>NC_059302.1:15513478-15566591 GCF_017591435.1 Portunus trituberculatus | reverse complement strand
TGCTCGGTCTGACTATGTTTAAAATTTGTATCCGCTTCCACGTATATCCAAGACTGCACATGACTCTGCCATGTCATTATGATACCTAAGTTCTTGGTGGTCACACCAAAGATGCTCTTGGGTGGTGATATGGGCCCTAATATGAGTACCACTATAAATAAATTTGCCAGCGCCACTAATGGATGGAAGCTGAACAGTGCTTCCCATACTCTTCATGTAAAACCTGCAGTCTTTACATACCACAGCATATAAAAAAAAAAAAAAAAATCTCTACCACGATTTGATTGAAATGCTTTATATGATGGAGAATGGGGAAATGTTTCCTCCGACCAATATCTCCCATACGTGAACAGAAAGTTTGTTATGAGACAAAATAACATTTTCGCATACTGTCATGATGATATGTTGCAATATAACTATAACTCTTTATAACATATAGACAAATTTGGGAAACACAATTTTAATGGCTTATTTCGTGCAGTAACTTTTAATTATTTCACATGCCAAAGCAAGTTTCTAAAAAATTTAAAATAAGGCCTGCATGACATTTTAAATGCAACTATATACATGATGCCATGTAGTCATGAAGCCATTTACTTTATTACATTCATATGAATGCACGTTGAAAATGTCAAGCCTAACCTCGAAGACTTTTCATTTATTTTTTTCAATCTTTAAAATTATGGCCAACAATACATATAATAATGTACTACACTAGATAATCGGATGGAATGACTCCGCGCGATATGCTAGATCTTTTGCCACGAATATTGTTCACCCGATGATGATCACTTGTACTGTTTAAATACACGATTTCCTGGCCATTAAAAGTAAAAATCGAGGAAAGCCGCAGACAAGGTTAAGAATATAGGCGATTTTACAATTTAGTTATGAGCTATGAGGCTCTTACAGAACAAACACTAAGAGTCTTGTTTCACAGTCAGCACGATACAAACTGACAACAAGACCTGTTCATTGATGAAAGGCACTTATGTTTTTTAGTACACCTGCATGTGCATGAATCAAGTAACGGGTACTTGTAAATGAAGCAGTAGAATTTGAACTGACGTGCACAGTAACGATTCATGAAACACTGGTGGAATGTTCATCGAACTTGCTTAGCAACTCTGTAACGATACTTTTTAAAAACTTTTAATGAGTAAGTGATGTCAGCATAAAAGAAAAATATCTTCCTCACCACAAATCCCACGAAGAAAGAGACAGGCATGAAAACAATGAGCAGCAGGTTCCTCTGGTAGTGGCCGAAGGATCCTGTGAGCTCCAGAATGTCGTCTATATCCATGGCACAGTTGAGTTTGGAGACCGAGGGCGTGGAGATGGGTGTGGCGGCCATATTGGTGGAGATGCGGCCTACGTGTGCGAGTATGTACGTGTTGTGGCAAGCCAGAAGGAGCGAGGATGCGAGTCCTAGTGGGTTAAGAGGGATGTTGCCCATTAAGTTTGCCTTATGTATTATTGGGGGAGGATATCTCCTACTCACTCTCTCTCTCTCTCTCTCTCTCTCTCTCTCTCTCTCTCTCTCTCTCTCTATCTATCTATCTATCTATCTATCTATCTATCCATCTGTCTATCTATCTCTCTGTATGTGAGTGTATGTGTGTTATAGGCTGGGTGTTTACGTGTGTGTTGGGGGGGAAGGGAGAGGTGTTTTAAGGAATATTGTTTTATTGACATGGACCAAAAATGATATTTTTAAAAAGTTGTGTGGGAGTTATAATGGTGTATTTATAAAGATTTTGTGTATCAGTATATTTATGATCCATAAACTTATCACATTATTCGAACATACACATGTGCAAACTCAATAGTTAGAAAATAAAAAAAGAAACAGATTTTTTCGTTGTATGCACGAGGAGAAACTGGCCGAGAGCAACAGACGGTATAAAAAAAAAAGTCCCACTGGATTGCAAGTTCCCTTAAAGAATTATCCACATGACAGAGACAAATGTCTTGAAACCTCCCTCTTATAAGTAGAGGTAGAAGTAGAAGGTAGAAATACAGAAGCAGGAAGGGAGTTCCAGAGTTTACCAGAGAAAGATATGAATGATCGAGAATACTGGTTAACTTTTATATTAGAGAGTTGGACAGAAGAGGGATGAGAGAAAGAAGAAAGCCTTGTGCAGCGAGGCCGCAAGAGGAGGGGAGGCATGCAGTTCGCAAGATCAGTAGAGCAGTTAGCAACAAAATAGCAATAAAAAATTTTTGGAGATAAGAAAGAGGCTGAAGACAGTTAGTAAGAGGAAGAGAGTTCATAAGACGAAAAGCTTTTGATTCCATCCTATATAATAAAATTGTCTGAGTGGAACAGCTCAAACATGCAAAGAATATACAATGCCCTAATACAGAGACGCCTAGGAACATTTAACTTCATAGAAGCTGTTTTAGCAAGAGATCTGATGTGAAAATTACAGTTTAGATTACGAGAAAAGGACAGACCGTGGATATTCAGTGTAAAGAGGGAGACAGTTGAGTGTCATTCAAGAAAAGGTGATGGTTGTCTGGATGGTTGTGTCGAAATACTAGATTGAGGAATTGATTTTTTGAGGCATTGAATACTACTAAGTTTTCTCTGCCCCAATAAAAAATCTTAGAAAGATCAGAAGTCAGGCGTTCTGTGGCGTCCCTGCGAGATCTGTTCTTTCTGAACGGTTAGTCGTTTCTGATAAGGCGTGGAAAGATGTAAGGTGGTAACATTAGCGTAGGAGTGGATAGAGCAAGAAGATTAGTTAAAATCATTAATGAATAACAGAAAGGGAGTTGGTGACAGGACATAACCCAGAGGAATACCACTATTAATAGATTTAGGAGAAGAACAGTGGTCGTCTACCACGGCTGCAATAGAACGGTCTGTAAGAAAACTTAACATCAAGTTGCAGAGAGAAGGATAGAAACCGAAGGAGAGCAGTTTGCAAATGAAAGTACTGTGCTAGATTCTATCAAAAGGTTTTTATATGTCTCACGCAACAACAAAAGTTTCACCGAAATCTTTAAAAGAGAATGTCCAAGACTCAGTAAGGAACGCCAGAAGATCACCAGTAGAGCGACCTTGACGGAAGCCACACTAGCGATCAGATAGAAGATAGTGAAGTGACAAATGTTTAAAAATCTTCTTATTTACGATAGAATTTTAGACAAGCAGGAAATTAAAACTATAGAATGGTTGCTTGAGGGATTAGATTGGTCACCCTTTTAGAAATAGGGTGAGTGTAGGCAAACTTCCAGCAAAACGGAAAGGTAGAAGTTGATAGACATAGTTGAAAGAGTTTGGTCAGGTTTCTGAGAACAATAGGAGGGACCCCATCAAGTCCATAAGCCTTCCGAGGGTTTAGGCCAGCGAGGGCATGGAAAACATCATTACGAACTTTGATTGAAGGCATGAAATTGTCAGAGGGAGAAGAAGGGGAATGGACAAGCCCATAATCATCCGAGGTGGAGTTGTTAGCAAAGGTTTGAGACAAGAATTCAGCTTTAGAGACAGATGAGATGGCAGTGGTGCCATCAAGATGAAATAAAGGAGGGAAAGATGAAGAAGTAAAGTTATTGGAGATGTTTTTGGCCAGATGCCAGATATCACCAGGGACGTTCCAGTTTAAAAGATTCTGACATTTTCTATTCATGAAGGAATGTTTGGCAAGTTGAGGAACAGACTTGGCATAATTCCAGGCAGAAGTATAAAGTGTATGAGATTCAGGAGATGGAAGGCTCAAGTACCTTTTATGGGCAACCTCTCTATCATGTATAGCACCAGAACAGGCTGTGTTAAACCAAGAAGTAGAAGGTTTAGGATGAGAAACAGAATGAAGAATGTGCGCCTCCATGCCAGAAACTATCATCTCTGTTATGGGTTCAGCACATAGAGATGGGTCTCTTACACGGAAACAGTAATCATTCCAGGGAAAATTAGCATAATGCCTTCTCAGTTAACGCCCACTGGCCAAGGCAAAACGCCAGAGGCACCTCCGTCTTAGGGGAAATAGGAGAAATAGGGCAAGGTACAGAAATGAGAGTGTGATCGGAGGAGCCCAAAGGAGACGATAGGGCAACAGCATATACAGAAGAATTATATGTAAGGAAACGATCAAGAATGTTGGGCGTATCTCCAAGACTGTCACCAATGCGAGTAGGGTGTTGCACCAGTTGCTCTAGGTCATGGAGGTTAGCAAAGCTGAAGGCTATTTCACCTAGATGATCAGTGAAGGGAGAGGAAAGACTAAGCTAGTGGTGAACATTGAAACTCCAAGGATGGAGATTTCTGCGAAAAGATAGAGGCACAAAATGTGCTCCACTTTGGAAGTTAATTAATCAAAGAATTGTCGATAGTCAGAGGAGTTAGGGGAGAGATAGACAGCGTAGATAGGTTTCGTTACAGAGTGACTGTTGAGTCGAAATCAGATATCAGAAAACTAGAAATATTCTAAAGCGTGGGCACGAGAGCAAGTTAAGTCATTGCGCATATAGACGCAGCATCCAGCTTTAGAACGAAAATGATGATAGAGAACGCAGGAGGAAACAAAGAAGGAAACTGAGGCAACTGTAAGTTCTCTAAGACAGCAGAGTTTCGGTGAGGAAAGGAAGATGAGGTTTAGTATAGGAAAGGTGATGTTCTACAGATTGAATACTAGATCTTAGACTGAAAATGTTGCAGAAGTTAATGAAGAAAAAGTTGAGGGAGGTGTCCTAACATTTTAGGTCGTCACCGAGGAAGGAGTCCAACCTGGGGACATCTCTGGTTCCTTCTCTGGATGGGGACTTCGAGGCTGGATTTGGAGTTGCCATTACTTTCATTTTGAATCTTAAGTGAAGGGTGTGTGTGGTAGGTGCATGAAATTTTGTGTGAAGGAGAATTGAATTTAGAGGGCAGGCCGTGACTGCTCCCTTGAGCTGTGAGACACAAAGAAAAACGTTCAAGGAGATCACAACTTGCTTTAAAGGAAACTTCACAGCACCCCCTGAAATAGTGCTATTAGACCTCGCTGGGAGTAAATTATCGTTTTTGGTAGATATCTACTATCTCCAAAAAAATTATTAAGGTCAAGAATGCGATATGTAACAGTAATGTGGTGATTAAGCACAAAAGGAGAGATCTTAAAACTTGAAAGGATTCAAAGAGCAGTGAGAAAATTAGCCCAAGCTTGGTGGAAATGTCCTATAAAAAGGGCTTAAAACTAGAATACAGAATACTGAAACATTTAAGGGAAAGATGAGGTTTCTGAGCAATTTATGGATTCATGAAAAATATGGAGGTACTTTTAAAAAAGACTTGAGGAAGTGAAACATGATCATTTCAAGAGGAAAAAGAAGATAAAAATAAATAAATAAAAGTTACATTAGAAATATGAAAGGGAACAGCTCTCTCCCTAGAATAGTAGATATTTGTAATGAACTGGATGAGGAAGTAGTGTTTACAGAGACGATACATAAATCTAACGGCATATTACGTAATCATCATGAAATGCAATGACCTGACAGCAAGAACACAACTGTTCTCATATACATTACAATTAGGTGAATACAATTAGACCTATTCACACACGAGAATAATAAAATCAGATGTACCAATGTGCAAAACTTCAAAACTCACAAGAATTGTTTGATATTAAACTTTTGCAACACTTTGGGAAGCAAACACGGTATCTCATTTTCCAAACCAATGAAACCAAAAGTGACTGCAGGTGCACACATCTTACCTATACGGGAGCTAACAGCATACTGCGCACTTGAACGAGACGCTGACGTATGGTTCCTTATGACTTTCCTTCGTATCACCTTGTTTCATAACACTTTTTAGGCCAGTATTCTTAAACACTTTTTTCTCCTATCAAGAATGTTTCCAAAGGCCTTATAAATGATTAGTCGGGTGTTTTTTCATTAATAACGCAGAATCCTTGTTAAGCTATCCCTATGATCATGAAAATAACCCAACAAATCCAAACAATTGTCAACAGATCCTGTTAAAAGTATCGGCAAAATCACGCAAAAGCATTTAGGAATGCAGAATTCACTATGAGCCTTTTCTGTCCACTTTGATAATGCGAAAGTTATTGAGTTTCTATTTTAGATTATTTTCATTCCATGCACTTGTAGGTACTCTGAAACTCTGCCAGTTTGCTTTCTTCTTCCATACGACTATGTATTTTAAGAAGCATGAAGCACATATATGCACAACTTTTGCTGAGAATACTCTTATACTAAGATTTTTGGAGAAATTAAAATGGTTTGGGTGAGAATTATAAGGTACGCAAACAAACGAAAAATCAGAGTGCATCTTCGCTCAAATCTTAAGATAGAAATGTGTAAATATCTGACGAAGACATTATGTTACAGCACGTGAAGTGGCGCTCCTCTCGAATACGGTAGGGATAATTATCTCTTGCTGGGTTGCTAGTATTACCTTCAATGACACCGTTACGTTATATCATCTGAGACTATGGCCTTATGGATACTTCAAGTAAAACGCATATTTTAATTTTAAGTAAAAAGGGCACTAGTCGTGGCAACACAAAGGAGAAAGAAAAAAAAAGGTGTCATCTGACCTCTTAGAAAACCTTTTTGCCAAATATATATATATATATATATATATATATATATATATATATATATATATATATATATATATATATATATATATATATATATATATATATATATTTGTTGACTAAGGACTATATTCCCCATTACGAAACACTAAGAAAAAATCTAATGCAAACAAGACTAACTTGTGCATGGCGAAACTCTTGCATTTCTCATGTTTCGATGATTTAATGTAACGGTGTCTCATGGTACCTATCAATCCTCTCTACACGAGAGAAAAGTAATTTAGTCCTTAAAAGAAAGATATGGAGGGTGATTTGGAATGGTACAGATTCCTGAGGGATAAGGAGATGCCTGACTTTGGCAATGTGGAGAGCATGAAGGTGAATGGTACAGTGATGCCATGTAAGGAAGAAATGAAAAAAAAAAAAAGTGATAAAAGAGTTTTGGCAAGATATTGGTGTTGTAGGCGAAGTATTTGATATGAGAAATGTGTGTGACATTGAAGAAAAAGAATGAGGACGATATGGATGAAAGAATCAGGAGGGAGGAGGCGGAGAAATTTGTGACAAGGTAAAGGAATGAGATAGCAGCACGACCAGATGAGATACCGAATGAAATATATAAAAACGAAGGAAAAATTGTGATTGATAAGGTAACTGAGCTATTTAACTATGTATAGGAAGAAAAAAAAAGGTGCTAAGAATGTGGAATGAATAAGGGTGAATACAAAAGTAAGAGTGACTTGAAACACTAGTCTAACTGCGTTAGGCAAAGTGTTTTGTGCAGTGTTGAATGAGAGCTCATGTAAATGGATTGAGAGAGCGTAAGTGTTAGGTGAAGAACAGGATGGTTTCCGTGTGAACAGGTGAGCAAAAGATAACATGTTGTGGTAACATGTTAGTACTTTGTGAATTATACTTAGGTTTCTAAGAAACATAAAAATATATGATAGGATGAACGGAGGAATGTTAAGCAGAATATTACAAAAGATTGGTTTGAGTGCAAAGATAGTTGTAGCATAGTGCGGAATACGTATACGGACACAAGGGAGATATGTATATTAGGAGATTAAGAAATAGACTGGGTAAAGAATAAGAAAGTAGTTAGACAAGGTTTCATATAATGCAACCAACTTTTTTTTGTTTAAATACAGATAAATTCGTTGCCAGAATGATAAGAATGAATGCAAGAGTAAGTGTGGAGAATGATAGGGTATGCATGCTCTTGTATGCTACTCGTATTATGATGTAGCCACGTATGTGTGAGTCGGCAGATGAGCTTTGAAGTTTGTTGAATGATGCAGATGGGTATGGAAGAAAATTTGCAGTGAAATTTAACATTGAGAAAAGCAAGGTAATGTTATGAATAGGTCAGTGGATGAGAGAAATTTAGTGTACAGATTGGGAGAGAATGAGTTGCAACAGACTGATGAGTACAAGCATCTGGGAATATGAATGGATCTAATTGGCTGTGTGAAGGCGACGAATAAAAAGATAAGTATGCTGTACAGACTAGGAAGTGCAGCAAAAATGAGAACGAGCAAGTATGATATTCTGCAAGAAGTTTGAATAACGTGGCTGTTCCGAGAATATGGTATAGATTTGACAGGATGGGGATGATAATAAACTAGAAGTAAGACAGAATAGAGTAGCTAAATTTGTATTTAATGCACCATAGAGATGTTAAGGGAAGACATAGGATGAATCACATTCAGAGATATACTCGCAGATATATGTAAAGGCAACGCTGAGATACAAGGCTAGATTAGAGAGAATGAACAATGTAAGAATAGTGATGATGGTATGGAATGTTAGGAACAGCAAATTAGGAAGGAAGTGTGCCATAATGTCAGTTAAGAGCTGTTTGGAAAGTAGTTGGGTGTTTCAACGATTTAAGGAGAGTTATTTTGAGAGTGACTGGAATATGATTGTTAGAAGTGAGATGTAAGGAATTGGAAAAGAGTGATATAAAAAAGTAGTGAAGTGTGTGAAACTAAGTGAATAAAAGAATAAGACAGAACACAAGAATACTTTAGAGTGATATAGGGAGAAAGAGGCCTCAATGTATGAAAATGGTATAAGGAAAGCCTATAGCAAGAGATGTTATAACTAGTCTAAGGCTGAGTGATCTCGACTAATACAGTGATTACTCGGATTATTTTTATTTGTTTTATTTTATTTATTTATTTTTTTTTTTTGCCATCACCCTGTCTTGGGTATTAGGCCATTTATTTGTTTTATTGTTTTTTTTGTGACTTTTATATTTCTTTAAAATTAGGCCTTATATTTTATATTTTACATTTATACAGTTTTTTATTGGTTTATTTATTTATTTATTTTATTTATATAGTTATTTTAATTTAACCTTTTTTTGTTTATTTGTTTTAATATGTTAACATTAAATATCCACACACATTCTCATGCACGCTTCATTCACACAAGGATCCTATACCTATCTCAAAACTATTGTCCTTTGTCAGGGCATGGGGAAGGGAGGGATAACTCACAAGCACACAGGGTGGCTACGTAGTATCACTACGTATTGCATATATACATGAAGGGAAAACATTCACATTAGATCACGCAAAATTGGAATCATACACGCTTTCATACTTTTATATATATATATATATATATATATATATATATATATATATATATATATATATATATATATATATATATATATTTCAAATATTTACAGAGTGGAGGATAAATAACATAATATATACACATAAATCACAACTCTCTGATTAAATTGGTCTCAGTCAGGTAAATCATCAGTCTATCGACCACATCCGGATGTTCATCACCCAGAAGGGTGGTTTGCGTTAGCGGAGGCCGCGACCCCGGCAATACGCCGCCAAGGGCCGCCTTTCCTCACGATAACGCACACAGTGAAGCAGGATGTGCTCGACAGATAGGGTGACATTACAGTGGAACACTGTGGTGGAAGGTGTTGGCTATGTAGGGGAGCATGTGGGTGGGGAGGGTGCAGCCCATCCTGAGGCGTGCGAGGACCACCTCCTCTCGCCTTGTGGGGCGATTGGAGGAGGCCCACTCGCCCAGGATGGGTTTGATGGTGTGGAGGTGGAGGTTGTCCCAGTGACTCTGCCACAGGAGTTTTGCTGATGATTTAACAACTGAGAGACATGACTGCAGATCCCGACGGAGGTTCCACGCTCCCTCGAGCTCTGCAGCAGACCGAGCTAGCATGTCAGCCTGTTCATTCCCGCGTATACTGGAATGTCCAGGCACCCAAACCAGTGAGAAGGATTTATGACATGAATTCAGCTTATTAATGATGTTGCCCTGGATTTCATTTCTATCCGTGTGGCCGGACTCTATTGCCTGAAGGGCTGACATAGAGTCCGAAAAAATGACGATTGAATTATGAAGTGAATTTAAAGCATAATCTATGGCTTTGTCAATAGCAAAAATTTCAGCAGAAAACACTGATGTACAGGTAGGCAGCCGGAACCTTAGGGCACATTCACACGACCACACACTTGCACCCACACATTCACCTGTCTTGGAGCCGTCTGTGTAGAGATGTAGGGATGGAGGGAGGCCAGCGACGAGGGCTCGGAAGTGGTGTTGGAGCTTCACCTCGGTAACAATAGCTTTCTTCACCTGAAGCCAGATGATTTTGAAGGTGGTGGCGGGATGTTTCCATGGTAGAAGGGTGGGCAGCACGAGCTGGTTCACATCGTCCAGTCTCACGCCCGTTTGCTGGCAGAGCGTGTGTATTCTGACTGAGACTGGACGGCGGACCGCGTTTTGGAGGTGGTGGTGCTGCCATATAATCTTGTTTGCTGTATTACCGAGGGCGTCGCGACGTAGCTGTAGCGGTGGTATATTGGCCTCAACCTCCATCCGCGCTACACGAGTGCAGCGCAGAGCTCCAAAACACATTCGCACACATTCATTCTGTAGAACATCCAGCTTCCTCAGTGTTGGTTCCGACGCAGACCCATACACCGGTGAGCCATAGTCTAAATGAGAACGAATTAAGGACTTGTACACCATTAATAAAGATTTTCTGTCTGCTCCCCATGAACTACCAGAAAGGTATTTGAGGACATTGATCTTTTACGACAACGAATGAGCAATTCATTAACATGAGTCTTCCAATTGAGTCTGCTATCAAAATGCAGACCCAAGAACTTGACTGAATTTTGAAACGGTATCGGTTGGCCTTGAAGAGTTATTTGCAAATCAGGTACGTTACGTCTAGTGAAAACAACACCGATACACTTAGCAACTGAAAACTTAAATCCCCAAAGTGAGGCCCAATGCTGGACGGAATCAAGAGCATCCTGAATCCGCCCCGCCGAGAATTGTGCGTTAGGCGAGGAGTGCCATAACGCACAATCGTCGGCGTACAATGAGTATTTAAGATTCCTGGGGACGGGAGTTGTTGACAGAATATCATTAATCATTATACAAAATAAAATGGGACTAAGAACACTACCCTGCGGCACCTCGTTCTCCTGGACGAAAACGTCCGAGATTACGTTACCAGGAAGCTTGACAGAGAATGTTCTGTCCTGAAGAAAATTATAAACAAAAATGGGCAAGTTACCTCTGAAGCCATGAGCGTAGAGTTTCATGAGGATACCGTGTCGCCATGTCATGTCGAAGGCTTTGTGGATGTCTAAAAACACCCTATCATGAATTCTTTTTTGGCAAAAGCCTCTGAAATGCAATGCTCCAGGTGTGTTAGGTGATCCATCGTGCTTCGGTACTTCCGAAAACCCGACTGCTGATCACCTAACAGACCCTTCGCTTTAAAAACAAAAAGTAGCCTTCGCTTTACCATACGTTCCATGACCTTACATAGACAGCTCGTGAGCGAAATAGGACGAAACGCACTGGGGTTCGTAATGCGTCCAGTCTTTTTAGGAATTGTGATGGTGTGAGCGAAATGCCAGGACTGACGAAAAATGTGGGAGGTCCAGATAGTATTGTAAAGTGTTAATAATTTAGAAAGGGAATGGTGGATGGATGGATGGATATTGGTGTAGGCGCCGCAACAGCCAGGGTCATTTGGCGCCGCTACCAAAATTTTAGAATATACGAAAAATGTTTAAAAACAAAAAAAGAAAAATAAAGAAAAATAATTATAAAAAAAAAACAATAAAACTAAAACAATTAAAAGTTGATAAAACATTAAAAGTACAATAAAATCGAATAAAATATCAAAATACATAAATAAAATTCTAAAATTCACAAATAAGGGAGAAGGCCAGCCTCTCCCAAAAAACCGAATAAATCATGGCCAAGGGCCAGACACGCTGGTCCAAGGACCTGAGAGAGGTGATAGACACCGCTATCTCTACTGCGACAGCGGTAGAGGTAGCGGTGTCGCAGGTCTAGTAAACTAGGGCACTCCACAAGTAGGTGCCGTACTGTGAGTGGCACCAGGCAGTCTTCACAGTAAGGTTGAGGGTCCCTGGTCAGCAGGTACCTATTTGTAAGGTACGTGTGACCTATACGTAATCGCGCCAATAAAGTCTGTGCACGGCGATCCCGGACATGGGAGTATGTCCACTGAGGAGAGTGGAAGTAGTGATCTCTCCCATTTTCGAGGTTGCGACCCCCGTTAGCCATCTCCTCTGCCATATTGCTGCGACCGTCTTACGAATAAGATCAAATACATCTCGAAACGGAACAGAGGCAGGAGATGGAGCGCGACTTGCTGCCTCTTTAGCGAGGCGATCTGCGTGTTCATTCCCTGGAACACCTACATGACCAGGGACCCAACAGAACCCAACACGATATCCTCTTTTGGTAAGTAGATAAAGCCACTCCAGGGCTGATAAAACCAAAAGGTGAAGGAAATAAAAGAGGAGAGAGCAGTAAGAGCACTGCGAGAGTCACTAAAAATTGTAAAAGACGAAACCGGGAGAGTAAAAATAATCTGTAAAGCTAGGACTATGGCAGAGAGCTCCGCAGTAAAGACGGAGGCTACCGAAGGAAGGCTGCCAGACCGACAAAAAGAGGGGAAAACCACAGAAAACCCAACTCCTGCGTCGGATTTGGAACCATCAGTAAAAACAGGGATGTCATTAGAATAGATAAAAAAGTGTTCTAAAAACCGTGTGTGGAACAGAGCTGGCAGGAAATCCTTCCCTTCTCGCCATCCATGGCAGGAGGGCATAATGAGGTAACAGGAAGCTGCCAATAACCAACTCGTGGGAGCCGGAAAAAATACACAGGAGTGGGGTCGATAGATAACTCCGCCATGAAATTTGCAACACGTAGGCCAAAAGGTTTAAGGAGACTCGGTCGAGTGACATACGCCTGCGAGCGCGAGTCCCGCAACATTGACACACAGGGGACAAAATCAACATCGGAGCATCGAAAATTGGCGCCGGAGGTCGAGCGGCCAGAAACCAGCATCCACTAGAAGGCTAGGTATTGGAGATATCCGAAATGCACCCGTAGCCAAGCGGACCCCAGCATGATGCACGGAGTCAAGCGTGCGTAGTCGTGCATCTGTTGCGGATGAGTAGATCTCACAGCCGTATTCCAGCTTCGGAAGTATGAGTGTACGGTGAAGCAGCAGCAACGTGTCCTTGTCCGCACCCCAAGAGGTATGACTTAAAACCCGAAGAAGGGATATTGCCTGCCGACAAGACGCCTTAAGAGAGCGGAAATGGGGAACCCAGGTGAGACGGTTGTCAAAGATATCGAGTCGCCTCCACGCATGAGAGGCGTCTATTGGCTAGGTATAAATCCGGGTCTGGATGGACACCACGGTTGCGACAAAAATGCATGGCTACGGTCTTCGAGGTGGAGAATCGAAAACCGTTCATGTTGGCCCAACTGGACACCCTATTGATCGCCAGTTGGAGCTTGCGCTCAATCAGTGACATCCTAGCAGCAGCAAAAGAGATGCACAAGTCGTCAACATATAAAGAACTGTGAACGCCATCCGGTAGAGTATCTATAACACCATTTATTGCAACTGCGAATAGCGTAACACTAAGAATACTTCCCTGTGGGACACCGTCATTTAAAGCTGTAGCATCGGAGAGAACACTCCCAACTCGAACCCGTAAAAAACGTCTGGATAAAAACTGCTGGATAAAAATAGGAAGGTGGCCACGAAGGCCAAAATTAAACAAAGACTGTAAAATGCCATGACACCAAGCCGTGTCGTAGGCCTTCTCCAGGTCAAAAAGACTGTTACTTGATGGTGGTGATTAGCGAAGGCCTCACAAATGGAAGACTCTAGGGATAAAAGAGCATCAGTAGTAGACCTCATCTTTCGGAAGCCGTACTGTACCGGTGACAAGTACTTCCCCCTCTCCAAATACCACATGAGTCTTATATTTACCATCTTTTCTAACACTTTACAAATACAGGATGTCAAAGATATAGGACGGTAGTTCGTAGCCTGAGATTATCTTTCCCAGGCTTCGGAAATGGGAGAACCACTGCCACAGCCCAAGAAGATGGAAAGTCACCGGTATGCCAAATCATATTATAAAGATTTAATAAAAGTTAAAAGCACTGTCAGACATGTGGCGCAAGAAGGCATAAGGAATATCATCTGGCCCAGGAGAAGAGTCGTGACACTGGGACAAAGCAGTCCGCAACTCGGAGGCAGAGAAGGGGACATTATAAGACTCCCCTCCAGTAGAAGAAAAATTTATGCCGAGAGATTCCATTCTCTGGCGGTGACGTGCGCCCGGAGCTGCAGGATGCCTCTGGGAAACACTGGCAAAGTGCTCCGCGAAGAGGTCGGCGACATTCGTAGGGTCTGCCACCGTCCGCCCAGCAGACAACAAAACTGGTGGGGAAGGAGCAGAATACTTCCCAGCAATTGTTGAAGACATCCGTAGGAGGGGTGCGAACGTTTATGGAAGAGACATAGGCTTTCCAAGAGGTTCTTTGTGCCTCTTTCAAAACGCGGCGGGCCCGAGCTCGGCAGCGCCGAAAAGCTTCCAGGCACTGCGGGTCCCCACGATGTCGCCGGAGACGAGAGAAAGCCGCCCGTTTCTCTTGCACAGCTTTAGTGCATGCTGCGTTCCACCAAGGAACGGGACGCTTAGTAAAGCGACCTGACGTCCTAGGGATTGTCTGAAGCGCTACTGAAATTAAAAATCGGTAAAATAATCAACAGCCTCAGCACAAGTAGAAAAGTCAGCCAACGGACGGATAAAAGAGCTAAGGTCTGTGAATCGAGGCCAATCTGCCTTGTCTAAAACCCAGCGTGGGGGCCGGGACTGTGGCTCAGTGTTCACAGATTGTAATAAAATCGGAAAGTGGTCACTACCGTGTAAATCTGGTAGGACCCGCCAATTAAAATCAAGGAAAGAATTAGATGTACACAGAGAAAGATCGATAGCTGTAAAAGTCCCAGTAGGACTGTGGAAATGTGTAACATCCCCAGAATTTAAAACCTCTAATCCCTCATCCTCAATAAAAGAACCGATTAAAACCCCACGAGGATTACTAGCACCTTCATCCCACAATGGGTGACGGCCGTTAAAATCTCCCAACAAAAGAAAAGGCGGAGTCAGCTGACGCACCAGGCCGTCAAGCTCACCCCTGGAGACAGGAAGCCGAGGAGGGAGATATAAACTGCAAATGGTGTACAGTCGTCCCATAAAGACCTTAACAGCAACCACCTGAAAGGGAGAGTTAAGTTGTAATGGGATAACAGGTATATCCTGACGGACTAGAATAGCTGTGCCACCGTGGTGGCCCTGGTCAGGGAAAGGAGTGCTAAAAAAGGCACGATAGCCAGGAGGACTAGAATAAGTACCATCACCTAGCATATTCTCTTGTAGAGCTACACAGGCTGGAGAGAACTCCGACAGCAAAGCTCGGAGTTCCCCACGAGGCGCGAAGGCCTCTACAGTTCCACTGTAGAAGCTTGAAGATGACTATTTAGGTGCAGTGGACGGGCGAGCCTTTTGAGGGCTGCCCGTGACTCACCTGACTAGAAATAATCAAACGACGAGAAGACACCGGAGTTGAGATGTGCCGGGTCGTTGGACCGCAGCCTTTCGGCTTATCGGTGGGTGATGCGAACCATCATCACTTCTACCGGTCCTCGGAGGACGAGGATCAGGCAGGACTGCACTTTCCGATACAGTGTGTCCACGAGGGACGGCTGTGACAATATCATCGGACGTCTCCATGCTAAGACCGTCCTCATCACAAGAAGCCCGATCTGAGACGGAGGGCGTCACAGAAGGCTGGACAGAAACAACTGGAGCTACCATTGCAGAGCGGTCTCTGGAGGACTCACGATCACGTGCACCGGGAGAAACCTTAGATTGTTTAGGCTGAGCTAAATCGATCGACTCCGCAGAGCCGCGGTGCCGTTTGGTCAGGCCCTTCAAAGGCTTAGGAGATACAGGTGGCAAATGGACATCTACTATATGGGTGACTTTGGTCAAGTCCGTATTATTCTCGTCACTTCTTAGAGATGACTCAACCGAGTCATCGGACAAAAGGGCAAACCTATTGGCCAAATGAACAGGACCACCCGCCCCAACAGAGCGAGAGGTAGCAGAGAGTTGTCTTCGGACCGGCAGACTCAGCTGAAGAGCGTGCGGCCAATGAAGCATAGGATGTCGCACCAGTACCATCCTTCTGGCGGTACAGGAGTTCGCGTCGGGCACTACCAAGGCTGATAAACTGACTGTTAGCAAGCTGTAAAATGTCCTGCTCCAGGCGATACCTAGGGCATTGCCTGGAACGTACCTGGTGAGCATCACGGCAATGAAAACAATAAGCAGCAGCATTGCAATGCTCCTCAGAATGTGAGTCTAGTGCAGAGCAATTACCACATCGGGAAGCTTCCTTACAGGAGCTTTTACCGTGACCGTACCCATAACATGAGAAACACTGAAGAGGGCGAGAAACAAAACGCCTCACCCTAAGATTAATAGGTCCGATATTAACACGGTCAGGAAGGGTGGACCCAAAAAGGTGAGAAGGACCATGTTGGAGGAGTTCCTCATCTTAGTCACCTTTTGGACTGAGCTAGGACACATTGCTAGTATTTCCTCATCAGGAATTCATAAAGATCCTGACTGTACACACAACCTTTGCTGTAATTAAAGGTGGGATGTGCCCTTATAGTCTCAAACATGTTGTCAGAAGGACATGGTAGATGTTGCAACATCCTTGCCTGCGTGATATCTTTCGCTCGCACAAGCACCCCTTACCGTATTTCTTGAGGTTTCCCTCAGGAATCGTGCCGATCTCTTTGACAGGTACCGGGAGGCATGGATGAAATTCCACGCCCATTTCTATAGTACGCCACAAACCAACGTGGAGGCGGGATCTGGCGGACTTCAGGAACTGAATTCTCAGAATAGTGGTCAAAAGATTTGGGATGTAAGTCCGTGTCACTGTCTGAAATATTGCGAGACTGGAGAAGTTCTGTCTTAAAGCCAGAGCCAGCAAGGGGCAGAGATGCTACATGTTCATAAGCCAGACGGGCTTCATCACATGATAGAAAAGTCACATAGCAGCGGTTAGATGGAAAGTCCTTATCATAAACAAGTCGAATGCGAAGAACCGTGCCATACACCTTGAGAAGTGAGTGCAAGGCGTGATAAGAAAATGATGGGTTAACATTTACCATCACAAGAGTCATATGCAGCAGAAATACGTCCCTCAGAAGAACTCCCAGAACAGGAGACTGCTGTGGGAGGCTCTTGTGGAGGGAATCCTCCTTCCCACTCAGACCTGAAGATGACGTCTCGCGGGCCAGGTCAGCCACCTCACGAGAACCTGACAGTTTTTGTGTTTCACCATATATAAAAAGTTACACAAAAATGGCTCCAGGGCAAGGGAAACCACCTACTGGGACTACAATGAGAGGAGCGCTGGCTGCCGTGGACGGGTACCTCGTCCCCATGCGGACCAGTCGTTTTAAAAAAGGCCCCACATGATACGAATGTTTGTCCACGACAGAGCTGAGACCCCCCTCCCAAAGCATCCCAGCCTGGACACCCAACCATCCAGCACAGGACGGCCCCTATTGGGCGATTCCTCCAGCGGGTGGCTCCGCTGGTCCACTGGCAGCCTACGTAGGAACCATTTAGTCTGGCCCCTCACTGGCGACCTTACTAGCATGGGTAGCCCTCTCCCCCTCGAAAGGGCAGAGCAGGGGCCTAAGCCCCCTCTAGCCTCGATCGCCAGGTCACAGGGGCACGCAAGCCCCCACCACCACGACAAGGCGGTTCCCATCTGGGGGGGAAGGGAATGGTGGCCAAGATGTTGTAACATAATGTATGAAATATTGTCTGGACCAGGACTGGAGCCTTTACAGGATTGCAGGGCAAAGAGGAGTTCATCCAACGTAAACTCTGTGTTGTAATCCGAGTTTACGCCTCCCGTGGCAAAGTTTGGGACAGTGTGCTCTGCTGCCTCCTTCCTTGGAAGGAAGGCAGGGTCGTAATAAGTAGTACTGCTTGCCTGGTGGAATTGATGAGCTATGGCATTGGCTATATCTGTTTTGTTGTCAAGTACAATGTTATTAATTTTAAGAGTATTTATAGGAGTATATGGTTTTTTGTTACTTAAAATATTAATGGTGTTCCATACTTGTGTGAGAGGGGTTGTGCGGCTCACTGTCGATATAAATTGACGGAATGAGTCTTTCTTTGCATTACGGATAACTTTCCTTGCCTGAGGCCTTGCCTTTTTATAGACTATGAAATTTGCTTGACTGGGCTGCTGGCTGAAATACCTGTATCGTCTATTGCGCTCAAGAAGTGTTTGTCGGCAATCCGTTGTCCACCATGAGACTCCATGCTTAGTGAAAACTGCAGAAGTCTTCAGAATACAAGCCTCAGCGGCGTGTAATATGGATTGTGTTGCGTTGCTGACCAACGTGTGAATATCCACGTCGGCAACCCACGGAAGGTTGCCCAGTCTGCTCTCTTGAAGTTAAACTTGGGAGGGCGGGAGGTGGGCGGGATGTCGCGTGCATAAGAGATGCAAATGGGCAGATGGTCACTTCCGTGGGAGTCGTCGATTACTTCCCAGGAGAAGTCAGGGAGTATATTTGGCGAGAGCAATGACAGATCAATGGCAGACGCGTTACCAGTCCGATCATCTACACGAGTCGCACTTTGTCTGTAAGAGTATGTTTACTATCTGCTCCCCACGTACACTTGACCTCTCACTTCCCCATTGTTGATGATGGACGTTAAAGTCGCCAACATCTAGCCTGTTGCCCAGAAGCTGGCTAATTAAAGAGGTAATATCATTACCAGCAATGGAGGTATTGGGAGGCAAGTAGAGGGAACAGATAGCCAGATACGTGTCGTTGAATCTCACTCTGCACGCGACCGCTTCCAGAGGTGTATTCAACGTCACTTCCGTTTGTGTCAGTTTTTTGTGTTGTAAATAGCAACGCCGTGTCCCTCATTTCTTCTATACGGATGGTAGTGTTTTAGCACTGCAAGATCAGGCTGATCCTGCACGGACGGCCTGTGTATGTTCACTAAAAGTGACAAGTATGGATCTTTATTCCGAATACTTCTACAATTCCACTATAACACCTTGAACATTATGGCTTAAGAGTTGTGGTGGTGGCCGTTTTTCTTAGTCCTTTTGCGCTCAGAGGTGCTGCTGGGGGACCTCTCCCGGTGCTTACTAGTGGTGACATCCATCGATTCATCAATTGTCAACTCCCCCCAGCTCGTCGAGAGGGAGCGAACGTGAAAACCTCTCCTCGACGGCGCGGCAGCGGCGACGACATGAGAAGGGCGTTGACGTTCAAGTTTTGTTAAATTTTATTTATTAGACTTGTCAGTCTTCTCACCCTTCCTGGGAGTGCGAGAAATAGCAGACAGATATGGAGCAGAGGAAGTTATAGGAGTAGAGGTTTTAGTAGCAGCAGCAGTAGTAGTTTTTACAGATGATGAGGCAGAGGTTGAAGGGGAAGCAGTGGTGGTAGATAGATCAGGCAGCAGGTCACTGAGGTCAGTCTGGATGGCAACAGTACACATCTTAGGTGGAGCCCTTACTGTTGAAGCATAGGACACGTTTGAAGCAGGCGCGGCCTACGTCTGCTTCACTCGCATCCTGGCTTCATAGTAAGATATCCCTTCAGTAGCCTCAACCGTGCAGACCTCTTTCTCCACTTTCCACGCGGAACAATCGCGTGAGAAAATGGAGTGAGCACCCTCACAGTTACGGCACTTTTCTACCGAGGATGTGCACTGTTCCACAGAATGGCCCTCTCCTGCGCATCTACCGCAGTAAGTATGAGAAGACCGACAAGCGTTGCCATGGTGACCGTAAAGCTGGCACTTGAAACAACGGAGAGGATTCGGAATGTAGGGACGAACGGGAACCGACTCGTACCCTACATGAATCCTCTCTGGCAACTTAGCAGCACTGAAGGTGAGAATGACTGAAGTTGTGCTCCTTCTTGTACCGTCAACCATTTTAGTAATTTTTCGAGCTTCAATGACATCCTGATCAGCCATGCAATCGACGATCTCTGTCGGTTCCATATCCACAATATCGCGGTGGGA
Organism: Portunus trituberculatus; assembly: GCF_017591435.1. NCBI lineage: Eukaryota > Metazoa > Arthropoda > Malacostraca > Decapoda > Portunidae > Portunus > Portunus trituberculatus. Next base: position 15,546,514 of record NC_059302.1, on the reverse strand, counting down.
AGCGACTCCCCGACACGAGTTCATGGACACTGGAATCGAAGCCTCGATCTCAATGTCATGAATGAACCGGAGCTTCAACAATGATTTAACTTGATTTACGTTAAGTGTCTGAACAAGCAGATCACCACTGGCAAGTTTTTTCACATTAACGACATTTCCAATGTTACAGTCAATGACTTTCTTTATAATAAAAGAATTGACAGTGGAAAGGCGGGTGTTCGTCTTGGAGTATAGAGTCACATACGTTGCTTTAGAGGGGTCAATAGACAGTCTGGCAGTCGGGGGTCGTCTATCAGTGTCCTACCTCCCCCTTACGGGGGGAGGGCAGGAAGGTCCGTCAGGCATGGAGGGGGTACACCCCCCTCCTGCAGGAGGGGAGCGGGACACAAGTGGGAGGAAGTCAGGGAGAAGTTACCTAATGTCAGATTGTCCTGCCAAACCACTCTATGGGGGCCGGACGGTGTTAATTCACTCCAAAAGCACGCTCACTGAGGCGCATCCTCCGTAGGTGTGAGAGGAAAGACAATCTGACAGCCTGGCAACAGACACCTTCTGTTGCCACTTAGGAGAGGACAATGAAAAGGCAAAGCTAAAAATACGGGACAATGGGATTTCTAACTTTATTTAACTAATCCTAGGTCTGAGAGGCGTACAAAAAATCCACACAGAGGTAGCTGAAGGACAAAGCGCTGGACATATGTTTGTAGCACGGTGTCTAAGCCGAGTCGATTTTTTTCTATTTAAAAAGTGCAGCCTTATTACAATAAATTTTAGGATGAGATGAATAATATGATTGATATGCGAAGGTATACTTGTATCATGTGTTTATATGTGAATCGTCAGTGTGGAAAGAAGTGAAATATAAGGAAATGCATGTGTGTATAGCGTATATGAGTGAATGTATACTGTAATATATACTGTCTACGGTCCGAGTGTAGGTTGGGCTTCCTCACTCGGGGCAACGGTTTCCTAGCAGGTGGGCTTTGAAATAGGAGGTACCCTTAATAAGTATCCCCTTTAGCCCATAAATTCCCGTGAAAAGCCCACATGGTATAAAAAAAAAGAAAAAAAAAGAAATAGTATGTAAGAGAAAAAAAGTTTGTTTATAATAGTCTGTCTTAGAAGTGTGGTGAGAACGTGTGACAGCACAACAGAACACATGGAATGCGTGCAATGGGTGACTGAGATGATCCACTACAATACCCCCTCCCTAGCTTCGAGGTAACGAGAAGCGGACTTGTCGTGTCTTATGCGGGGGTCTTTTCAATGCGGCATCGCCGGACTGATCGGCAACAACAGCGGCGGAGTCGAGAGAAGAGGAGGAGGAGCGGGTGGCAACACTGCGGGAGAGTGCGTCTGCGGGGGCATTGTCTGCACCTTTGACGTAGCGTATGTCGGTCGTGTATTGGGCGACAAAGTCTAGATGGCGAAGCTGGCGTGGTGAGTACGAGACCTTGTTCTTCAGGAACGCAGTAGTGAGGGGCTTGTGATCTGTGTACACGTGAAAGCGGCGTCCCTCGAGGAAGTAGCGGAACCGTGTGATGGCCTTGTACATGGCGAGGAGTTCGCGCTGTAGTTGGATTCCGTCTTGCTAATCTTCTCTGAGGAGAATGCAATAGGCTTCCATGTACCATCCACAAGCTGTTGTAGAACTGCGCCTGAGTCTGCGTCGCTCGCGTCGCAAGCAATGGAAACTTCTGCATCTGGAGCAGGGAAGGACAGTGTGGCTGCGTCGGTGAGAGCTTGTTTGGCTGCGAGGAACGCAGCGGTAGTGTCGGTGGTCCAGGTGAGGGAAACAGACTGACCACGTTTGGCGGGCTTGATAATGGCGTGAAGAGGCTGCAGCAGGAGTGAGCAGTGTGGGATGAAGCGGTGGTAGTAATTTACCATGCCCAGGAACTGCTTGAGCTGGCGCTGGTTAATCGGCTTCAGGAACTGATGGATAGTGTCGCACTTTGAAGAGAGTGTGGACTGATTCCTGCTGGAGAGACGGTGTGGCCGAAAAAGGTGACCGAAGAGACACCAAACTCAGACTTGTCAGCGTTGATCTGAACATCGTAGTCGCGCAAGCGAGTGAAAACTTGCTGGAGATGATAATGGTGCGTGGTTGTGTCCAGGCTCGCGATGAGGATGTCGTCTATGAAGGCGAAGCAGAAGGGCAAGCCACGGAGTACTTCATCGATGAAGCGCTGGAATGTCTGGACTGAGTTGCGTAACCCAAACGGCATCCTGACGTATTCAAACAGTCCAAAGGGTGTGATGAGGGCTGTCTTTTCTATGTCTTGTACGTGCAGGGGAATCTGATGAAAGGCTTTGATGAGATCAATGCGAGAGAAGACGGTAGAGCCAGCGAGCTGTGAGAACTCTTGAAGGTGTGACACTGGATATCTGTCTTCTTTGGTGCGTGAGTTGAGAGCACGGTAGTCTTCTCAAGGACTGATATCACCATTCTTCTTCTCTACTATGTGGAGAGCAGAAGACCAGTTGTTGTTGCTGGGGCGTATGATACCTTGAAGCATCAAAGACTCGAACTCGGCCTTGGCTTGACGGTAGCGTTCAGGAGCTAGACGACGGGCTTTGGCGTGCACTGAAGGTCCTGTAGTCTCGATGTGATGTGTGATGTGGTGCTTGACAGGTAACTCTGCTGAATAGGGCTGCGTCAGCGTGGGGAACGACCTAAGGAGCGTAGCAAACTGGTGGTCCTTCTGGATGATGGTGAGTTGCATTCTGTCACCTGATGCTGGTTGAGCAGGAGTCCAGGAGATGGAGGTAAGTGGGTCGATGAGCCTCCGTCCTTTTACATCAACGAGAAGGTTGTAGTGTGCTAGCAGGTCCGCACCGATGATGGCTTGAGATACTTCTCCAACATAGAAGGTCCAGTCAAAGGAACGTCGTAGACCGAGGTTGACAAGCACTTTCCGTCGCGAGTAGACAGGAATCTTGGTTCCGTTGGCGGCGTAGAGGTTGTGACGCCTTGACAGGAAGAATACTGACATCTGCGCCAGTATCGAGGAGGAAACGAATCCCAGCTCGGTGGTCTTTGATGTGGAGCAGCGTTGAAGGTTGTTGGCGGGCAGAGTGCTATATCACTGCTCGCCTTTGGAGTTTGACAACTGAGTGCAGGGAGCAGTGCATTTGACAGCTTTCTCGACAAACTTCGAGGAGGATGCCGGAAGGGCGAGAAGCGGCCAGGGTGGGGTGGGGTGGGGTGGGGTAGGGTGCCAGAGAGCGGCGGCGGGAGGGTGCCAAAAAGCGACAGGTCGCTGGAGGGCAACGAGTCACCAGAGGCGGAGGGACGCGCTAACGTCCGTGGGGGAAGGAGACGCAGAAGGCGTCTGTGGGAGGGTGCCAGCAACCCGACGAGTGACCACACGCTCTAGCGCATATTTCTCCCGACCATTGAGACTCAACCTGCTTACAACCCGGGACTGGGGAGGGGAGGCAGGCATTTTGCCTCAAGGAACCGTACCGTGGATACGGTGAAGAATACAGCAGGCAGTTCACTTAGGAGATATCCTTACATGATACCGGTATTAAGGCATCCATTATCACTTTTAGCTACCTCCACCGGGGTCACCAATGTATAGCAAGAGATACTATTATGAGGCTAATACTGAGAAATCTCGACTAATACAATGATTATTCGGATTATTATCATCGATTAAAAAGTGCAGTCTTATTACAATAAATTTCAGGATGAGATAAATGATATGATTGATATGCGAAGGTGTACTTGTATCATGTGTTTATATGTGAATCGTCAGTGTGGAAAGAAGTGAAATATAAGGAAGTGCATGTGTGTATAGCATATATGAGTGAATGTATACTGTAATATATATAAAGAAATAGTATATAAAAGAAAGAAAACGAGTTTATAATAGTCTGTCTTAGAAGTGTGGTAAGAACATGTGACAGCACGATAGAACACATGGAATGCGTTCATTGGTGACTGAGATGATCCACTACAAACCAGGGTGATGATCTCTTCCGATCAAGGGCACATTGTATGGATGTGAATGCAAGGAGTTATAGTCAGTGTGTCAGATGTGTGACATAGGAAAGGCTGAGAATATGGAACATGTGATGTAAAGTGGAGTGCGTGATGAGACAGAAAAGATATGAAGCAAGTGGTGCTGAAGGAAAACAACTAAAATAACACGTTTTTTCATCCTTTATTTTGGTTTCTCTATATTGGCTTGTTTTCATCAATTTTATCCTTTTGAAGCATAGCAATGTAAACTTGAATATACAAAATTACCAATCGAGATAGTTTTCTTTCATATAACACCTTAAAAAAACAAATAAATAGGCCATTTTAACAAATATTGTGTTTTGCCTGTATTCCTGTGTTTTGGTGCATAAAATGCTTGAAAACAACCAAATAACCCATTCTTGACATATTTCAGTTCCTTAAACAAATAGTGTATTTTGCCAGCATTCTTGTGTTTTGGTGCAAAAAAAGCTGGAAACTACTAAAATAACACGTTTTTTATGCTTTTACTTTTGCGTCTCTATATTGGCTTTTTTCATCAGTTTTATCGTTTTAAAGCATAGCAAAGTAAAATGACTTGAATATACAAAATTTTCAATCGATCTAGTTTTTAATTTATAAAACCTTAAAAACACATGAATAAGACGTTTTAACAAATACAGTGTTTTGCCTGCATTTCTGAGTTTTGGTGTATAAAATTATGGAAAACCCCAAAATAACCTGTTTTCTGCCATATTTCAGTTCCTTAAACAAATATTGGTTTTTGCCTGCATTTATGGTTTTTGCCTGCGTTATGGTGGAAAAAAAAGCTAAAAATTAATAAAATATCACGTTTTTGTTATTTTTGCTTTTTAATTCTCTATTTTTGCTTGTTTTCATTAATTTTATCCTTTTCAAGCATAGCAATGTAAAATAACACTGAAAAATTACTGAAATTTACAAAATTTTCAATCGAGTTTTTTTTTCAAAAAACACCTTAAAACATAAATAAGACGTTTTTTTTTTTTTAGCAAATACAGTGTTTTGCCTGCATTTCTGTGCTGTGGTGCATAAAATGCTGGAAAACAACAAAATAACCCATTTTTGACATATTTTAGTTCCTTAAACAAATAGTGTGTTTTGCCTCCATCTCTGTGTTTTAGTGCATAAAAACTTGAAAACTACTAAAAAAATACGTTCTTTATTACTTTTACTTTGGTCTCTCTATATTGGCTTGTTTTCATCAGTTTTATCGTTTTAAAGCATAACAATGTAAAATGACTTGAATATACAAAATTTTCAATAGAGCTTTTTTTTCATAAAACATCTTAAAAACACATAAGTAAGGCGCAGTAAACAAATAGTGTATTGTACCTGCATTTCTGTGTTTGTTGCAAAAAAAGATGAAAGCAAATAAAATAACATGTTTTTGATCATTTTCCTTTCGTTTTTCTATATTGGCTTGTTTTCATCAGTTTTATCTTTGCTTGGCTGGCTACCCTCAACTCATATTCACTTTTAGCTTTTGTAGTGAACCACTACTACTACTACTACTACTACTACTACTACTACTACTACTACAACTACTACTACTACTACTACTACTGCTACCACTACTACTACCACGACGCTAATCCGGCCCAAGTGTGGAACTACCTAAGCCGGGCCAGGTGCAGTGACCTGACCCCAGCTGGACGGCGTGAGGTCACGGGCCGGATGCTCAGCCGAGGACTCCCCAGTCAGCACCGAAACTCCGGGACATACGCACTGCTCGACTCAATCTCCACTCGCTTGTGTGTACACTAATAAACAGCAGTAATGTACATCTCTGGTTTACCTCTCCATCCGTGTCTTGGCTAGTCAGAGAATATTACACTTTCCTCGTTAACCTCTTAACTTATCTTACTAATTCATACTATAGTGGCCTTAAAGCTTCCTCTCCTGCCTTTAGCCTCTTAATATATATATATATATATATATATATATATATATATATATATATATATATATATATATATATATATATATCTTTTTTGCCCTATGCATCGCTTTAATCTGTCTGTCATCCACTTAGGATCGTTGCTTCGTGATTCTATTGTTTTATAAGGAATGTTGGTCATCTGACCGTCACGTATTTTATGTAGGAACTCGTTATAGCTCTCATTAATCCTCAGCTGACCGGGATACCTCCTAGCTTTCCCCTCCGCCTCACTCTCTCTCCGCCCCATCCCGACTTCACACCTCCCCACTCTTGCCAAGGGCAAAAAAAAAAAAGTTAAAAACGGCCTACTTGAGTGCTGGCTCTCTAAAAAGTGCAAAAAGTGCCAAAACCGTCAGCCAGATTTAGGGGAGCAAATGCCTCGATACCTCTCTCTTAAAAGAAGACAAGTTGTAGGAATTCGGAAATACAGATGCAGGGAGGGAGTTCCAGAGTTTACCAGTGAAAGTGATGAATGGTTGAGAGTACTGGTTAACTCTTGCATTAGAGAGTTGGACAGAATAGGGATGAGAGGAAGAAGAAAGCCTTGTGCAGCGAGGCCGCCGGAGAACGGGAAGGCATGCAGTTAGCAAGATCAGTAGAACAATTACCATGAAAATAGCGATAAAAGATAGAAAGGGATGCAATATTTTGGCGGTGAGAAAGAGACTGAAGACAGTTAGTGAGAGGAGGGGAGTTGATGAGACGAAGAGCTTTCGATTCCACCCTATCAAGCAAAGCTGTGTGACTGGAACCCCCCAAACATGCGAAGAGTACTCCATACAAGGACGGATAAGGTCCTTATACAGAGTAAGCAGTTGGAGGGGCGAGAAAAACTGTCGGAGACGCCTCAGAACATCTAACTTCATAGAAGCTGTTTTAGCAAGAGATGAGATGTGAAGTTTCCAGTTAAGATTATGAGCAAAGGACAGACCGAGGATATTCATTGTGGAAGAGGGAGACAGTTGAGTGTCATTGAAGAAGAGAGGATAGTTGTCTGGAAGGTTGTGCCGAGTTGATAGATGGAGGAATTGATTTTTTGAGGCATTGAAAACTACTAGATTTTCTCTGCCCCAATCGGAAATCTTAGAAAGATCGGAAGTCAGGCGTTCCGTGGCGTCCCCGCGTGATCTGTTAACTTCCTGAAGGGTTGGACGTCTCTGAAAGGACGTGGAAATATGTAGGGTGGTATCATTAGCGTAGGAGTGGATAGGGCAAGAAGTTTGGTTAAGAAGGTCATTAATGAATAATAGAAAGAGAGTGGGTGACAGGACAGAACCCTGAGGACACCACTATAAATAGGAGAAGAACAGTAGCCGTCTACCACAGCAGCAAGGTCTTCCCTTCCTTCTACCTGACTAGATCTGCCTTGCCCCTGCCAAGCGATTTGTAAATACTCCCTTAATCCATCGAAATTAGCCTTCCTGAAGTCAGGTACTCTTCTTTTGTTTTGTTTTCTAAAAGTTTCATGCCATTTCAATGTATATCTTACTTCTTTGTGATCGCTGTTACTTAAATGGCCTCCAACTTCCACCTGTGTAACTGCCTCCTCCCTGTTTGTCAGAACTAAATCTAGAATATTATTTCCCCGCTTAGGTTCTAAAATGATTTGCTTTAAAAAATTATCCTGTATGACCTTAATTAACTCATCTGCTTCCCCGTTACCCACCATCAAGCTCCAATCAACATTCCTATAGTTAAAATTTCCTACCACACATACTTTACTGTACCTGGCAGCTCTATTTCCTCCCATAGGGAAGAGTTGATTTGGTCTGAAGCATTTGGTGGCCTGTACACTAAACCCATTACTACTGATTGAGACCCATCCTTATTATCTAGCCATAGAGACTGTTTTGCTGTCTGTCTTAATTCTGCTGTTTATGCAATATTGCAGTGTGTCCTTGACGTACAAGGCCACTCCTCCCCCTCTTCTGTTTTCCCTGTCCTTATGAAAAAGTGTATAACCATCAATTTTCACCCCCTGATCAAATACCTTCCCTGTTATATCTAACCAAGTTTCTGTTAAAGCAATTATATCAAAACTTTCAACACAAGCTGCACCTCTCAGCAAATCTATCTTACTCAAAACACTCCTACAGTTTGTGTAATACACTTTTAAACTATTCTTTGCATTTACTAAGCTGGTTACTTTTCTAGATTTGACTATTCCTTCCTGCTTATGGGTCACCGATACCCCTCCCTTCCCTTTCTTGTTCACCGAAAAAAGCGCTGGAGTGCATTTAACTCGCCTTCAAGTGTTCCAGCCGTAAAAGAGGTCCCAGTTATCGATGAACGCTCATCCATTGCTCCTGCAGTGATGTGCAAGTCTGCAATTTAATGCAATAGCCCTGGACAGCCATTCACCTTCCAGTCCCCTCCTTGGCAACACACCGCATACCACAGGGATTGCATCCTTATTTCTAGTTTTAACCAAAGCCTCCTTAAATCTCCTAAACAGCTCCCCACTCCTTACCTTGTAAATGTCATTTCCCCCCGCGCTGAAGAAAACAATGGGTTTGGTCCCGTCCGCCAAACACGTGTCCAGTTGATCACTCACCCTCTTAATTCCTGCCCCGGGGAAGCACACTCTCGTTCTCCTTCTCCTGTTCTTATCACAAAACGCAGCGTTCAAATGCCTCACCTGACTGTCACCGATAAGCAGTATCTTACCTGCGGGTAGGGACCCCTCTACCCTCCTCACCTCGTCGTTTCCCGCCTCCTCTTTCTCTTCCTCCACTCCCTCCAACACAGCGAAGGAATTTTCCGTTTCCACTCGCTGTGTAGCCCTGATCACTTTTCTCCTCTTTGCACCTGATGGCACCACTCGCCACTTCTCCTGGCTCTTTGTCTCATTACTTGGTAATGAGACTGCAGGAACCGCCACTTCCTCAGTAGCTGAGTTCACTCGGCAGAACTCGGCCTGCCGGTCAGAGATTCGGCCTCGAAACTCCTCCCGCACCTCCGAGATCCTTCAATGGAACTCAGCCTCTACTTCTGAGACTTTCCTAACGAAGACCTCGAGAATAGGAGAACTAACACAACCAGCCGTAGGGAAGCCATCACTACGTAAAGAAGCTAGCAGATCACACACCACACGGAAACTCGTCGCCACTATCAGAGACACGTCTGACCACTAGGAAGGTTGACCTGAGACTGAAGAAGGATGACCTGACACTCAATATTGGCTTGTTTTCATCAATTTTATCGTTTTGAAGCATAATGTAAAATGTCTTGACTATACAAAATTTTCAATCGACACCGTATTTTTTTTCATAAAGCAACTTAAAAAACACATAAATAAGACGTTTTAACAAATATAGTGTTTTGTCTACATTTCTTAGTTTTGGTGCAAAAAATAATGGAAAACACCAAAATAACCGATTTTTTACATTTTTCAGTTCCTTAATTAAGGGGCGCCACCTGGGATTTGACATAGATCACTAAATATCATTCAAATCTTATGAAATTTTTACTGAACATCACTCTTAATACTACAAAACACATATCCCAATGAAAAGTCAATTCCTTGAAAAGAAAAAAAATATATGAAAAAAAAATGCATTTTACACATGTAAATTTGATTTACTATAAAAAAAATAACTATTCATCAGAACAAAATGGTACTTTGCATGGTTACTCTGTGATACTATACCAATCTTAATCTTTAATTACTTTTTTTATATTCTCTCTCATATCTTGCTACAAATACCGTGAATGTAGAAATAATTTGACGGGTCAAATTAATTCTCAAAAAAAATTGAGAATTTTTTCCACAAAGCAAAAGAAGAAAAATGAGTCACAGGTTGTTGTAGAATGTAGAGCATCTTTCTCTGAAAAAAAAGAGCCCAAAATCAGTAAAATTGGACAAGAAATGGCAAAGTTATACAAGTTTAAAGACAAATAACTTGCGTTTTGAGAAAAAAGCTTACAAAGTTGGGGCACTGAATAAACCTGATGTTTAGTGACCTCCAGGATTGTAAAAGATGTCCTTTTCCAACCTCCTGTTTTTCATCTTTCTTTTCACAGATCTATCCATTAACACATCCTTCTTTTTCAAATATTTGTGGAGAATTTTGGAATAATGAAGACCTAAAAGTTCATGGAAATGGGCACATACCCAACGTTATAGTCACAAATCGCCTGAGCCACTGCAAGTCTAGTCTTTTCTTGGTGGCATTAGTGTCTTTGGGGCAGTATCTCCATATTCGACTATGCAATGACTCGTTAGGGTTCTGAGTAAGACCACGCAAACATCTTGTCATTATTTTATCACTACCTAGACGTTCATAGACTCCTTTCACTAGTTCAAGCTGCTCATCAGGTAATGTGAAACGAACTTTCATTGTGTCGTGACTTGGAATTTCCTCTCCCTTAGCAATGTTTGTCCTTTCGTTTCTTTACCTTCCCCAGTCAAACTTTTCCGTTTATGGGCACTAGTTATGGGGTGAGGCAAGGCACTGGGTGGGGGTGACGCCACCCCTCCACTCGTCTCCTCACTCATATTTTCATCACTTCTACTCACTGACAACACTTCTCTGGCCCTCTTAATAGTTTCTAAGGTTTCTAACACCTCTCTTAGGTCGTGGCATTGTGAAATGCGTTGCCAACACCTACAAACACAAAATAAGTCCATGAACACACACTGTATTGGTAATCAGCTGTCTATTTCAAGGACACTGAGAATGTACTGGGTTCGCTTTCAAGGCCAGTGACGCAGGAATGTTACCATATGATAGGTCTTTTTTTTTCTAGTACAAGCAATTGAAAAAAAAAAAAACAAGAGTCGTATGAAAATAAGCATATCTACGGACAGCTGAAAATGTAAACAAACCAACCACGTGGGTTGCGTGGCATTTAAATGGATTTTAAATGCCTTAGAGTGCGTTTTTGTGCTTAGTAATTTGGCGGGGTATTGCCAAAGCGTACATGATTATGATACGGCGGGAAACTCAAAATGACTTTTTCATGACTATTCCAATCAAAATCCCAGGTATGTTTTACCTGCATTTCTGTGTTTTGGTGCAAAAAAATAAGCTGAAAACTAAAATAACACATTTTTGTTACCTTTACTTTAACTTCTCTATATTGGTTTGTTTTCATCAATTTTATCGTTTTGAAGCAAAACAATGTAAAATGACTTGAATAAACAAAATTTTCAATTGATAGTTTTTTTTCATAAAACACCTTAAAAACACATAAAAAAGAGGTTTTAACAAATATAGTGTTTTGCCTGCATTTCTGAGTTTTTGTGGATAAAAACCTGGAATACTCCAAAATAAACCAACTTTTTTTTTCTTCGGTTCCTTAAACAAATGGTGTGATTTGCCTGCATTTCTGTGTTTTAGTACAAAAGAACCTAAAAACTACTAAAATAACACGTTTATATTACTTTTACTTTACTTTCTCAATATTGGCTTGTTTTCATCAATTTTATCGTTTTGAAGCAAAACAATGTAAAATGACGATATTTTTTTTTTCATAAAACACCTTAAAATCTTTTTAAGACGTTTTAACAAATATAATTTTTTGCTTGCATTTCTGAGCTTTGGTGCATAAAACGCTGGAATACACCAAAATAACCCATTTTTGACATATTTCATTCCTTAGACGAATAGTGTGTTTTGCCTGCATTTCTGTGTTTTGGTGCAAAAAAAGCTGAAACTATTAAAATAACACGTTTTGTTACTTTTACTTTGGTTTCTCTATATTGGCTTATTTTAATCAATTTTATCGTTTTAAAGCGAAACAATATAAAATGACTTTAAATAAACAAAATTTTCAATTGAGATAGTTTTTTTTCATAAAAACACCTTAAAAACACATAAAGAAGACATTTTAACAAATATAGTGTTTTGCCTGCATTTCTGAATTTTGGTGCATAAAACGCTGGAATATACCAAAATAACCCATTTTTTAAATATTTCAGATCCTTAAACAAATAGTGTGTTTTATTAGCTTTCCCGTGTTTTGGTGTAAGAAAAGCTGAAAACTACTAAAATAAGACGTTTTGTTACTTCAACTTTGATTTATCTATATTGGCTTGTTTTCATCAATTTTATCGTTTTGAAGCATAATTTAAAATGACGACTATACAAAATTTTCAATCAACAGTTTTTTTTTCACGAAATACCTTAAAAACACATAAATAAAACGTTTTAACAAATATAGTGTTTTGCCTATATTTCTGAGTTTTGGTGCAAAAAATGTTGGAAAACACCAAAATAACCGATTTTTGACATATTTCAGTTCCTTAAACTAATAGTGTTTTTTGCCTGCATTTCTGTGTTTTGGTGCAAAATAAGCTGAAAACTACTAAAATAACACGTTTTTGTTACCTTTACTTTAGCTTCTCTATATTAGCATGCTTTCATCATTTTTATCGTTTTGAAGCAAAACAATGTAAAATGACATGAATAGAAATTTTTTTTCCATAAAACACCTTAAAAACAGATACATAAGACGTTTTAATAAATATAGTATTTTGGCCTGCATTTCTGAGTTTTGGTGCATAAAACGCTGGAATACACCAAAATAACCAATTTTTTGACATATTTCAGTTCCTTAGACAAATAGTGTAATTTGCCTGCATTTCTGTGTTTTGGTGCAAAAAAGGCTGAAACTATTAAAATAACACGTTTTGTTACTTTTACTTTGGTTTCTCTATATTGGCTTGTTTTCATCAATTTTATCGTTTTGAAGCGAAACAATCTGAAATGACTTAAATAAACAAAATTTTCAATCAAGGTACTTTTTTTCATAAAACACCTTTAAAAACACATAAATAAGACGTTTTAACAAATACAGTGTTTTGCCTGCATTTCTGAGTTTTGGTGCATAAAACGCTGAAATATACCAAAATAACCCATTTTTGAGATATTTCAGATCCTTAGTTTTTTTTTTTTTTTTTAGCTTTTCCGTGTTTTGGTGCAAAAAAAAGCTGAAAACTACTAAAATAACACGTTTTCTTACTTTTACTTTGGTTTATCTATATTGGCTTGTTTTCATCAATTTTATCGTTTTGAAGCTTAAAGTAAAATGAAGATTATACAAAATTTTCAATCGAGATAGTTTTTCTTTTTCACGAAATACCTTAAAAACACGTAAATAAAACGTTTTAAAAAATATAGTGTTTTGGTGCAAAAAATGTTGAAAATAAAAAAATAACCGATTTTTGACATATTTCAGTTCCTTAAACAAATAGTGTGTTTTGTCTGCATTTCTGTGGTTTGGTGCAAGAAAAGCAGAACACTACTAACATTACACGTTTTTGTTACTTTTAATTTGATTTCTCTATATTGGCTTGTTTTCATCACTTTTATTATTTTGAAGCAAAACAATGTAAAATTAATTGAATAAACAACATTTCCACACACGAGATAGTTTTTTTTTTTTCATATAACACCTTAAAAACACATAAATAAGACGTTTTAAGAAATATAGTGTTTTGCTTCCATTTCTCAGTTTTTGTGCATAAAACGCTGGAATACACCAAAATTATCCATTTTTGACATATTTCAGTGTGTTTTGCGTGCATTTCTGTGTTTTGGTGCAAAAAAAGCTGAAAACTAAAAAAAAAACGTTTTTGTTACTTTTCCTTTGGTTTCTCTATATTGACTTCTTTTCATAAATTTTATCGTTTCCAAGCAAAGCAATCATTAAACAAAATTTTCAATCGAGATTGTTTTTTTTCAAGAAACACCTTAAAAAAACATATATAAAACGTTTTAACAAATAGTGTTAAGCTTGCATTTCTGAGTTTTTATGTATAAAACGCTGGAATACACCAAAATGACCCATTTTTAACATATTTCAGTTCCTTAGACAAATAGTGAGTTTTGCCTGCATTTCTGTGTTTTGGTGCAAAAACCGCTGAAAACTACTAATATAACACGTTTTTGTTACTTTTACTTCAGTTTCTCTATATTGAAAAACAAAATTTTCAATCGATAGTTTTTTTTATCATAAAACATTGTAAAACACATAAGTAAGACGTTTTAACAAATATAGTGTTTTGCCTGCATTTCTGAGTTTTGGTGTATAAAAGGCTGAAATACACCAAAATAACCCATTTCTTTACAAATATCAGTTCCTTAGATAAACAGTGTGTTTTGCGTGCATTTCTGTGTTTTGGTGCAAAAAAAGTTGAAAACTACTAAAAAAAAAACACGTTTTTGTTACTTTTACTTTTGTTTCTCTATATTGGTTTCTTTTCATTGGTCGGTTACGGCCCGCCCGTAACATATTCTACTACCATCACCTCTTCCGCTTGTTACCTCGTTCGCCACCTCTCCGCCTCCCATTCCACGTCACCGTCTCGTGAAACTTCCACGCCACCGTCTCATGAACCCTCCACATCACCGTTTCATGAAGCCCCACTACTGTCCCGAAGTTGGATTCACGCGGCCCCATTCGACTCAACCAGAAGTGTTAAGCCAGATCTTGGCTTTCTGGAAAGGAAGTTGAGGTCCAGGCCTCAACCAGTGAACACAACGCCTTTTGGGTCTACCGTGGGATCAACCATCACCCAGCACTTCACAACTGCGACACGTCATAAGTATCACTTCCCCTCGTCCCGTGTTTTCCACATTGCCTCCATATAGGATTAGGATTATTGTTAGGTATTAAGTTGGGATTTATTGTTGTGTTATATGTATATGTGTATGTCATTTTCCTGTGTTTCATGTTATATATCTGTTTCATGTTTCATGTTATATCTATGTGTGTCAGTTTCATTATGGGTTATTAAAATAGCTTTTTAAAGTGCCCCCTTTTGCATTTCCTCACCAGTTGAACCTGCAGTGTTTTTTTTTTTTTTTTTGTTATTGTTCACCGGCTCCCCGATGCCAATCTTACCAGTTTAACCGGTGAACGTAACAATTGGCGACAGTGACAGGACTATTATAACCGTTGTTCAGTGTTCCATTTTTCCAGTGACTTTTTTTCTGTGATTACTTGTGTTTCTGTGGTGTTGTGACTTTGATGTGTTTTTTTCTGTGACTTACTCTGCGTGTGGTTTAAATTTACCTTTGTGCGATCAAGTGGCTCCTTTTGGGTTAAAAGTGCTTCGTGACTTTTATTGGTATCGCATAGCAGTGGTACAGCAGCAAACCAGGTAGAAAGGCGTGTTCACCGATAGCACTTATCACTATTTTTTGCACATAGGCAGGTGTGTAATAAGTGTTATCCAAGTGTTGGGATCATCATATGTTCATGCGAACCCTCAATCCCCTCACTTCGCGGATCATTTTTCTCGCTAGTTAGAATCGGCCATTTTAACTAGTTTCTGAGACTAATCCGCCTCCTTATCAATAACAAGTCTCAGTACAATTCGCTCCTCACTCTCAAGTCTCGTAACTAGAGTAATCCGGATCCCTCTTAATGCCGTAACTCTCTAGTTTACCCCTCATTAGTGATTGTACTCATAAGTGTTTGCTTAAGTATAATCTAGGTAATTTCCAAGGTTGCCTTTATTATCTATCTGCCAAGTTCCTCACTTAAGTTATTCGCTTATCATTTTTTTTGTTGTGGTTTAACATCTATTTAATATGGCTTCCGCTCAGTTTAACGTTGAAGATTTTTGTGCCGACCCTTCTCTGGAACAACTTAAAGATGCTAATATCAAGAAGGTCCAATGGAAGACCATCGCTTAACATTTTGATGTTCACATCACGTCGCAGATGACTAAAGAGGTCATTAAGAATGTAGTTGTTGAACATCTAGTGCAAGAAGGTCAGTTGCCAGGAAATGCCATAGAAGAGTTAACTCCCATGTCAGCCTCTACGAGGACTATAATACACAGTCCCCAGGAAGAACAGGATAAGAGTAGGATAAGTCAGTGGGAAATTGAGAAGCTTAGACTAGAATACCGGATGCATGAAAAAGAAATGCAATTACAGGCAGAAAAAGAAGATAAAGAGAGAGAATTTCAGTTACAACTTAAAAGGCAGGAGAAAGAGGCAGAAATTCAGGAGTTAGCCCTACGAAAGGGGAAGAAATAGATATAAAGAAAAAGTTAGCAAGCTTTAATCCCGCTATAGCTGCTCCGCTAGTTTCCCCTTTTGATGAATCTGATGTTGACGGGTCATTTCGCGCTTTTGAGAGCATTGCTAATAGGAATAAATGGCCCAAGGATCAGTGGGTGTCTCTCCTTGTCCCTAAGCTAGTAGGAAAAGCTTATAGGGTATACAACGGCCTTAGTGATGAGGTAGAATATGAAGAGATCAAAGGTAACATTCTAGACTCCTACTCTATCACTTCTGATGGATACAGACAACAGTTCCGAAAGTATGTAAAACCAGACTCTCACACCTATGTTGAATTTCCTAGTGAGAAACTAAGACAATTTGAGTAGGCAGTAGTCACCTGCCGCCCGGTGGAATACTCCAGGAGAGGTACTTACGGGGATGTAGGCAGTGCTGCAGACTGAGTGATTCCCCGTGTCCTCTCTTCCCGGTTCCCTTTGTGGTCTCATTTATACAATTGAGCAGCTGCAGCCTGCCCTCTAAAGACAACTTCTACTACTTCCTACACTACACTACAACACCTTACACTTTTACACTCTCTTCAAATCAAAATTTAATAATGGCTTCACCACGCCCTGCCTCGGAGTCCCCTCTGGGAGGGACCATAAATGTCCCCAGGTCGGACTGCCCTCTGCTGTCGACCTTGGGTGTCTTGACACTTCATCTAATACTTTCACTATCAATTTCTGCAACATTCGTGGCCTTCGTTCTAATTTTCAATCTGTGGAACACCACCTCTCCTCTACTAAACCTCATCTTCTCTTCCTAACTGAAACACAGTTGTCTGTGACTACTGACAGCAGCCCTTTTCTGTTCCCTCCTACTTGCTCTATCCTCATTTTCAATCCAAAGCTGGATGTTGCGCATACGTGCGTAACGACACCACTTGCTCTCGTGCCCACAATCTTGAATCTTCAGAATTTTCTACCATCTGGCTAAGACTTCAATGTCACTCTCTAACTAAATTCATCTGTGCTGTATACCTCTCACCTAATTCCTCTGACTATGTAAAATTCTTTGACTATTTGACTTCCAAGGTGGAGCACATCTTATCTCACTTTCCTTTTGCTGAGATCTCCATTTTAGATTTCAATGTTCACCACCAGCTTTGGCTTTCATCTTCTTTCACTGACCAACCTGGTGAACAAACCTTCAACTTTGCTATCCTTCATGACCTAGAGCAGCTAGTGCAGTTCCCTACCCGTATTCCTGACCGCCTTGGAGACACGCCCAACATTCTTGATCTTTTCCTAACCTCCAACCCTTCTGCTTACTCTGTTAAACTTTCCTCTCCGTTGGGCTCCTCCGACCACAATCTAATTTCCGTTACCTGTTCTATCACTCCAGTGCAGCCTCAGGACCCGCCTAAGCGGAGGTGCTTCTGGCATTTTAACTCTGCTAAGTGGGAGGAACTAAGGCAGTACTATTCTGATTTCCTTGGGATGATTATTGTTTTCATGTCAGAGATCCTTCTCTTTGTGCCGAGCGCATAACAGAGGTGATTATCTCTGGCATGGAGCTATACATTCCTCATACTTTCTCTAACCCTAAAGCTAAAAAGCCTTGGTTTAACTCTGCTTGTTCTCGTGCTGTCAATGATAGAGAGGCGGCTCACAAACGGTTCCGTAGCCATCCAACTGCTGAAACTCATGCCCTATATATTTCTGCCCGTAATCATGCCAAATCTATTCTCCAACTTACTAAAACTCTTTCATCAATAGAAAATGTCAAAGTCTTTCCAATTCTAACTCCTCTCGAGATTTCTGGCATCTAGCCAATAATATCTCTAACAACTTTACTTCTTCGTCTTTCCTCCTTTACTTCATCCAGATGGCTCTACAGCTGTCTCTTCTTTTTCTAAAGCTGAACTCTTCGCTCAAACCTTTGCTACCAACTCAACTTTGGATGATTCTGGGCATATTCCTCCTACTCCTCCACCCTCTGACTACTTCATCCCTAAAATTAAAATTCTTTATAAAGACGTTTTCCTGGCCCTCTCTGGCCTTGATTCTCGGAAGGCTTACGGTCCGGATGGAGTCCCTCCTGTTGTTCTCAAAACTGTGCTTCCGAACTCGCTCACTGCCTGGTCAAACTCTTTCATCTGTGTCTCTACTTCTATTTATCCTTCTTGCTGGAAGTTTGCTCACATTCAACCTGTCCCTAAAAAGGTGACCACTCCAATCCTTCTAACTACCGCCCTATAGCTTTGATTTCCTGCCTTTCTAAAGCCTTTGAGTCTATCCTTAATAGGAAGATAATGAGGCATCTATCAGCTCACAACCTTCTCTCTGATTGCCAGTATGGTTTCCGTAAAGGCAGATCTACTGGTGATCTTCTTACTTTCCTAACTGAATCTTGGTCATCCTCTTTAGGGACTTCGGTGAAACCTTTGCTGTCGGCCTTGACATATCGAAAGCCTTCGATAGAGTCTGGCACAAATCTTTAATTTCTAAACTACCCTCCTACGGATTCTATCCTTCTCTCTGTACCTTCATCTCCAGTTTCCTTTCCGATCGTTCTATTGCTGCTGTAGTAGACGGTCACTGTTCTTCCCTAAAACTATCAACAGTGGTGTTCCACAGGGTTCTGTCCTATCACCCACTCTCTTTCTATTATTCATCAATGATCTCCTAAATCTGACTCAATGCCCTATCCACTCCTATGCTGATGATACCACCTTGCATTATTCAACAGCGTTCAACAGACGCCCAACCCAACAACAATTAAATGACTCAAGGCGAGATGCTATAGGACGCCTAACTTCTGATCTTTCACTTGTTTCTGATTGGGGCAGAGAAAACCTGGTTTTGTTCAATGCCTCAAAACTCAATTTCTACAACTATCTACTCGACATAACCTTCCAGACAACTATCCTCTCTTCTTCAATAACACTCAACTTCCCTCTCCTCTACATTAAACACACTCGGTCTATCCTTCACTAAAAATCTAAACTGGAAATTTCACATCTCTACTCTTGCTAAATCAGCTTCCAAGAAGTTAGGTGTCCTGTGGCGTCTTCGTCCATTTTTCTCTCCTCCCAGCTGCTTGCTCTGTACAGGGCCTTATCCGCCCGTGTATGGAGTATGGCTCTCATGTCTGGGGATCCACACACAGCTTTACTAAACAAGGTGGAATCTAAAGCTTTTCGTCTTATCAACTCTTCTCCTCTAACTGACTGTCTTGATTCTTTAAGTCACCGCCGCAATGTTGCATCTTTATCTGTCTTCTACCGCTGTTTTCATGCTGTCTGCTCTTCTGAACTTGCTAACTGCATGCCTTCCCCTCCTGCGGCCTCGCTGCACAAGACTCTCTACTTCTTCTCATCCCTATTCTGTCCATCTTCCTAATGCAAGAGTTAACCAGTATCTTCACTCCTTCATTCCCTACACTGGTAAACTCTGGAACTCTCTACCTGTGTCTGTATTTCCACCTGCCTATGACTTAAACTCTTTCAAAAGAGGAGTGTCAAGACACCTCTTACGTTAACTGGACCCTCCTTTTAGTTTTTTTTGCCCTTGTAATGTTTTCCACTCTTTTGACTCGTACATGTACTTTCCTCTTAACAGGGCCTGGCAATCCATCTTAAGGGAAGGATCAAACAGGCTTTTTTTTTCCAACACTTTGTTTTACAGTGCCCGTTCCTTGGCCAGTGCCCTTGTACTATTCAAAGGAGAATTTGATTAATGCTTAAGAACAGGATCTCATTTTGGCTAAGATCAGACATGTTGTTTAAATTGCCTTGTTTTTATTATCAGGAAGGAGTCCTGATGCGTGCCTACAGACCTCCTGAACTGAAACAACTAGACACCTGGTCAGAAACACATCAAGAAGTCATCCCCTTGTCTGTAAGACCAGCCATTAAAGAACTAGCTCATGATGGATTGTCAGGTCATCTAGGCATCCAAAAAACCTACAAGAAGGCTCTTCAACATTTTTTTTGGCCAGGAATGAAAAAGGATGTGTCACACTATGTAAAAACATGTCACATATGTCAAATTGTGGGTAAGCCTAACGAACGCCTTGTGCCAGCTCCTCTGACGCCTATTCCAGTTCAGACAGAGCCCTTCGAAAAGATCTTTCTAGACTGCGTAGGGCCCTTACCCAAAACCAAACGAGGGAATCAGTATTTGTTAACAATCATGGATCCCACTACCAGGTACCCTGAAGCATTCCCTCTTAAGAACATCACATCAAAGACCATTGTAAAACATCTGATACATTTTTTCACCTCGGTAGGAATTCCAAAACAAATTCAGTCTGACAAAGGTAGCAATTTCACTAGCAATTTTTTCCAACAGATAGTGAATTACCTAAACATCGACCATGTTACCTCCTCGGCTTACCACCCCCAATCCCAAGGCTGTCTGGAGCGGTTTCACCAAACATTAAAATCCATGATGAAGAAGTATTGCTTGGAGCATCAAGGAGACTGGGATGAAAGTATCTCTTTCCTTCTCTTCGCTTTAAGAGAATCTCCTCAAGATTCTTTAGGTTACTCCCTTTGAATTACTCTATGGTAGACAGATCAGGGGGCCTCTCAAAATATTAAAGGATCAATGGTTTACTCAAAATACTCCTTCAAGCCCCAGTGTGTCTGACTACATCAGTAACCTTAAGAATAAAATCAGTGAAGTCAGATCTTTGCTAAATCAAACTTCCTCAAATCTCAAACTAAAATGCAACAGAATTCTCTTCCCAAATCTGTCATGAGAAGTTTCAAACCAGGAGACAAGGTTTTACTTTTTTTCCCCACTCCAGGCAATGCTCTTCACAGTAAGTTCATGGGACCTTATGTTGTGGCTCAAAAACTAAGTCCATTAAACTATGTGGTCCACACTCCTGACCGTCGTAAGGATTCCCAACTAGTTCATATTAATCTAATGAAACCTTACCACTCCAGAGAACCAGAGGACGACTTGTCTCGCACTGTACCTGTATGTCTGGTAGGGAAGGAGTCTGGTCCTGTGCCCCCCGAGGAAGAGTCCGACATCGAATTCCTCTTCTCGTCACCTAAAGGACGCCCCTCAAACAGCCAAATCATGTCCACCCTGGATGAGGTGTTTCTTTCCTTAACACCTTCACAACAGTCTGATCTTAAAAAGTTATTGCTAGACTTTTCAGAAATCACAGGTGACCTTCCAAGACTTTGTACTACTATTCAACATGACATAACATTAATATCTAATGACATCAAGCCTATAAGACAACCAGCCTATCGCATTTCACCCATTAAAAGAGACTTGATGAAAAAAGAGGTAGACTATCTGCTCTGTCATAACCTTGCAGAACCTAGTATATCTCCCTGGGCTTCTCCCTGCCTGTTAACATCTAAGCCAGATGGTAGTAGTCGATTTTGCACCGACTACAGGAAATTAAATAAAGTGACGGTGCCAGACTCCTACCCATTGCCCTTGATAGAGGACCTTATAGATAGTATAGGAGTAGCCAAATTTGTAACCACTATAGACTTACTTAAAGGTTACTACCAGATTCCCCTCTCGGACGAGGCCCGAATAATATCCGCCTTCATCACCCCCTTCGGACTATACCAATACACAGTGATGCCCTTCGGCTTGTCTAATGCTCCTGCCACCTTCCAGAGGGCTATAAATTACATCACCCAGGACTTGGAGAGAACATCTGCATATCTAGACGACCTGGTGGTGACTGCGGACGACTGGGCGACACATCTGACCCGTCTTCGGAGGCTGATGGGTCGGTTGCAGGAAGCCGGGCGTACAATCAACCTGGCCAAGTCCACCTTCGGGAAGTCTACGGTGGTCTACCTGGGACATGTGGTTGGGAACGGCAAGGTTCGCCCCAAGAGAGCCAACGTGGAGGCCATCCTTGGCTTCCCTGTCCCTACCACCAGGAAAGCTCTCATGAGGTTCTTGGGGATGGCTGGTTTCTACAGAAGATTCTGTAGGAACTTCTCCACCCTGGCCGCCCCCCTGACGGACCTTATCAGCACTTCTGTCCCCTTCCACTGGACCCCGACCTGTGACCAAGCCTTCCAACACCTCAAGGCGTTCCTCTCCTCGGAACCAGTGGTCTGGACGCCGGATCACTCCCGCCCCTTCCATCTACAAGTGGACGCGAGTGGAGTTGGAGTGGGTGCTGTCCTACTACAAACAAACCCCACAAGCGGCATCCTCCATCCCATCGCCTATCACTCCGCCAAGCTGAAGAAACATCAACTCAACTACTCCACCATCGAGAAGGAGGCTCTGGCACTCGTCCTGGCGCTCCAACGTTTTGAGTGCTACCTTCATCTTGGTCCTCAAACTACGAAGGTCTTCAACGATCACAATCCTCTGGCCTTCCTTCACGCCATGAAGAACCGAAACCAACGCATTCTTAGGTGGGCCTTATTAACTCAACCCTTCAACTTGGAAGTCCACCATATCAAGGGGATGGACAACATCATCGCCGACGCCTTATCAAGATTTCCCGTCTCACCTCCTTCATGAGTCCATTACGGAGGTCTTAGGGGGGAGGAAATGATACGGCCCGCCCGTAACATACTCTACTACCATCACCTCCTCTGCTCGGTACCTCGTTCGCCACCTCTCCGCCTCCCCTTCCACGTCACCGTCTCGTGAAACTTCCACGCCACCGTCTCATGAACCCTCCACGTCACCGTTTCATGAAGCCTCGCTACTGTCCCGAAGTTGGATTCACGCGGCCCCATTCGACTCAACCAGAAGTGTTAAGCCAGATCATGGCTTTCTGGAAAGGAAGTTGAGGTCCAGGCCTCAACCAGTGAACACAACGCCTCTTGGGTCTACCGTGGGATCAACCATCACCCAGCACTTCACCACTGCGACACGTCATAAGTATCACTTCCCCTCGTCCCGTGTTTTCCACATTGCCTCCATATAGGATTAGGATTATTGTTAGGTATTAAGTTGGGATTTATTGTTGTGTTATATGTATATGTGTATGTCATTTTCCTGTGCTTCATGTTATATGTCTGTGTTTCATGTTTCATGTTATATCTATGTGTGTCAGTTTCATTATGGGTTATTAAAATAGCTTTTTAAAGTGCCCCCTTTTGCATTTCCTCACCAGTTGAACCTGCAGTGTTTTTTTTTTTTTTATTGTTATTGTTCACCGGCTCCCCGATGCCAATCTTACCAGTTTAACCGGTGAACGTAACATCATAAATTTTATCGTTTTGAAGCAATGCAATATAAAATATTTTCAATAAACAAATTTTTTAATCAAGATAGTTTAAAAGGCTGAAATACACCAAAATAACACTTTTTTTTTTACAAATATCAGTTCCTTAAACAAATAGTGTGTTTTGCGTGCATTTGTGTTTTGGTGCAAAAAAAGTTGAAAACTACTAAAAAAACACGTTTTTGATACTTTTACTTTTGTTTCTCTATATTGGTTTCTTTTCATAAATTTTATCGTTTTGAAGCATTGCAATATAAAATATTTTCAATAAACAAATTTTTTAATCAAGATAGTTTTTTTTTTATAGAACACCTTAAAAACACATAAATAAGACGTTTTAACAAATATCGTGTTTTGCCTGCATATCTGAGTTGTGGTGTATAAAACACTAGAATACACTAAAATAACCCATTTTTTACATATTTCCGTTCCTAAGACAAATAGTGTGTTTTGCCTGCATTTCTGTGTTTTGGTGTAGAAAAAGGTGAAAACTACTAAACTAACACGTTGTTGTTACTTTTACTTTGGTTTCTCTATATTGGCTTGTTTTCATCAATTTTATCGATTTGAAGCAAAGCAATTTAAAATGACTTCAATAAACGAAATTTTCAATTGATATAGGTTTTTTTTCATAAAAAAAAACTTAAAAACACATAAATAAAAAGTTTTAACAAATATAGTGCTTCGCCTGCATTTCTGAGTTTTGATGTAAAAAGTGCTGGAATACACCAAAATGACCCATATTTTAAATATTTCAATTCCTTAAAAATATAGTGTGTTTTGCGTGCATTTCTGTGCTTTGGTGCAAAAAAAGCTGAAACTTACTATAATAACACGTTTTTCTTACTTTGGTTTCTCTATATTGCCTTCAGTTATCGTTTTGAAGCAAAAAACAATGTAAAATGACTTGAATAAACAAAATTTTCAATCGATAGTTTTTCTTTTTCGTAAAACATCTTAAAAACACATATACAAGACGTTTTAACAAAAATAGTGTTTTCCCTGCATTTCTGAGTTTCGGTGCACATATTTCAGATCGTTAAACAAATAGTGTGATTTGGTAGCATTTCTGTGTTTTGGTACAAAAAATACTGAAAACGACTAAAATAACAGGTTTTTGTTACTTTTACACTGGTTTCTCTACTATATTGGCTTTTTTTCATCAATTTTATCATTTTGAAGCAAAGCAATGTAAAATGACTTGAATTAACAAAATTTTCAATCGAGATAGTTTTGTTTCATGAAACACCTTAAAAACACATAAATAAGGCTTTTTAACAAATATAGTGTTTTGCCGGCATTTCTAAGGTTTGATGTATAAAACGCTGGAATACACTAAAATAACCCATTTTTGACATATTTCAGTTTTTTAGACAAATAGTGTGTTTTGCCTGCATTTCTGTGTTTTGGTGCAAAAAAAGTTGAAAACTACTAAAATAACACTTTCTTTTTTTTACTTTGGTTTCTCAATATTTGCTTGTTTTCATCAATATTATCGTTTTAAAGCAAAACAATGTAAATGACTTGAATAAACAACATTTTCAATTATTATTTATTTATTTATTTATTTATTTATTATTTCGTAAAACACATTAATATCACATATACAAGACGTTTTAACAAATTTAGTGTTCCCCCTGCATTTCTGAGTTTCGGTGCATAAAACACTGGAATACAGCAAAATAACCCACATTTTACATATTTCAGATCCTTAAACAAATAGTGTGAATTGGTAGCATTTCTGTGTTTTGATACAAAAAATGCTGAAAACTACTAAAATAACAGGTTTTTGTTACTTTTACTTTAGTTTCTCTATATTGGCTTGTTTTCATCAATTTTATCGTTTTGAAGCAAAGCAATGTAAAGTGACTTGAATAAACAAAATTTTCAATTCAGATAGTTTTTTTTCATAAAACCCCTTAAAAACACATAAATAAGACATTTTAAAAAATATAGTGTTTTGCCTGCATTTCTGAGTTTTGCTGTATAAAACGCTGGAATACACCATAATAACGCATTTTTGACATATTTCCATTCCTTAGACAAATAGTGTGTTTTACGTGCATTTCTGTGTTTCGGTGCAAAAAAACTGAAATCTACTAAAATAACACGTTTTTGTTAATTTTACTTTGTTTTCTCTATATTGGCTTGTTTTTATCAATTTTATCGTTTTGAAGCAAAACAATGAAAAAAATTTCAATCAAGATAGTTTTTTTTTTTTCATAAAACATCTTAGTAACACATCAATAAGACGTTTTAACAAATATAGTGTTTTGCCTGCTTTTCTGAGTTTTGGTATATAAAACGCTGGAATACACAAAAATAACCCATTTTTGACATATTTCAGATCCTTAAACAAATAGTGTGTTTTGGTAGTATTTTTGTGTTTTTGTGCAAAAAAGCTGAAAACTACTAAAATAACACGTTTTTGTTACTTTTACTTTGGTTTATATTTGTTTGTTTTCATTAATTTTATCGTTTTTAATCAAAACAATGTAAAATGTCTTGAATAAACAAAATTTTCAATTATAAAACGCTGAAATACATCAAAATAACCCATTTTTTACATATTTCAGTTTCTTAGACAATTAATGTGTTTTGCGTGCATTTCTGTGTTTTGGTTTAAAAAAGCTGAAAACTACAAAAAAAAAAGTTTTTGCTACTTGTATTTTGTTTTCTCTATATTGTTTTCTTTTCATAAATTTTATCGTTTTGAAGCAATGTTATGTAAAATATCTTTAATAAACAAAATTTATAATCACATAAATAAGACGTTTTAACAAATATTGTGTTTTGTCTACATTTCTGAGTTGTGGTGCATAAAACGCTGGAATACACCAAAATAACCCATTTTTGACATATTTCAGATCTTTAAACAAATAGTTTAATTTGGTAGCATGTCTGTGCTTTGGTACAAAAAATGCTGAAAACGACTAAAATAACAGGTTTTTGTTACTTTTACTATATTGGTTTGCTTATATCAATGTTATCGTTATAAAGGAATGCAATGTAAAGTGACTTGAATAAACAAAATTTTCAATCAATAGTTTTTTTTTTCATAAAACATCTTAAAAACCCATAAATAAGACGTTTTAACAAATATCCTGTTTTGCCTGCATTTCTTAGTTGTGGTACATAAAACGCTGGAATATACCACAAAAAAAAAAAAACACATTTTTGACATATTTCAGATCCTTAGACATATATTGTGTTTTGCCTGCATTTCTGTAGTTTGGTGCACAAGAGCTGAAAACTACTAAAATAACACGTTTTTGTTAATTTTACTTTGGTTTCTCTATATTGGCTTGCTTTCATCAATTTTATCGTTTTGAAGCAATTCAATGTAAAATGACTTGAATCAAACAAAATTTTCAATCGAGATTTTTTTTTTTTTTTCATAAAACACCTTAAGGGAAAAATCAGCTTGGCTAGCTAACTGTGCAGAACGAGCCTGTGCCCTCCTATAATCTATATTACCAAAGTGGTCTGACATTGTCTGTGCAGCATCAAATGCCCATTGAAAATTATCCTTTTGCTGTGGTACACCAAAGATCTGCAAAAAGTTTACTTTAAACTTTACTTTAATCATAGTTTAGAACTTTAGGGTCAAATGCTGTAGTAGTCATAAGGTCCCTACCCAATGATCCAGGGACAAGATGAGAACGTACAAAGCTAATTTTGTCAGCCCCTGAGTGAATTTGAGAGTTACTAAGAACATCCTCACATAGTTGTAAAAATTGAGCAGGAAAATATGTGTCAGTATCTTTTCCACTGAATTTCTGAATGGAAGAGTCATGTTGTAGAAGTTTAATAGCTGGTGATGCTACAGATGTAAGAGGTAGTGTTTTGGGAGTAACCAGAACCATAGCTCCACTGCGGAGTTTTATTACAAAGTACGTGCGAAGCGGTAACACGGAGACCTGCAAGTCAATTGCAAGGTTGTCACAATACGTTCATAAATATCACAGGATAACATTAACACAAGTACGTAAACGAACGGAAATACAAAATACTAAAAGTGACTCGCCCAACAGGTATTACAGATGAACCTGACTTGTAGGCAGGAAGGCAGCAGGCCAGCAAGTGGCCTGCGCTGCTCTGACCGGACTATATATACGGTAGCATAGGTGACGGTGAACAGGCGTGTTAACAAGCTTAGGGTACTTCGTTGGAAATAACAATCCAATGATAATCTTAAATCGTAGGCGAACACTCAGCAGTTTGTACATAAAAACCCTATTACTATATTTACAGTTTTACACCACAGTGTGACATTTGTAGTGGATGTAGTTACAGTAGGAGTAAAAGTAGTAGTAGAAATAGTAAGAGTTGTAGTAGTTATAGTAGAAGTTGTAGTAGTTGAAACTCAACAGGGTTAGACATTATGACAAACTGTTGATGATAAGATTTACCACTGCGTAAAAGCATACACAAAAAAATATCATATATAGTTACCACTCAAAGAGAAATTGTGTTGGGCCACGTACAGATGTGCTGGGTGTACACGTGGGTAAAACAATGACGACAACTTGAGTCACAGACAGGTTAGACAAGTACACTCAAAATTCAGGTCTGCAAAACGCTCATCCTATGAAAATTTACAATATTAGTACAAAAGTACTTAACAAGAACATAATTATATCAGGAGAAAAAATTAAATAAGATGAAATTATCCTAAGTACACTTTCAAAATAATCAACATATAATGATAATTTCCACTATAAAATGAATAAAGTGCTGTATTAATTACGTTAATATAACTTTAAATGAGAATGTAATGAAATAATTATGAAAAGTTGACAATTAAAATAATTATGGTAAGTGCACAATAAAAGAAAACGTGAGTTACCCCTAAAATAAGACACAAAGAGAACTGCGTGTCAGGGCAAACTCAAGGAAAATAAATAAATATTGATATATGCACATGTAAATAAAGAATCACAGCATATAATGCACACCAAAACATTAAAGCATGCACAATAAATGTAATAGCAGTCAGCACTGACAAAAGGTAATGTGTAAGTGTGTACTCACTGAAAAAAAATTGTGTATACTACCAAAAAAAAAAGTATTTGTCACCTTAGCCAAGATGAACAAATATGGTGTCTGCCCAGAGCCAATCAGAAAGCCCCCATGTTATGGGCAACCAATCACAACACTCGGCATCACTGGGGGCCAATCAGAGCACTGTTTTCAAAGGAGAAAGACAATATGGCGGGTCCTTGCGCAGGAACGCCAACTCACTCATACACAAAAAAAAATTAATAGAAAAATAACCACTATACTTAGAAAGTCTTACTCACGACAGGTGACACTTATTAAGTAGCAGAGATGTGTTGAGTAGTCCTCAGCTCCACTAAAGGCTCCTTAGGGCTGCAGAGACTGGGCAGCAACAGATAGCCAGGTGGAAACCAGGGTGGTTGGAGCAGGCTGGAGGCACGCCGATGTATCATGGGGCTGTGGATGCCACCAGAAAGTACTGGTGGTGGTCACCGCTGTCACCATCAATATGTGCTGGTGATGGGTTGGAATAGAAACAACCTGGGTCTGCTCCTGGTGTTTTATTGATAATTACATGCTTGCTGGAAGCGTAGGAGGCTTGATAGTTGAACAGCCGTGGTGAGGCTTGGTAGAGGCCTGGCTGTGATGAAGAATTAGAGGTCTAAACCACTGGATTCAGGCGGTGCAGAAGTAGGACTGGCTGTGCAAGGACCACAGCAATGGGTCACGGCACTGCAGCAAGACAGGGCCAGCCAGAACAAAGGCAAGCAAGATTCCAAGCTAAGCATGAGCCCTCTCCCTAAGCTGTGTTAGGAGAGACTGCCGAGCGGGGGGTGGTCTGCAGAACACCCATACTGCGCGTAAGAAAGTAGTCTGTAGTCTGTATCATATGACCTCAGCCCTGAATTGGGTCGACCCTTTAGGGATCAAGTTGCGAGTACGGAGCAGGAGGAGGAGGAGGAGGAGGAGGAGGAGGAGGAGTAGAAGGAGGAGGAGTGGGAGGAGGAGGAGGAGGAGGAGGAGGAGGAGGAGGAGGAGGAAGAGGAGGAGGAGGAGGAGGTGGAGGAGGAGGAGGAGGAAGAGGAGGAGGAGGAGGAGGAGGTGGTGGAAGAGGAGGAGGAGGAGGTGGAGGAATAAAAAGGAATACAAAGGAAAGCCAAACAGCATAGGACCATTTGGTCTTTTCAAGGCTGCTTGGTAACTACTAGTTCTAAGGACCCCTCAGAGAATCAAGGCAGGATATTGCAGAAGGAGGGGGAGGAGGACGGCGAGAAGATGCAGAGTTGATGAAGGAAGTGGAAAAGGAAGATAAAGAAGAGGAAATAATAATGAGAGAGAGAGAGAGAGAGAGAGAGAGAGAGAGAGAGAGAGAGAGAAGGAGGGGCTTGTCTACCCGTATGACGGATGCAGGGGAAAGCTCGCGAGATCCGTGTCTTGAGAGGGACAAGAGGATCCCATCAGCCTATTTCTAATTTTGAGGGTGCTGGTGGGGCTGCAGACGTGGTGCCAGCCCGTCGGACCATTCCTGGGAGAAACCTTTGGAGGTTTCTACGTGTAGGATCCTGGAGTGTCCTGAGCCTCTCAGAGGATTACCGACTGCCTCATCTATCGGATGAGCTCAGTAGGTTGAGGGTGGATATGGTGGGACTTTCAGAGGCAAGGAAACCTGGCAATGGCGAAACCAGCAGCAAGGGTTTTACTTACTATTCGTCCAGCATGAGCAATGGTCACCGTGTCAGGGGGGTAGCCATAGGCGTCTCCAGCAGACTGCAGCCATCCGTTGTAGTGGTTACCCCGGTTGATGAGCGTATAATCCTACTAAGACTGCAGCAGTCTAGGCTTCATGTCTCTTGTTGCAGTATACACTCCTATCAAGGTATGTGAAACTGAAAAGAAAGAGATGTTCTACGTCAAATACGACTCTGTACTGGACCATTGTCCCTGTCGTGATGCACTTATTGTCTTGGGCGACTTTAATGTTGTCACTGGCACTGAGAGAGCCGGCTACGAGTTATGTGTTGGTCCCCATGGCTCTGGTATCAGGAACGACAACAGCTCTTTCCTTCTGAATCTTACAAGATCCAGAAGGTTGAAAATTGCAGGTTCCCGGTATCAGTGACTAGCACTGCACCGCTGGACTTGGTATAGCAATGCCGGTGGGATAGCAAAGGATATTGACCATATTCTTGTTAGTAATAGTTCGAGGATACTTCAGAACTGCAACTTCTTTGCGACTGATCACAGGCTTGTTGTTGTTACACTCAAGCTGCATGGCAAGTACATAAAGCCTCCAAGATGTGACCACACTGTGTTTCATCTTGAGAAATTTGACTTGAAATGTGCCCAGGAGTATGCAGTGACATTCTCCAATCGGTTTGGAGTGCTCGACACCATCGAATACCCGGTAGAGCTATGGGATACCTCGAAACGTGACTCTTGACGCTGCCAAGGAATGCGTTGGGGAGCGCCCAAGGTCACGGAGTGGCTTCGCCTCGGTAGAGACGCTGAACAGTATTGAGGAGAGTCGCGCTGCCAGATTTGCTGGGAACCGCGACCAGTACTAGGCTCTGTCACGTTGGACTAGAGCTCTCCTGAGGAAAGACAAGGAAAGGTATGCCAGATGTCTCGCTGAGGATGTAGAGTGTAATTTAAATGCTAATGACCTCCGACCGGCCTATTGAGCCTTGAAGAAACTCCTCTCCAAGTCTACATCTCAGGCGAGCGCTATCCAAACAGCAGATGGCCGCCTCGTATCGGACGCTGATTGGCAGATGGTTCGGTGGGCTGGGTACTTTGGATCCTCCAAGCGGACAGCTCCAACCTGCAGGATAACAGGTGCTGGATGTTGATGCACCCACTGAGGAAACTGCACCCCCAATTGATGATGTCAAAGAGGCTGTGGCAAAGTTGACGGGTGGAAAGGCAGCTGGCATCTGTAACATCAGTGCGGAGCTGCTCAAAGCAGGGGGTGAGGCCACGATTTGTGGGTTGCATGCTGTCTTGACTGTTGTATGGCATTCAGGTACCATTCCCCCTGCCTGAAAAAAAAGATTGGGCATCCCTATCTGGAAGGGAAAAGGCGACCATCAGGACAGCAACAACTACCGTGGTATAACTGACTGCGGTATTATTGACCGGATCCTAGTGTTTCACGTACTGGTGGAGCGCAGACGTGATGATGCAGTAATCTTTGCTGAGTCACTGGAGATTCTGGTAGTGGCTTTAAAGGCATTGTGCGAGGAGGCGAAGCCCGTGGGACTTCATGTTTCATGGCCGAAGACCAAGGTTCAGGTGTTTGGAGGCTTACTGGATGAAACAGTACAGTCTGTCCATGCATGTGGTGAGGACGTTGAGATCTCGCAAAGTTTCACATACATTGGTAGTGTAATGCATAACGACGGTGAGTCGAGCCGAGAAGTTGTAGGGCGGATTGGCCTGACTCACGGCGTTATGGACTCGCTCAAAACGAGTATTTGGCGTTGTTGGTACCTGTGCAGACGGACAAAGATTCAGATATTCAAGTTGCTGGTGATCCCTTTCTTACTCTACGGTTGCGAGACATGGACACTGAACACCGAGCTAAAGAGGCGAATTGATGTCTTTGGTACTAGATGCTTTCACAGGATCATGGGGTACCGCTGGTATGACTGTGTCAGATCAGCGATAGCTCTGTGAGACTGATTTGAGGCCGATTACCAGCATAGTCCGTCAACGCCAACTGCGACTATATGGGCATGTGGCACGCTACCCGGAAGCCGATCCTGCATATCGGGTTGTCCCCGAAAGGAATAACCCAGCATGGAGGAGGCCTCCTGCTGGGAGTTACTTGGCATGGGAAGGGAGCCTGCATGGAGACTCGCGAGGCGTGACCGCCTGGAATGGCACCATAGGTTAAGTGAGGCGACGTGCCCCCCAGCATATGTCCCCCATGGTTGATTGATTGATATATTATATACACTGACACACAGAGCAAGAATTAATAAAGGTTGGGGACCAATTGTCTTGAGTTTCACTTGGTTTGGGGACCAGTTGTTTTGGTGATCAACTGTCTTGGGTCTCAACTGACTTGGTGATCAATTGTCTAGAGTCACAATTGACTTGTGGATCAGATGACCTGAGTACCAATCGCTTCAGGGCCAATTGACCTGCATCCTGTTCTCTATTATAATTTTGAGTCTTGTACCTAGTGTTAATATGATTGTCTCCAAAAACGTTGTGCTTGGCGTTTAGGAGTACTATATACCTAGGAATATGGTTAGATACTAATTTGTGAAAGTCTGGGAATGGTAAGTAAGATGGTCTTGGGGGAATGGTATATAGTTGCAATATAATAGGACCTAAGCTGGTTTCTATGTTTATTTTCGAAAATGTCAGTGATGAATTCGTTGTCTATTCTATGTTTAATGTGATTTTTTTTATTAGGATAACGCTTCCATAATTTCTTTCATTGGTTTAGTTTACTTTATAAGTGGTATAACCGTGTGCTGTAAGTGGTTCGTCTTCTTTTAAACCATGACTATTAAGCAGAATGATGTCTAGGTCTATTGTCTTGTGTGATAATAAGGTTGCTTTTATTCGTTCTTCAGTGGAGTACGTTATGTTGTAGTACTGTTATTGTATCCATGGTTTTTTATGTACTGAATTATGTTTGGCATCTCTGCTGTGTTTTTGGTGGTGGAGGTGTTCTTTCTATGTGTAACCCTGATCGTAGTTTCCTGAAGTTTGCTTCATCTGTACTCTTCCAGCATCCCTGTTGATTGATTTTGTCTCTGATTATATGGTTGTATACCTCGCTTTCTGTGTAGCTGTTATCTGTGTGAGCCCATTTGTATCTTCACTTCTCTTGTCCTTCCCTTACTTTTTTTGAGGTTCAGTTGATATGC
>NC_059302.1:15475978-15508478 GCF_017591435.1 Portunus trituberculatus | reverse complement strand
CTGTCATGATATATAGAGGAAGGTGGGATGTGTTGAACCAGTGGTGCATAATGGACCGCTTGCTCTCCCACCAAAACTAATGATTAAAAATTTCAAACAGTAAGTACAATATCTTTCAGTAACAACATAAGCTGCCCATGAGCTTTGGTACTGCAAGGAAACTTTATTTTAACTAAAGGGATCTAAGTTGAGAATTTTCAAATACTTGAAATTTAGATGCCTTTGTAGTTGTGATAATATCTAAAGAACACTTGTAATATTGCTAATATGACGAAGGCTGGTGTGAGAAAGGAGAAAGCTTGGCCACAGGGCTACATAAGATTATTTAGACATGTTGCCTGCTGCAACTTTGTGTATTTACTTATTTGTTTACCCAGTTGTGAGATACAGGAAAAGACCAACACTAGGCTCATGCTGTTCTGCCTCCTGATCTGTTTCTAGCAAAATTTTGCTTGAATTTCTGTATGGTCTTTGTATACACCATTTCATCATAAAGTTTGTTCCACGTTGCTCTACATCTATGAGGAAAGCTGTATTTCTTTATGTCAGCTCTGCAGTCACTCATTTTCAGTCTCCTTCCATGTCCTCTGGTGCTCCTCACATCAAGTTTGACGAAATCATCTCTGTCTAGCTTCTCTATCCCTTCCAATATCCCGTATAGTGCTATCATATCACCTCTCTCTCTCTCTCTCTCTCTCTCTCTCTCTCTCTCTCTCTCTCTCTCTCTCTCTCTCTCTCTCTCTCTCTCTCTCCTTTCCTCCAGTGTAGTTAGTTCCAGATTTTCCAACCTTTCTTCATAACTATATTCACTTAGATTTGTAGGGATTTTTGTTGTAGCTTTCTGTATTCTTTTCAACTTATTGATGTTTTTTTTTTTATTTGGTGACCACACTAATGCTGAATACTACAATTACGTACATATCATTTTGTTGTTATCATGTCTTTATCGATGTATGTATGTCAGTACTGCTCTGATATTTCTAAGTAGATTCTATATAGGTATCCTGTGTGATCTTGTTAATATGCTTTTCAAACGACATGCTGTTAGAAATAGTTACTTCCAGATCCTTTTCTTCTGTCATTTTATTAATTTCTTCGTTTCCCAGGTATTAAGTACTTTTTGTTCAAGCACTCCTTCCAAACTCCATCACGCTACATTCTTAGCATTAAACTCCATGTTCCATTTCTTTGGCTTCATTTATTTTGAATAGCTAAGTCTTGATTTAGTACTTCACAGTCCTGATTGAGGCTCCCCTCATGATTCTCACATCATCACCAAAGACACTTATGTAGCCAGTTACTCCTTCCGGCGTGTCTTTAACATGAACAGCAAACATGATTGTTGCTAGTACTGAACTGTACTGTACTTAATCATTGCTTTTTATAAATAATCATAGTGAAATGTGATTATAACCATAATCTAATCATAATCATGCACACACACAAAAAAAAATCAATTAAAAGCAGCAAAACTCCAGTAATCATAATTAGAACAATGAAAAAAAATAATTAATCATGATTTAATCAATACAAAAAGAAATATTCTAGACCATAATCAAAATCTAATCCTAATCATTTTTTTTTCACAATCATGCCCATATCTGATATATATATATATATATATATATATATATATATATATATATATATATATATATATATATATATATATATATATATATTACGGTCACGGCTGCGGCTGCGGTTAACTGCTACAGCTCACTAGAGTGATATCCTGGCGCGATCGCCAGTTTTGTTACGGTCAGTACAGCGGGGAATATAACACTCCACAGAGTCCCCACTACTATAAATTACAGTAGCCGTAACCCTCAGGTTCTTTCAAGGTCGCCAACAGTGTAAAACTTCCCCCACTGTAAGGGAATCTCCTTAGCAACTCCTTCTCCTCCTGTACCCAACCAAGTAGAATTTATAAATGGTAGATGTTATGTGTAACAGGGCGAGGCCTTAATACCCCCTAGAGAAACCGCCCACAAGGACAATTCCACCCACTTCTCTATGAAGTATTAATGCCTCTCCACACGCCTTGCCCACAGACTGTGATAAATCACAGACTGGGACAATACGCGCAGTATATTACTATACTATCTATTTCTACGACAAGTGCTTCCTAACACCTGTCAGACTGACATCCCTAGCCTACGACTACTACAACATATGATGTGTACAGCACATCCAGTGGTGTACACACAAGCCCAAACACCACCTACGGGTGACAACAGCCAGCCACACGGAGTCCAGATACTTGTCACAGACAAGTCTGACAGACGAGAACTACGCACCCACTGGCCGACAGTACGAAGCTTCTCAGCTTTTCACTAGCGTGCGTGGCTAAAACCAATACAATACAATATACTACTAATACTACATAAAAGATGATGGGGGCACACAGCCGCCCACCAAATCCCACTGGTGACTACAGCCACCAACAGCAACAACATTTACATTTCTGCACCTCTCCATCAACTCACTTTTCACCCACTTTGCTATCTGACACCAGCCTTATAGTTTTTTTTTACAGTTACAAGTTGTCAGAATTCTTGATTGTTTCTGACTTAGCACCCATACTGTAAAACAGACCTTAAGCAGGGCTCATACACCCTTGCTCTACTTCTCAGAGGGACCGATGGGCTAGTCATTTCTCTCTGCTATGGTCACTGTCATCTTTACTGCTCTTTCCACATTCACCTTAATCAGTCAATCAATCATGGGGGGGCATACGCCAGGGGGGAGGCGTGCGTCACCTCGCCTCCCTATGGTGCCACTCCAGGCATGCAGGGAAGCACAGAGGTGATGTAGGTGGAGGCGGTGCTGTAGTGGATAAGGTGGTGAGTGTGCGATCGGGCAGATGTCCGCACGTAGGATCGAATCCCACCACATATCACTTTGAAGCTATGCCATTTGTCGAGTGGTTTAGTTAGCTACATGTCACCAGGATAACCAGGTTCTGTGTGATTACACTAAAGATGTGCTTGGGTGGTGATATAGGCCCTAATATACCCACCACTAAAAATAAAATTGCCTGCGCCACTAATGGATGGAAGCTGAACCGCGCTTCCTATACATACTCTTCAAGTATACCTACAGGCGCTATAGGCCTTAGCGTAAAAATAAAAAATAAAAATAAATTGAAAAAATATAACTTTTTTTTATTAATTAATTAGTTAATTTTTATCTATTTATTTATTTATTATTATTATTATTTATTTATTTATTTATTTTATTTTATTTATTTATTTATTTTTTTTTTTTTTGCAGAGTTCTTGACATAGATTCATCCAGGCGAGTAACCCAGGAATCTGAACAGAGGGCAAAAAAATTGCTTCCTGGGTTCCCTATGGTCAGCTAAAGCCATATCTGAAGAGGCTCAATGATTCAAGGTTTGTATCATTAGTGTTTGGCCACCACCAATCTTTTCTATACGATATCACCTTCCTGCCATGTACCAGTATGATGTGGTAATAATAACATTTGCCTTTCATGAATTAATGGAACCAAAATACATGAGTGTAAATGTCTGACTTACTGTCTTCACCCTCTTTCTCACTGACGAAATGTTGCATCCCTTTCTATCTTTTATCATTGGTTTCATGATAACTGCTCTATTGATCTTGCTAACTGCATGCCTCTCCTCCTCCTGTGGCCTTGCTGCACGAGGCTTTCTTCTTCCTCTCATCCCTATTCTGTCCAACCATTTAATTCAAATGTTAACCAGTATTCTCAATCATTCATATTTTTCAGTGATAGACTCTAGAACTCCCTACCTGCTTGTGTATTTTCATTTGTCCCAGCCTTTCGATTAATTCCTTCTGATATTTTAACGGGTTGTGTTTTCAGTGGGCTTTTTTTTCCAGTTCATCCACTTCCATAAAATGAAAAAAAAGGTATTGTGCTTTGTCTTAGCTTCCCCTGTTCTTGGAGGAGACAGTCAGGATATATGTACGTATGTATGTACCTATATCATGGAAAGAGGTTTAACGGAGACAATAGACATTGTACTACAGGATTGTTTCCTATCTGTTTCAAAAATCCATTTTTGTTCTCATCATGGAAAAAAAAATAATGGGAAGGTTGCACTCAAGGTTTTATATTAATTTCATTTGCTTCGTAATACAAAAAAACAAAACAAAACAAAACAACATACATTATATTAATTTTTAGATTGAGCAATGGTGGAGTCGAGATGAAGAAGCAGCCAAGAATGTAGGAACAGTCAAAGTAGACCTTTCTGGCACCTGCCACCAATGATCCCTGCCTTGCAGTAGTGGACATATTGGATCCTGGGAAATGGGTAAGTGATGTAGCAATAGACAATGCCCAGTATTTACTGGGTAGTACTTTTAAGTCTGTCTCAGGTCTTGTGTTGTTTTTACAAGTAACAACCTTGCTCATATTAAAACTCCCCAGATTTGTTTTGTTCAGATCCTGAATGTACGAGATTGTCACTGGATAGCAATAAGTAATATTTATTGCAACGGTAACACAGTCAAAATTTGACAGTAAAAGGAGCACAACATTGGAAGCCTCTGATCAGTTTCGCTGCCAGGTGGCAACCTTGTTGTATTGCCAGAGTAGAATACGTAAATATTAAACAACAAAGAGGATCTGATGATTGTGGCCCATTTGCTATGGCTTATGCCACTAGTCTTTGCTTTGGTTTGTCTCCAGACACTCAGAATTTTATTCAAGATGAAATGAGAGCCACCTGGCAAATTGTTTTATGGTTTGTCAAATGACACCTTTTCTTGTAGAAATGGCTCCTTTACAGAGTGAGAGTAGTAGTATGTTTTATGAAATTACCTTATGTAGTAAGTGTAGACTGCCAAAGCATGATGGTAATACATTGCTGGAGTGCATGATGTGTAATAGCTTCTATCATTTGCACTGTGAAAAAGAGGCAGATGTAAACCTTTTCATATGTGCAAGATGTAGAATAGATATGTAGATGTAGAGATCTGTGATGTCACTTATGCTGATGATACTACCCTACACCTTTCCACGTCTTTTCAGAGACTACCAATCCTTCAGGAAGTCAACAGCTCCAACAGGAGCACCACAGAATGCCTGTCTTCTGATCTTTCAAGATTTCTTATTTGGGCAGAGAAAACTTAGTAGTATTAAATGCCTCAAAACTCAATTTATCTATTAACTTGACACAACCTTCCAGACAACTGTTCCCTCTTCTTCAGTTACATTCAACTGCCCCACCCCCCTTCTACAGTCTTGGTCTGCCATTTACTCATAATCTAAATTGAAAATTTTACTTCTCATCTCTTGCTGAAACAGCATCTATGAAGTTAGGCATTCTGAGGCGTTTCTGCCAGGTTTTCTCATCCCCCCAATACCAACTCAGTACAAGGGCCTTATCCACCCATGTATGGAGTACCCTTTGCATTTTTTTTTTTTTTTTTTTTTTGGGTGGGGTGGGGGTGGTGGAGGAGGGGGATGGTGTCCACTAACAGTTAGGTAGGGTGGAATCTAAAGCTTTTCATGTTACCAACTTCCCTCCTCTGACTGGTCTATAGCCTGTTTCTTACCGCTGCAAAGTTGCATCTCTTACTAACTGCTCTGCTGATCTTGCTAAATGTATGCCTCCCATCCCCCCCTCAACCTTGCTGCACAAAGCCTCCTTCTTCCTTTCACCCCTTATCTGTCCAATTCTCTAATGCAAAAGTTAACCAGTACTTTCAATCATTCATACCTTTCTCTGGTAAACTCTCAGACCTGGAAAGGAGATGGGTAGTGCCCTAAAATTTTCTCATGCCATCTCATGATATCTGCTAACATATGAGCAATGTATAACCTTTGATTTTTTTTTTTTTTTTTTTTTTTTTTGTCATTACAGGATCTCTCATACGTGGAAGGTGACAGCATGGTCGAATGCGATTACCGTGAGAATGTGAGGAAATCTGATCTAGTCATTGTCAGTTTAGAAAATGAATATGTGGATGTGTATATTATTTATGCATTTATTTTTTGTATTTGTGAATATTTTTGTGCAAGAATGTGATTTTTATATTATTATTTTTTTTTCAGGAATGATTTTTTTTTACTGTTTTATGTTAAAAGATGATACTGTGATTGCAGATTTTTCTGAGGGTGAATGTATTACTTGTGTAAAGTTGTGAATAAGGCAAATATTTTGGGTGAAGCCACGGTTTGATTACTCCAGGGCGTTCTCTTGCGATCCCAGTATCCTTGAGAATTGGAACGGGACTCGAACCTTTCCTGCCCGAGACTAAGCTGTCGTCGCCTGACCGTTTCTTTCTTTTTCAAGAAACCGAGGTCAATGTGATCCTAAAGGGATCTCCCCTCCAGAGGAGTTTGCAAGACTTTATGATGTTAATGTGTTTGTGTGTTATTTATGCATTTATTCTTTGTATTTGTGATTTTTTTTTTTTTTTTTGTGCAAGGATGTGTATAATTTTTTTTGTTTTTGTTTGTTTCTTGCAGTAATGATGTTTCTTTCTTTGGCAGTGTGTGTGTGTGTGTGTGTGTGTGTGTGTGTGTGTGTGTGTGTGATTATTTTTTATGCATAATTTTTTTTCTATATGACTGTGTAAGGATACATATTATTTATTTTTATTTTGTATACTTATTTATTTTCTATTTTGCAGGAATTCATGTTTCACTTTAATCTAAATAATGAAATCGACTATGACAGGAATGGCTGCAGCCAGTGACTGACGTGACTCGCGACAATTGTCTGAAAACAAAGCTCGGCGGCATCGCTTCCAATGTGAATACTCACGTAGCAAGCATAGCGAGCGTCCGTCCGCCGCATAGCATGCATCGCGTAGCATCGCATTCGGTGTGTACCCTTAAGTAATCGCTCTTGAGTATTTCTTGGAGAACATTCTCAAATGATCCCGGTTCTCCAATATTGTTTAGGTGTGCATGGAGTAGACAGACTAGAATTTTGCTGGGAATATCTTTGTCTATATTAAGGTTGATTGCAGATGCATTGATAGGAAAGCTTTTGCTTGCATCACTGTATGATTTAGACCAGATAGTTGTTCGTGGTTGTTTTTTTTTTTTTTGCCCTTTTTCTTCAATGATTTCTTTTGTTTCTGGGCATCTCATAGCAAGAGTTCTGTGTTCGCCACCGCAGTTTATGCATTTTTTTCTTCATTAAGGCAGGTGAACCACAAGACTTGTGTCCTACTTCCTCACGCACAGAACAAATTTTGAAGTCTTTTGGTATGGGACATTGATTAGTGTAGTGATCTTCTAGACTGCAGGGGTTCCCAAACTTTTTGTTCCTCAGTACCCTTAGACTCTTTTTATAGGTTCCCATGTACCCCTAACACTAAAAATTAAGCTTGATAGTAAAAAAGGACATTTAAATATTTTGATATTTTAAGTTTATTAGAGTCTTCATGTTTAGATTACATAGGCATCTTAAATGATGAAAACAGAAATAAAGCAATTACTAAGGTAACTGATATTTTGATCCAGCACATACAATACATACCTTTTTATTGTTTCCTTCAGACCAAATGTACCCCCTGAAACGTGCAAATGTACCCCTGGGGGTACATGTACCCCAGTTTGGGAACCCCTGTTCTAGAGCATAACATTTCATGCAGAAGATTATATGAATGTATATTTTTTTATTTCATCTGGTGTATTGAGACATGGAGAAGAGAAGGAGACCTGTGTTTTGTGCTTTGAGGGCTGTTGGAATGTTATTTTAATTGTGTTTGAGTTGGGAAATTTGAATATTTCCTCTATGTCATCTGATAGCCAGTCTGCTGCTATTTCTTCAATACTGTTTTGATAAACGTGGTTGTCCAGTTTGGTCATTATTATTGTTCGTTTTGCTTTAATTTCCGGTGGAGTGATTGGGTTGAAGCCTTGATTTCTGAGTTTGCTGGCGTTTTCTTTGGAGAGCATATTTTTGGTGATTTCATCAATCCGGGTGAGTACCATACATCCATCTTTTACTGGAATGATGCGAGTAGCGTATATATTGTTTGAGGAAAGGATCTGCAGCAGAGTAATCTTGTTTTGGCCATCTTATGAGTGTTTAGATTTGATTTTTACTCTCACCATTGTAGGTTATTATTATTATTATTTTTTTTTTACTTTTTGTTATGGCCTATACCGCCTGTAGGCATACTTAAAGAGTATACGTGGGAAGAGCTGTTAAGCTTCTGCCCATTAGTGGTGCAGGCAATTTCATTTATAATGGTACCTATATTTGGGGTCATATCACCACCCAAGCGCATCTTTGGTGTAACAACCTAGAACCTAAGTATCATGGTGACATGTAAGTAATTGTAAACCACTCGACAAAATAACATAGCTTCAAGCCGGTTTGCGGTGGGATTCGAATCTATGCATGGACGTCTGCCCGATCTCATGCTCACCATTTTATCCACTAGGCCACCGCCTATGAGTATGGTGACGTCTGTGAAGTTCGTAAAGAAATCACTGTTAACAAGATTTCACCAGAGGACAAAAGTAAGGAAGGAACATACCTACAGCTAACTCAGTAGCGCTCCCCCTGGTCCTAAAAGCCGTCGAAAGCTGCAAGGGTAGCTGCCCCTGAAAATGTCTTTTTGTGTACTACCTAGCAGTATTTAGTCCACCGTGTGGCTTCCTATAACCACTCCTACTAAGGGGCTCCATTGAGACTTTTAAGGTATGTGCCTAAATCCGTAGGGTTCGGCTTCGTACCGCTCTAATCAGGGATCTCACAAAGGCAAATCCTCACCAAGTGGGAAGATTTCGGTATACAAGTGTGATCTGAACTGAATTTAGAAGACTGGAGGATACAGGAACATAGTTGACAGCAATAAAGACAGCTTCGGCTTTGAGCGCCACGACTAAGTCTAGTGGTGGGGAGTAGGCAAGAAAGGAAGAAATATGTATATAAGTGTGTGGTAACCGAAGCATATTTTGATGCTTAAAGGCAAAAGTCTCTCATTAACCCTGATGACTCATCGACGTGTGTATAATACGCGTCAGTCGTCACTCACTGCCTTAAACTGCCCCATTCAGCTTTGCTAGACGTACAATAATTATCGCAACAGACGATAATTTGGCCTACCGTGCGATAGTCGATAGCTTGCATGCAATAAGATAATGCAATA
The DNA here is from genome assembly GCF_017591435.1 of Portunus trituberculatus. Lineage (NCBI taxonomy): Eukaryota > Metazoa > Arthropoda > Malacostraca > Decapoda > Portunidae > Portunus > Portunus trituberculatus. Next base: position 15,499,362 of record NC_059302.1, on the reverse strand, counting down.
ATTTTCGTAAAATATGTGATATGCTGGTGGTTGTTCTAGTATTTCAATTTAACCATATTTATCAATGTTGACAATGGATGTACTGGCCATAGGATAGGTAGGACCCATAGCACATAAGTATATCAATCATTATAGAAATCTGATGCAATCTTTCATAACGTGGTGCAGCACATATAAATGCCGACCTCGCCTTTTCCTCAGAAAGGGATTGCAGGTGCTTTCTCTATTTATAAAACTAAACAAGTAGTTGTTGCATTCATGTTTGACTCAGTTAAAGCAAATTAATATAATCTCTATAGGTATGATGCAATTTATCTAGGTATCACTACAAGCGAGAAATAAATATAATGAACAATATAAAAATACCCGGTTGAGATTTTCCTTGTCACATGACCAACGCCCTACTGTCAGCATCTTGGAGGTTGGGCGTTGCGGGGCCCACATTCAAGGAAATTGTCCTGATATCAGGAAATTTTTGTGTTGACAAAGATGCATTTAAGGAAATGGTAAATTTAAGGAAATCACAAGGAATTGCCAATAAAATAAGGATATAAAAAAATTTAAAGAATTACAAATAACAATATGCTTATATGCAGCAGCAGACCTTGAGTGGAGGCAGCAGACTGTTATTGAAGGTCGAGATAGTACTATGAAGTTTAGAGAGTTTTGGGAGTTTGTTTCCAAATTTCCAAATCTAATCAAAGTTCTGTGTATCTTGCTCTCATTTCCATTTTCAAATGCTGCGGTGGAACAGATCTTCAGTCAGCTGAAATTAATTAAAACTGAACATAGAACTGCTCTCAAACATGAGTCCCTAGTTGGACTTCTAACAACAAAACTTGCCAAAAAGGCATTCAACAGGCAGCAAAACTCGACCCACCCAGAGATATGATTAGACTACATTAAAAAATGGTCTAATGCAAGTGACACACAGGCAGCTACAATGAGAACTACATTTATGGAACAGCTGACACATTCCAAACAATAACCTCTTCTCTCCTCTCTCTCTCTCTCTCTCTCTCTCTCTCTCTCTCTCTCTCTCTCTCTCTCTCTCTCTCTCTCTCTCTCTCTCTCAGGTTCCAGTTCTATAAGAACCTCCATTGTGGTGCCCAGTGGTCTGATTCCAGAAAAATATTTTTTGTTTCAATGGTTTACATATATGTATATACAATGTAGTCATTATTATGTACTTTGAAGACTGGGGTGATTTGTTAAACCCTGTAACATGGACAGAAATATCATATTTTACTTTATTCCGAACTGATTGCCAAGTGAACTCTTTACTGTAGTACACACTCTAAATAAGGGATTTTGAATTTGTGACTGCATATTCCAATATTGTCTGCTTAATTATACCAGGAATTTTGAATTTGTGACTGCATTTTCCAGTATTGTCTGCTTAATTATAGCAGTTGAATAATATATTGAATTACCTAAGAATTTATTATTGATGAGTTTGATACATGGAGGTATTATTATTACCTCCATGGTTTGATAAGTTCATTATATTTTCTTTTTATTAGGTGGCTTATGTTAGCCCATCTGGATTTGGAAGTTTTATGCACGGGATTTGTGAAGATGCTTAAATTGTTAATTTCAAAATGAATGTGAAAAGCAATAAAAACTGGAAAATCATTGCAAGGGGTTATAATTAATATTTTTATATTACTATGAATCAAGGATATTTTAGAAGAAATTGAGATGTGGATTTAAGGAAATCTAAGAAAATTTGGCAATGAATCTAAGGAAGTAGTTTTTTTTTTTTTTTTTTATGTGGAAGCACTGTTGCGGGCACCGGCGGAGGCAGAGAAAGAGTATAGCAGGTGACTGGGAAGTGCGGGTGTGAATAACAGTGTGTGTGCGTCCAAACTGTGTGCTGCTGGGATTAAGTGACTCAGTAAACTCAGTGACATTACGAACACTTTCCCGAGTTTAAAACACACTACCGTATGAACTTGTACGTTGTGTAAGGACAGCACTTGTAAGTTTTGTACATAATATACAAACTTTTATATTCTGAGTTTTTTCTTCTAAACCTATGTTGCTTAAGAACACATACACAAAAAAAAAAAACTACCAATGAAACCGCTCGCCTGAACAATAGATAAAAACAATAAACTTAATAACTTTATGTAGGCCTACATAATCTACAGTGGCCTGCTACCCAAACTACATCACGCCTTCTTCACATAAAAAGGCTTAACACGTCTTGCGAAAGGGATTATATGCTTAGTGTGGCACGTTAAATTCGGTAACAAGCTGAAAAAGCTTGGAAATCACTGTCCTACATAGTTATCAGTTGGAAGGGAAAAAAAAAAAAAAATGGTGGAGGCGCCTCAGAACGCCTAACCTCATAGAAGCTGTTTTAGCAAGATATGAGATGTGAAGTTTCCAGCTTAGATTATGAGTAAAAAATAAACTGAGAATTATAGAGTAAAAGGCGGGGATAACTGAGTGTCATTATCAAAGAGTTGATAGATGAAGCAATTGAGATTTTGCGGCATTGAACACTAGTGAATTTTCTCTGCCCAATTAGAAATTTTAAGAAGAAGATAAGTCAGGCGTTTTCTGGCGTCCCTGAGTGATCTGTTGACTTCCTGAAGGTTGGTCGTCTCCTAAAAGACGTGCAAAACTGTAGGGTGGTATCATCAGCGTAGGAGTGGATAGGGTAGGTTTGTTTCGTTAAGATCACTAACAAATAATAGAAAGAGAGTGGGTGACAGGACAGAATCCTGAGGATCGCAAATGTTAATAGATTTGAAGGAAGAACAGTGACCGTCTACCATGGCTGCAATAGAAAGGTTGGAAAGAAAACTTGATATAAAGTTGCAAAGAGAAGGATAGAAACCGCAGGAGTGCAGTTTTAAAATCAAAGCTTTGTACTAGACTCTATCAAAAGCTTTTGGTATTTTTAGCCCTTATACTGCCAAGCTGCAGTTCTTGTGCTCATGTCACACGCCACAAACTTTCCCGCGTCATCACCACATTCTATGCATACTCATATTTATAGTATGTTATTATGCATATTTCATCATCATTACATAAAGAAACATAATAATGAAGCACTGTACTTGTGAAGAAAAGGGAAAGGCAATTTTTTTGTCAAACTTTCATCTTCGGACATAGCATTTCCTTGGCGTGTGTTCCAATCTTTCACAGTCGCATAAAAAAAAAAGTAGCTACCTATGTAACTGGCAGGGAGCACGTGGTTCAAATTATGTCGAGTATTTGGGAAGCCATGCTCATTTCTATTTCTTATGTGTCATTCCTAGCCGTTAGGGAGTAATTATCCAAGGTATCAGCGGCTGAATATTCCATCCATGTTAATTCAAAGTGATGTTTTGGAAATTTCTCTAGACAATCGAGTGTTGAAAATTTTGGGTTGGCTATGAGAGGAAATAAAAAGTGCCACTCATTCAAACTTTCTGTTTTGGATTGTTAGTTCATTTATTATCATTGTAGCAATAAAATTACAATTGTCAATACTGCGTCTCAATAACACCACCCATCCCTCTGGTCAGAATGAGGAAGGCGGAACGATTCCCTCAATTTTTTTTTTTTTTTTTGTGTCAACGACCGGTGTAGGTCTTGCCTCATCCATTAGAGCTGACTGAAAGCGTTTGTTACAACTCCATGGGAAGCATATCATATCCATCATATCAAGTTAGTTTTAATTCATTAGCATGTATTTGATGGATACTTATAATTAAGATGATTGTCTATAGTTATGATTATATTTGTGTTACTTCGTTTATCCTTTAAATACAGTATATAATAGTGTAAATAAGAAGTGGTGCTATCACAACTCGCACGGCCACCAGAGTGACATCTTGCAGTCTGTGTGGCAGTACCATTTGACAGCTGTTCCCTCCTACTTTCTCTATTCTCATTTTCATTCCAAAGCTGGATGTTGCGTCTATGTACGCAACGACTTAACTTGCTCTCGTGCCCACGCTCTTGAGTCTTCCGAATTTTGCACCATCTCGCTACGACTTAACAGTCACTCTCAAACTAAATTCATCTGTGCTGTTTATCCCTCCCCTAACTCTTCTGACTATAGTAATTTGTTTGACTACTTAACTTCTAAAGTGGAGCACATTCTGTCCCTCTACCCTTTCGCTGAGATTTCCAATCTTGGAGATTTCAATGTTCACCACCAGCTTTGGCTTTCCTCTCCCTTCACTGACCACCCTGGTGAACTAGCCTACAACTTTGCTATCCTCCATGACCTAGAGCATCTGGTGCAACACCTTACTCGTATTCCTGACCGTCTTGGAGACACGCCCACCATTCTTGATCTCTTCTTCACCTCTAACCCTTCTGCTTGTGCTGTCACCCTTTCATCTCCGTTGGGCTCCCCCAAAGCGAAGGTGCCTCTGGCGTTTTGCCTCTGCCAGTTGGGGGGACCTGAGGAGGTATTATGCTGATTTTCTCTGGAATGATTATTGCTTCCGTGTCAGAGACCCATCTCTTTGTGCTGAACGCATAACAGAGGTGTTAGTATCTGGCATGGAGGCATAAATTCCTCATTCTTTTTCTTAACCTAAACCTTTTAAATCTTGGTTTAACTCAGCCTGTTCTCGTGCTATACATGATAGAGAGGTTGCCCACAAAAGGTACTTGAGCCTTCCATCTCCTGAATCTCATGCACTTTATATCTCTGCCCGGAATCATGCCAAGTCTGTTCTTCAACTTGCCAAACACTCTTTCATAAATAGGAAGTGTCAAAATCTTTCAAACTCAAACTCTCCTCGTGACTTCTGGCATCTAGCCAAAAACATCTCAAATAACTTCACTTCTTCATCTTTTCCTCCTTTATTTCATTCTGATAGCACCACTGCCATCTCTTCTGTCTCTAAAGCTGAACTCTTTTCTCAAACTTTTGCTCACAACTCCACCTTGGACGATTCTGGGCTTGTATCTCGCTCTCCTCCTCCCTCTGACTATTTCATGTCTACAATCAAAATTCTTCGTAATGATGTTTTCCATGCCCTTGCTGGCCTAAACCCTCAGAAGGCTTATGGACCTGATGGGGTCCCTCCTATTGTTCTCAAAAACAGTGCTTTTGTGCTTGCACCTTGCCTGGCCAAACTCTTCCAACTTTGTCTATCGACTTGTACCTTTCCTTCCTGCTGGAAGTTCGCCTACACTCAGCCTGTTCCTAAAAAGGGTGACCGTTCTAACCCCTCAAACTACCGTCCTATAGCTTTAATCTCTTGCTTGTCTAAGGTTTTGAATCTATCCTGAATAGGAAGATTCTCAAACATCTGTCACTTCACAATCTTCTGTCTGATCGCCAGTATGGCTTCCGTCAAGGTCGCTCTACTGGTGATCTTCTGGCTTTCCTTACTGAGTCTTGGTCATCCTCTTTTAGAGATTTCGGTGAAACTTTTGCTGTTGCGTTAGACATATCAAAAGCTTTTGATAGAGTCTGGCATAAAGCTTTGATTTCAAAACTGCCCTCCTACGGTTTCTATCCTTCTCTCTGCAACTTTATCTCAAGTTTCCTTTCCGACCGCTCTATTGCTGCTGTGGTAGACGGCTACTGTTCTTCTCCTAAACCTATTAATACTGGTGTTCCTCAGGGTTCTGTCCTGTCACCCACTCTCTTTCTATTATTCATTAATGACCTTCTTAAACAAACTTCTTGCCCTATCCACTCCTACACTAATGATACCACCCTATATCTTTCCACATTCTTTCAGAGACGTCCAACCCTTCAGTAAATCAACAGATCACGCGGGGACGCCACGGAACGCCTGACTTCCGATCTTTCTAAGATTTCCGATTGGGGCATAAAAAATCTAGTAGTTTTCAATGCCTCAAAAACTCAATTCCTCAATCTATCAACTCGACACAACCTTCCAGACAACTATTCCCTCTTCTTCAATGACACTCAACTGTCTCCCTCTTCCACAATGAATATTCTCGGTCTGTCCTTTGCTCATAATCTTAACTGGAAACTTCACATCTCATCTCTTGCTAAAACAGCTTCTATGAAATTAGGTGTTCTGAGGCGTCGCCGACAGTTTTTCTCGCCCCTCCAACTGCTTACTCTGTATAAGGGCCTTATCCGTCCCTGTATGGAGTACTCTTCGCATGTTTCGGGGGGTTCCAGTCACACAGCTTTGCTTGATAGGGTGGAATCGAATTATTATTATCTTATTATTATTATTAGTAGTAGTAGTATTACTATTATCATTATTATTAATATTACTATTATTATTATTACTACTAATTTTAATATTGCTATTATTATTAACACTATTATTACGTATTATTATTATTATTATTATCATTATTATTATTATTATTATTTTTATTATCATTATCATTATTATGGATATTATTATTATTATTATTATTATTATATATATATATATATATATATATATATATATATATATATATATATATATATATATATATATATATATATATATATATATATATAAACTTTTGTTTTAGAAGCGAAGGGTCTGTTAGGTGATCAGCAGTCGGGTTTTCGGAAGTACCGAGGCACGATGGATCACCTAACACACCTTGAGCATTGCATTTCAGAGGCTTTTGACAAAAAAGAATTCATGATAGGGTGTTTTTAGACATCCACAAATTCCTTCGACATGACATGGCGACTCGGTTTCGTCATGAAACTCTACGCTCATGGCTTCAGAGGTAACTTGCCCATTTTTGTTTATAATTTTCTTCAGGATGTTTTCGTCCAAGAGAACGGGGTGCCGCAGGGTAGTGTTCTTAGTCCCATTTTATTTTGTATAATGATTAATGATATTCTGTCAACAACTCCCGTCCCCAGGAATCTTAAATACTTGTAGGCCGACGATTGTGCTTTATGGCACTCCTCGCCTAACGCACAATTTTCGGCGGGGCGGATTCAGGATGCTCTTGATTCCGTCCAGCATTGGGCCTCGCTATGGGGATTTAAGTTTTCCATTGCTAAGTGTATCGGTTTTGTTTTCACTAGTAACGTACCTGATTTGCAATTAACTCTTCAAGGCCAACCGATACCATTTCAAAATTCAGTCAAGTTCTTGGGTCTGCATTTTGACAGCAGACTCAGTTGGAAGACTAACTCATGTTAATCAGTTACTTATTCGTTGTTATAAAAAAAATCAATGTCCTCAAATACCTTTCTGGTACTTCATGGGGAACAGACAAAAAATCTTTATTAATGGTGTACAAGTCCTTAATTCGTACTCATTTAGACTCACCGGTGTATGGGTCTGCGTCAGAACCAACACTGAGGAGGCTGGATGTATTACAGAATGAATGTGTGCGAATGTGTCTTGGAGCCCTGCGCTGCACTCGTGTGGCGCAGATGGAGGTAGAGGCCAATATACCACCCTTGGACATTCGTCGCAATTTCCTGCTTTTATCCTTTGGGATAAAAACAGCCCGGAAAGCTCCCCTCGGCACAACAGCAACCAAAATTATATGGCAGCACCACCACCTCCACACCGCAGCTTGTCGTCCAGTCGCGACGCGTCTGAACTCCCTCTGCCAGCTCACCGGCATCCGACTGGACGACACAGACCACCTGGTGCTACCTACTCTTCCCCAATGGAGGCAATCAACAACTACCTTCATCAAGAACTGGCTTCCAGGGAAGAAGGCTGTTCTTGCCAAGGCGGAGCTCCACCAACACTTCCGGGCCCTCGTCGCTGGCCTCCCTCCATCCCTACATCTCTATACAGACGGCTCCAAGACAGGTGAATGTGTGGGTGCAAGTGTGTGGTCGTGTGAATGTGCCCTCAGGTTCCGACTGCCTACCCATACATCGGTGTTTTCTGCTGAAATTTTTGCAATTGAAAAAGCCATAGATTATGCTTTAAATTCACCTCATAATTCAATCATAATAAGTTAAATTCATGTCGTAAATCCTTCTCACTGATTTGGGTTCCTGGACATTCCAGTATACGCGGGAATGAACAGGCTGACATGCTAGCACGGTCTGCTGCAGAGCTCGAGGGAGCGTGGAACCTCCGTCGGGATCTGCAGTCATGTCTCTCAATTTTTAAATCATCAGCAAAACTCCTGTGGCAGAGTCACTGGGACAACCTCCACCTCCACACCACCAAACCTATCCTGCGCGAGTAGGCCTCTTCCAATCACCCCACAAGGCGAGAGGAAGTGGTCCCCGCACGCCTCAGGATGGGCTGCACCCTCCCCACCCACATGCTCCCCTACATCGCCAACACCTTTCCACAACAGTGTTCCACATGTAATATCACCCTATCTGTCGAGCACGTCCTGCTTCACTGTGTGCGTTATCGTGAGGAAAGGCGGCCCTTGGCGGCGTATTGCCGGGTCGCGGCCTCCCGCTAACTCAAACCACCCTTCTGGGTGACGAACATCCGGATGTGGTCGATAGACTGATGATTTATCTGACTGAGACCAATTTAATCAGAGAGTTGTGATTTATGCGTATATATTGTTATTTATTCTCCACTCTGTAAATATTTGAAAATAAATATATGTATGTAAATAAAAGTATGAAAGCGTGTATGATTCCAATTTTGCGTGATCTAATGTGAATGTTTTCCCTTCATGTATATATGCAATACGTAGTGATGCTACGTAGCCACCCTGTGTGATTGTAAGTTATCCCTCCCTTCCCCATGCCCTGACAAAGGACAATAGTTTTGAGATAGGTATAGGATCTTTGTGTGAATGAAGCGTGCATGAGAATGTGTGTGGATATTTTATGTTAACATTAAAACAAATAAACAAAAAAAAGTTAAATTAAAATAACTATATAAATAGAATAAATAAATAAATAAACCAATAAAAAACTGTATATATGTAAAATAGAATAAAAGACCTAATTTTAAAGAAATATAAGTCACAAAAAAACAATGAAATAAAAAATGGCCTAATACCCAAGACAAGGTCATGGCCAAAAAAATAAAGTAAATAAATAAATAAAAAAAAAATAAATAAATAAATAAACAGACTAAGCCCAGACACGGTGCTGATAACATGTGTCCTGCGCCCTGTCCTGCAGCCACCTCTGTGTGGAATTTTTTGTACGCCCATCAGGCTTAGGCATTAGCTAAATAAAGTTAGGATTCTCACTGCCCCTTGCTTAAGCTTTGCTTTTTCATTGTCCTTACCTTAGCGGCAACAGAAGGTGTCAGTTGCCAGGTTGTCAGATTGTCTTTAATCTCACACCTACTGAGTATCCGCTTCAGTGAGCGTGCTTTTGGGGTGAATTAACACCGTCCGGCCCCCCTAGAGTGGTTTGGCAGGACAATCTGACATTAGGTAACTCTTCCCTGATCTTTTCCCACTTGTGCCCCGCTCCTCTCCTGCAGGAGGGGGATGTACCCCCCTCCATGCCTGAAGTACCTTTCTGCCCTACCCCCGTAAGCCGTAAGGGAGAGGGAGGACACTGATAGACGACCCCCCGACTGCCAGACTGATTATTGACCCATCTAAAGCGACATATATGACTCTCCACTCAAAGACGAACACACGCCTGTCTACTGTCAATTCTTTTATTATAAAAAAAGTTATTGATTGCAATATTGGTAATGTCATAAATGTGAAGAAACTTGCCAGTGGTGATTTACTTGTTCAGACACTTAACGTAAATCAGGTCAAATAAATCACTGTTGAAGCTCCGGTTCATTCATGACATCGAGATCGAGGCTTCGATTCCAGTGTCCATGAACTTGTGTCGGGGAGTCGCTTCCCACCGCGATTTTGTGGATATGGAACCGACCGAGATCGTCGATTGCATGACTGACAAGGATGTCATTGAGGCTAGAAAAATTACTAAAATGGTTGACGGTACAAGAAGGAGCACAGCATCAGTCATTCTCACCTTCAGTGCTGCTAAGTTGCCAGAGAGGATTCATGTAGGGTATGAGTCGGTTCCCGCTCGTCCCTACATTCCGAATCCTCTCTGTTGTTTTATGGTCACCATGGCAACGCTTGTCGGTCTTCTCATACTTACTGCGGTAGATGCGCAGGAGAGGGCCACTCTGTGGAACAGTGCACATCCTTGGTAGAAAAGTGTTGTAACTGTGAGGGTGCTCACTCCACTTTCTCACGCGATTGTCCCGCGTGGAAAGTGGAGAAAGAGGTCTGCACGGTTAAGGCTACTGAAGGGATCTCTTACTATGAAGCAAGGATACGAGTGAAGCAGACGCAGGCAACGCCTGCTTCAAAAATCTCCTACGCTTCAACAGTAAGGGCTCCACCTAAGATGTGTACTGTTGCTATGCAGGTTGACCTCAGCGACCTGCTGCCTGAGGACGCATCTGCCACCACAGCTTCCACTTCCACCACTTCCTCATCATCTGCCAAAACTACTACTACTACTACTAAAACCTCTTCTCCTATAACTTCCTACCTATCTGGTACTTCTCGTACTCCCAGTAAGGGTGAGAAGACAGACAAGTCTAAGAAATTAAATTTAACAAAACTTGAACGTCAACGCCCTTCTCATGTCGTCGCCGCTCACGCGCCGTCGAGAAGGGGTTCTCACGCTCGCTCACACTATGTAAAAACATGTCACATATGTCAAATTGTGAGTAAGCCTAACGAACGCCTTCTGCCAGCTCCTCTGACGCCTATTCCAGTTCAGACGGAGCCCTTCGAAAAGATCGTTCTAGACTGCGTAGGACCCTTACCCAAAACCAAACGAGGGAATCAGTATTTGTTAACCCTCATGGATCCCACTACCAGGTACCCTGAAGCATTCCCTCTTAAGAACATCACATCAAAGACCATTGTAAAACATCTAATACATTTTTTAACCTCGGTAGGAATTCCAAAACAAATTAAGTCTGACAAGGGTAGCAATTTCACTAGCAATTTTTTCCAACAGATAGTGAATGAGCTAAACATTGACCATGCAACCTCCTCGGCTTATCACCCCCAATCCCAAGGCTGTCTGGAGCGGTTTCACCAAACATTAAAATCCATGATGAAAAATTGCTTGGAGCATCAAGGAGACTGGGATGAAAGTATCTCTTTCCTTCTCTTCGCTTTAAGAGAATCTCCTCAAGATTCTTTAGGTTACTCTCCTTTTGAATTACTCTATGGTAGACAGATCAGGGGGCCTCTCAAAATATTAAAGGATCAATGGTTTACTCAAAATACTCCTTCAAGCCCCAGTGTGTCTGACTACATCAGTAACCTTAAGAATAAAATCAGTGAAGTCAGATCTTTGCTAAATCAAACTTCCTCAAATCTCAAACTAAAATGCAACAGAATTCTCTTCCCAAATCTGTCATGAGAAGTTTCAAACCAGGAGACAAGGTTTTACTTTTCTCCCCACTCCAGGCAATGCTCTTCACAGTAAGTTCATGGGACCTTATGTTGTGGCTCAAAAACTAAGTCCATTAAACTATGTGGTCCACACTCCTGACCGTCGTAAGGATTCCCAACTAGTTCATATTAATCTAATGAAACCTTACGACTCCAGAGAACCAGAGGACGACTTGTCTCGCACTGTACCTGTATGTCTGGTAGGGAAGGAGTCTGGTCCTGTGCCCCCCGAGGAAGAGTCCGACATCGAATTCCTCTTGTCGTCACCTAAAGGGCGCCCTTCAAACAGCCAAATCATGTCCAACCTTAATGAGATTTTTCTTTCCTTAACACCTTCACAACAGTCTGATCTTAAAAAGTTATTGCTAGACTTTTCAGAAATCACAGGTGACCTTCCAGGACTCTGTACTACTATCCAACATGATATAACTTTAATATCTAATGACATCAAGCCTATAAGACAACAAGCCTATCGCATTTCACCCATTAAAAGAGGCTTGATGAAAAAAGAGGTAGACTATCTGCTCTCTCATCACCTTGCAGAACCTAGTATATCCCCTGGGCTTCTCCTGCCTGTTAACATCTAAGCCAGATGGTAGTAGTTGATTTTGCACCGACTACAGGAAATTAAATAAAGTGACGGTGCCAGACTCTTACCCATTGCCCTTGATAGAGGACCTTATAGATAGTATAGGAGTAGCCAAATTTGTAACCACTATAGATTTACTTAAAGGTTACTACCAGATTCCCCTCTCGGACGAGGCCTGAATAATATCAGCCTTCATCACCCCCTTCGGACTATACCAATACACAGTGATGCCCTTCGGCTTATCTAATGCTCCCACCACCTTCCAGAGGCTTATAAATTACATCACCCAGGACTTGGAGGGAACATCTGCCTATCTGGACGACCTGGTGGTGACTTCGGACGACTGGGTGACACATCTGACCCGTCTTCGGAGGCTGATGGGCCGGTTGCAGAAAGCTTACAATCAACCTGGCGAAGTCCACCTTCGGGAAGTCTACGGTGGTCTACCTAGGACATGTGGTGGGGAACGGCAAGGTTCGCCCCAAGAGAGCCAACGTGGAGGCCATCCTTGGCTTCCCTGTCCCTACCACCAGGAAAGCTCTCATGAGGTTCTTGGGGATGGCTGGTTTCTACAGACGATTCTGTAGGAACTTCTTCACCCTGGCCGCCCCCCTGACGGACCTTATCAGCACTTCCGTCCCCTTCCACTGGACCCCGACCTGTGACCTAGCCTTTCAACATCTCAAGGCGTTCCTCTCCTCGGAGCCAGTGGTCTGGACGCCAGATCACTCCCGCCCCTTCCATCTCGAAGTGGACGCTGGAGTGGGTGCTGTCTTCCTTCAAGAAGACCCCACAAGCGGCATCCTCCATCCCATCGCCTATCACTCCACCAAGCTGAAGAAACACCAACTCAACTACTCCACCATCGAGAAGGAGGCTCTGGCATTCGTCCTGGCGCTCCAACGTTTTGAGTGCTACCTTCATCCTGGTCCTCAAACTACGAAGGTCTTCACCGATCACAACCCTCTGGCCTTCCTTCACGCCATGAAGAACCGAAACCAACGCATTCTTAGGTGGGCCTTGTTAACTCAACCCTTCAACTTGGAAGTCCACCATATCAAGGGGGTGGACAACATCATCGCCGACGCCTTATCAAGATCTCCCGTCTCACCTCCTTTATGAGCCCATTACAGAGGTCTTAGGGGGGAGGAAATATTACGGCCCGCCCGTAACATACTCCACTACCATCACCTCCTCCGCTTGCTACCTCGTTCGCCACCTCTCCACCTCACCTTCCACGCCACCGTCTCATGAACCTTCCACGCCGCCGTCTTATGAACCCTCCACGTCACCGTCTCATAAAGCCCCGCTACTGTCCCGAAGTTGGATTCACGCGGCCACATTCGACTCCAGCGGAAGTGTTAAAGCAACCTCGGCTTTCTGGAAAGTCAGTCGAGGTCCAGGCCTCAACCAGTGAACACAACACCTCTTGGACTACTGTGGGATCAACCATCACCCAGCACTTCACCACTGCGAAACCGCATAAGTATCACTTCTCCTCGTCCGTTTTTTCCACATTGCCTCCATATAGGATTGGTATTATTGTTAGGTATTAAGTTGGGTTCTTTATTGTTGTATTTATTTCTGTGTTATATGTATATGTGTATGTCAGTTTCATATGTTTCATGTTATATCTATGTGTATGTCAGTTTCATGTTTCATGTTATATCTATGTGTGTCAGTTTCATTATGGGTTATTGAAATAGCTTTTTAAAGTGCCCCCTTTGCATTTCCTCACCAGTTGAACCTGCAGTGTTTTTTTTTTATTGTTATTGTTCACCGGCTCCCCGATGCCAATCTTACCCGTTTAACCGGTGAACGTAACATCTGTTGTTGCTCTCGCCAAATATACTCCCTGACTTCTCTTGGGAAGTCATCGACGACTCCCACGGAAGTGACCATCTGCCCATCTGCATCCCTTATACACGCGACATCCCGCCCACCCCCGCCCTCCCAAGTTTAACTTCAAGAGAGCAGACTGGGCAACCTTCCGTGGGGTTGCCATCGTGGATATATCTGGCGAAGACATTGACACGATGGTCAGCAACGCAACACAATCCATATTACACGCCGCTGAGGCTTGTATTCCGAAGACTTCTGCAGTTTACACTAAGCATGGAGTCTCATGGTGGACAACAGATTGCCGACAAGCACTTCGTGAGCGCAATAGACGATACAGGTATTTCAGCCAGCAGCCCAGTCAAGCAAATTTCATAGCCTATAAAAAGGCAAGGGCTCAGGCAAGGAAAGTCATCCGTAATGCAAAGAAAGATTCATTCCGACAATTTATTACAACAGTGAACCGAACAACCCCCCTCACACAAGTATGGAAAACAATAAACATATTAAATAACAAAAAAACATATATACCTATAAACACACTTAAAATAAACAATATTGTAATAGATAATAAAATAGATATAGCAAACGCCATAGCCAATCAATTCCATCAGGTCAGCAGCACAACTTATTATGACCCTGCCCTCCTTCCAAGGAATGAGGCTGCAAAAAACAATGTCCCAAACTTTGCCACGGGAGGCGTAAACTCGGACTACAACACAGAGTTTACGTTGGATGAACTCCTCTTTGCCCTGAAATCCTGTAAAGGCTCCAGTCCCGGTCCAGACAACATTTCATATACTATGTTACAACATCTCGGCCACTATTCCCTTTCAAAATTATTAACACTTTATAATAAAATCTGAACCTCGCACACCTTCCCCCAGTCTTGGCGTTTCGCCAATACCATTCCAATTCCTAAAAAGACTGGACGCCTTACGGACCCCAGTACGTTTCGTCCTATTGCGCTCACGAGCTGTCTATGTAAGGTCATGGAACGTATGGTAAAGCGAAGGCTACTTTTTGTTTTAGAAGCGAAGGGTCTGTTAGGTGATCAGCAGTCGGGTTTTCGGAAGTACCGAGGCACGATGGATCACCTAACACACCTGGAGCATTGCATTTCAGAGGCTTTTGCCAAAAAAGAATTCATGATAGGGGTGTTTTTAGACATCCACAAAGCCTTCGACATGACATGGCGACACGGTATCCTCATGAAACTCTACGCTCATGGCTTCAGAGGTAACTTGCCCATTTTTGTTTATAATTTTCTTCAGGACAGAACATTCTCTGTCAAGCTTCCTGGTAACGTAATCTCGGACGTTTTCGTCCAGGAGAACGGGGTGCCGCAGGGTAGTGTTCTTAGTCCCATTTTATTTTGTATAATGATTAATGATATTCTGTCAACAACTCCCGTCCCCAGGAATCTTAAATACTCATTGTACGCCGACGATTGTGCGTTATGGCACTCCTCGCCTAACGCACAATTTTCGGCGGGGCGGATTCAGGATGCTCTTGATTCCGTCCAGCATTGGGCCTCGCTATGGGGATTTAAGTTTTCCGTTGCTAAGTGTATCGGTGTTGTTTTCACTAGACGTAACGTACCTGATTTGCAATTAACTCTTCAAGGCCAACCGATACCGTTTCAAAATTCAGTCAAGTTCTTGGGTCTGCATTTTGATAGCAGACTCAATTGGAAGACTCATGTTAATGAATTGCTCATTCGTTGCCGTAAAAAAATCAATGTCCTCAAATACCTTTCTGGTACTTCATGGGGAGCAGACAGAAAATCTTTATTAATGGTGTACAAGTCCTTAATTCGTTCTCATTTAGACTATGGCTCACCGGTGTATGGGTCTGCGTCGGAACCAACACTGAGGAGGCTGGATGTGTTTCAGAATGAATGAATGTGTCTTGGAGCCCTGCGCTGCACTCGTGTGGCGCGGATGGAGGTTGAGGCCAACACACCACCACTGCAAATCCGTCGCGACACCCTTCTTTTATCCTATGGGATAAAAACCGCCCGGAAGGCTCCCCTCGGTAACACAGCAAGCAAGATCGTCTGGCAGCACCACCACCTACACAACGCGGTCCGCCGTCCACTCTCAGTCAGACTACATAGCCAGCCAGCAAACGGGCGTGAGACTGGACGATGCGGACCTCCTCGTGCTGCCCACCGTTCCCCCATGGAAACATCGCCCCACCACCTTTAAAACAAACTGGCTTCAGGGGAAGAAGGCTGTGGTTACCGAGGTGGAGCTCCAACACCACTTCCGGGCCCTCGTCGCTGGCCTCCCTCCATCCCTACATCTTTACACAGACGGCTCCAAGACAGGTGAATGTGTGGGTGCAAGTGTCTGGTAGAATGAATGTGCCCTCAGGTTCCGACTGCCTACTCATACATCGGTGTTCTCTGCTGAAATTTTTGCCATTGACAAAGCCATAGATTATGTTTTAAAAATTGTCATTTTTTCGGACTCTATGTCAGCCCTTCAGGCAATAGAGTCCGGCCGCACGGATACAAATGAAATCCAGAGCAACATCATTAATAAGCTGAATTCATGTCATAAATCCTTCTCGCTGGTTTGGGTGCCTGGACATTCCAGTATACACGGGAATGAACAGGCTGACATGCTAGCTTGGTCTGCTGCAGAGCTCGAGGGAGCGTGGAAACTCCGTCGGGATCTGCAGTAATGTCTCTCAGTTGTTAAATCATCAGCAAAACTCCTGTGGCAGAGTCACTGGGACAACCTCCACCTCCACACCACCAAACCCATCCTGGGCAAGTGGGCCTCCTCCAATCGCCCCACAAGGCGAGAGGAGGTGGTCCTCGCACGCCTCAGGATGGGCTGCACCTCCCACCCACATGCTCCCCTACATCGCCAACACCTTTCCACCACAGTGTTCCACATGTAATATCACCCTATCTGTCGAGCACATCCTGCTTCACTGTGTGCGTTATCGTGAGGAAAGGCGGCCCTTGGCGGCGTATTGCTGGGGTCGCGGCCTCCCGCCAACTCAAACCACCCTTCTGGGTGACGAACATCCGGATGTGGTCGATAGACTGATGATTTATCTGACTGAGACCAATTTAATCAGAGAGTTGTGATTTATGTGTATATATTATGTTATTTATTCTTCACTCTGTAAATATTTGAAAATATATATGTATGTAAATAAAAGTATGAAAGTGTGTATGATTCCAATTTTGCGTGATCTAATGTGAATGTTTTCCCTTCATGTATATATGCAATACGTAGTGATGCTACGTAGCCACCCTGTGTGATTGTGAGTTATCCCTTCCTTCCCCATGCCCTGACAAAGGACAATAGTTTTGAGATAGGTATAGGATCCTTGTGTGAATGAAGCGTGCATGAGAATGTGTGTGGATATTTTATGTTAACATTAAAACAAATAAACAAAAAAAGGTTAAATTAAAAAACTATATAAAATAAATAAATAAATAAATAAATCCAATAAAAAATTATATACATGTGTGTAAAAATAAATAAAATAAAAGGTGTAATTTTAAAGAAATATAAAAGTCTTAAAAGAATAATAAAATAAATAAATGGCCTAATACCCAAGACAGGGTGATGGTAAAAAAGAATAAATAAATAAAAATAAAAGAATAAACATGAAGGAAGCTTTCATCTCTGTTGCTTTCCCTTAAGTGAATCTACAACGCTTAGCTCCTGGCTAGGTTTGGGGAAGAAGACAAGGTGAGATATCCCGTCCAAAGGCCCTTAATGGACTGATAACAGCGGGGGCTTTTGCTTCTGTTTGGGCAAATGAAGGACTTAGGATACCTCACAGGGCAGCCAGTTACAGAGTCTGGCGATCACACAAGCTGGCCCTTTTGCTACTCCGGGCGCTTGCCAGGGAGCTGTGGACTGTGTACAAGACTATCTTAGTGTAGTGTAAATAATTGTACTGTTAGTATAACGAAAACCCTAGTTGTGTTTATGTTAATTCCCCTGAGAAGACAGTGTGAGAGAGTTCATGAACGCAGGAAACTGCTACTCCGTGCCCTCTCCGTTGTAACATAACTTTGACCATAACACAACTCTCCTCCTCATAAAAATACATGCACTTACTACACACTCTTCCTCCATTAAAATTCAAAAAAATTGTAACTCCTAATCCAGCGTCGGAGTCCCCCTCTGGGGGAGGAATCAGAAATATCCCCAGGTCGAAATGCTCTTCAGGTAACAACCTAAAATGTCTTGACACCTCCCTCAACTTTTTCTTAATAAACTTCTTCAACATTCGCGGTCTTAGACCTAATTTTCAATCTGTAGAACATCACTGTTACTCTATGAAACTTCATCTTTTCCTCACTTATAGACAACTGTCTGAGACAACTGACAGTATCCCATTTTCTGTTCCCTCCTACTATCTCTATCCTCAGTTTCGTTCCAAAGCTGGATGTTGCGTCTATGTGCGCAACAACTTAACTTGCTCTCGTGCCCATGCTCTTGAATTTTTTGAGTTTTCCACCATCTGGCTTCGCCTCAATAGTCACTCCCTAACTAAATTTATCTATGCTATCTACCTCTCTCATAACTACTCTGACTATAGTAAAGTCTTTGATTATTTAATTTCCAAAGTGAAGCACATTCTATCCCTCTATCTTTTCACAGAGATATCCATCCTTGGAGATTTCAATGTTCACCACCAGCTTTGGCTTTCTTCTCCCTTTACTGACCATTCTGGTAAACTAGACTTAAGGTTTGTTATCCTCCATGACTTAGAGCAACTGGTGCAATACCCTACTCGTACTCCGAATCATCTTGGAGATACGCCCAACATTCTTGACCTTTTCCTCACCTCTAATTCTTCTGCTTATTCTGTTACCCTATCTTCTCCGTTGGAATTCATGCCAAGTCTGTTCTTCAACCTGCCAAATATTCCTTCATCAATAGAAAATGTCAAAATCCTTCAAATTTAATTATTCTTGACCACACGTCTCGGAGATACACCTAACATTCATGATCATTTCCTTACCTGTAATCCTTCTGCTCATGCTGTTACCTTATCTTCTCTGTTGGGCTCCTCCGATCACAACCTCATATCTGTATCTTGTTTTCTAGCGTTTTGTCTCTGCCAGTTGAGCGGATCTGAGGAGGGATAATGCTGCTTTTCTCTGGAATGATTGCTATTTCTGTGTCATATATATATATATATATATATATATATATATATATATATATATATATATATATATATATATATATATATATATATATATATATATATATATATATATATATATATATATATATATATATATATATATATATATATATATATATATATATATATATATATATATATATATATATATATATATATATATATATATATATATATATATATATATATATATATATATATATATATATATATATATATATATATATATATATATATATATATATATATATATATATATATATATATATATATATATATATATATATATATATATATATATATATATATATATATATATATATATATATATATATATATATATATATATATATATATATATATATATATATATATATATATATATATATATATATATATATATATATATATATATATATATATATATATATATATATATATATATATATATATATATATATATATATATATATATATATATATATATATATATATATATATATATATATATATATATATATATATATATATATATATATATATATATATATATATATATATATATATATATATATATATATATATATATATATATATATATATATATATATATATATATATATATATATATATATATATATATATATATATATATATATATATATATATATATATATATATATATATATATATATATATATATATATATATATATATATATATATATATATATATATATATATATATATATATATATATATATATATATATATATATATATATATATATATTTTTTTTTTTTTTTTTTTACATTACAAGGGCACTGGCCAAGGGAAAACAAAGTGTTGGAAAAAAAAAATCCGCTGGTTGCCAGGCCCTGTTAAGAGGAAAGTAGGAGAAAGAAAAACAAAAAATCTAAAAGGAGGGTCCAGTTAACGTAAGAGGTGTCTTGACACTCCTCTTTTGAAAGAGTTTAAGTCATAGGCAGGTGGAAATACAGACACAGGTAGAGAGTTCCAGAGTTTACCAGTGTAGGGAATGAAGGAGTGAAGATACTGGTTAACTCTTGCATTAGGAAGATGGACAGAATAGGGATGAGAAGAAGTAGAGAGTCTTGTGCAGCGAGGCCGCAGGAGGGGAAGGCATGCAGTTAGCAAGTTCAGAAGAGCAGACAGCATGAAAACAGCGGTAGAAGACAGATAAAGATGCAACATTGCGGCGGTGACTTAAAGAATCAAGACAGTCAGTTAGAGGAGAAGAGTTGATAAGACGAAAAGCTTTAGATTCCACCTTGTTTAGTAAAGCTGTGTGTGTGGATCCCCAGACATGAGAGCCATACTCCATACACGGGCGGATAAGGCCCTTGTACAGAGCAAGCAGCTGGGAGGAGAGAAAAATGGACGAAGACGCCATAGGACACCTAACTTCTTGGAAGCTGATTTAGCAAGAGTAGAGATGTGAAATTTCCAGTTTAGATTTTTAGTGAAGGATAGACCGAGTGTGTTTAATGTAGAGGAGAGGGAAGTTGAGTGTTATTGAAGAAGAGAGGATAGTTGTCTGGAAGGTTATGTCGAGTAGATAGTTGTAGAAATTGAGTTTTGAGGCATTGAACAAAACCAGGTTTTCTCTGCCCCAATCAGAAACAAGTGAAAGATCAGAAGTTAGGCGTCCTATAGCATCTCGCCTTGAGTCATTTAATTGTTGTTGGGTTGGGCGTCTGTTGAACGCTGTTGAATAATGCAAGGTGGTATCATCAGCATAGGAGTGGATAGGGCATTGAGTCAGATTTAGGAGATCATTGATGAATAATAGAAAGAGAGTGGGTGATAGGACAGAACCCTGTGGAACACCACTGTTGATAGTTTTAGGGAAGAACAGTGACCGTCTACTACAGCAGCAATAGAACGATCGGAAAGGAAACTGGAGATGAAGGTACAGAGAGGATAGAATCCGTAGGAGGGTAGTTTAGAAATTAAAGATTTGTGCCAGACTCTATCGAAGGCTTTCGATATGTCAAGGCCGACAGCAAAGGTTTCACCGAAGTCCCTAAAGAGGATGACCAAGATTCAGTTAGGAAAGTAAGAAGATCACCAGTAGATCTGCCTTTACGGAAACCATACTGGCAATCAGAGAGAAGGTTGTGAGCTGATAGATGCCTCATTATCTTCCTATTAAGGATAGACTCAAAGGCTTTAGAAAGGCAGGAAATCAAAGCTATAGGGCGGTAGTTAGAAGGATTGGAGTGGTCACCTTTTTAGGGACAGGTTGAATGTGAGCAAACTTCCAGCAAGAAGGATAAATAGAAGTAGAGACACAGATGAAAGAGTTTGACCAGGCAGTGAGCGAGTTCAGGCACAGTTTTGAGAACAACAGGAGGGACTCCATCCGGACCGTAAGCCTTCCGAGAATCAAGGCCAGAGAGGGCCAGGAAAACGTCTTTATAAAGAATTTTAATTTTAGGGATGAAGTAGTCAGAGGGTGGAGGAGTAGGAGGAATATGCCCAGAATCATCCAAAGTTGAGTTGGTAGCAAAGGTTTGAGCGAAGAGTTCAGCTTTAGAAAAGAAGAGACAGCTGTAGAGCCATCTGGATGAAGTAAAGGAGGGAAAGACGAAGAAGTAAAGTTGTTAGAGATATTATTGGCTAGATGCCAGAAATCTCGAGAGGAGTTAGAATTGGAAAGACTTTGACATTTTCTATTGATGAAAGAGTTTTAGTAAGTTGGAGAATAGATTTGGCATGATTACGGGCAGAAATATATAGGGCATGAGTTTCAGCAGTTGGATGGCTACGGAACCGTTTGTGAGCCGCCTCTCTATCATTGACAGCACGAGAACAAGCAGAGTTAAACCAAGGCTTTTTAGCTTTAGGGTTAGAGAAAGTATGAGGAATGTATAGCTCCATGCCAGAGATAATCACCTCTGTTATGCGCTCGGCACAAAGAGAAGGATCTCTGACATGAAAACAATAATCATCCCAAGGAAATCAGAATAGTACTGCCTTAGTTCCTCCCACTTAGCAGAGTTAAAATGCCAGAAGCACCTCCGCTTAGGCGGGTCCTGAGGCTGCACTGGAGTGATAGAACAGGTAACGGAAATTAGATTGTGGTCGGAGGAGCCCAACGGAGAGGAAAGTTTAACAGAGTAAGCAGAAGGGTTGGAGGTTAGGAAAAGATCAAGAATGTTGGGCGTGTCTCCAAGGCGGTCAGGAATACGGGTAGGGAACTGCACTAGCTGCTCTAGGTCATGAAGGATAGCAAAGTTGAAGGTTTGTTCACCAGGTTGGTCAGTGAAAGAAGATGAAAGCCAAAGCTGGTGGTGAACATTGAAATCCCTAAAATGGAGATCTCAGCAAAGGAAAGTGAGATAAGATGTGCTCCACCTTGGAAGTCAAATAGTCAAAGAATTTTACATAGTCAGAGGAATTAGGTGAGAGGTATACAGCACAGATGAATTTAGTTAGAGAGTGACATTGAAGTCTTAGCCAGATGGTAGAAAATTCTGAAGATTCAAGATTGTGGGCACGAGAGCAAGTGGTGTCGTTACGCACGTATGCGCAACATCCAGCTTTGGATTGAAAATGAGGATAGAGCAAGTAGGAGGGAACAGAAAAGGGCTGCTGTCAGTAGTCACAGACAACTGTGTTTCAGTTAGGAAGAGAAGATGAGGTTTAGTAGAGGAGAGGTGGTGTTCCACAGATTGAAAATTAGAACGAAGGCCACGAATGTTGCAGAAATTGATAGTGAAAGTATTAGATGAAGTGTCAAGACACCCAAGGTCGACAGCAGAGGGCAGTCCGACCTGGGGACATTTATGGTCCCCTCCCCAGAGGGGGACTCCGAGGCAGGGCGTGGTGAAGCCATTATTAAATTTTGATTTGAAGAGTGTAAAAGTGTAAGGTGTTGTAGTGTAGTGTAGGAAGTAGTAGAAGTTGTCTTTAGAGGGCAGGCTGCAGCTGCTCAATTGTATAAATGAGACCACAAAGGGAACCGGGAAGAGAGGACACGGGAATCACTCAGTCTGCAGCACTGCCTACATCCCCGTAAGTACCTCTCCTGGAGTATTCCACCGGGCGGCAGGTGACTACTGCCTACTATATATATATATATATATTATATATATATATATATATATATATATATATATATATATATATATATATATATATATATATATATATATATATATATATATATATATATATATATATATATATATATATATATATATATATATATATATATATATATATATATATATATATATATATATATATATATATATATATATATATATATATATATATATATATATATATATATATATATATATATATATATATATATATATATATATATATATATATATATATATATATATATATATATATATATATATATATATATATATATATATATATATATATATATATATATATATATATATATATATATATATATATATATATAT
>NC_059302.1:15469922-15475478 GCF_017591435.1 Portunus trituberculatus | reverse complement strand
GACCTGTAAGAATAAGTTACCAAATTCAAAATATGCCGATGAGGCCCAGGAGCAAAACCAAAAGTGGTCATACAAAACATGAGTCCATCTTCAACAGGGTAACAATTGCAAGGAAGGTGTTATGCTAGAAATGTTTGATGAGTTATAAGAATTAAAAGTTGAGAGTGAGGAAAAGAGCAGGATAAGAGAGAATTATGAGTGGAAGGTAAAGAGTGGAGGAAAATGAAAAAGATTAATGATGAAAAGATGAGTGGAGGAGAAAAATAGAGTGGAGAAAATGGAAAGTATAAAGAAGATGACTTTTCAAAAGAAATGATCAGTGAAACAAAATGAGAAGGTTTAAGAAAGGGTGGAACTGAAGAAAACACAATGGACTGAAGTCGAGGGAAGCAGAGATGGTTGGATCACAAGAAAAATAATTAAAAGATCAGTTGAAGAAGACAAAAAGAGGTCAAGGACTGGTTAATATGAAGAATAAAGACATTGATAAGAGGAAGAAAAAGAAAGAATATTAATATTTGGGATGAAGAACAAAATATAACATATAAGCCTAAGAGAATTAAGGAAGAATTAAAAACGGTAAGAGATCTGTTCAAAAATCTAAATGATGATGAAAAAAAGACCTACAAGAAGAAGTGGAAGAGATCCATAGACTGGGTCCTGTATAAGGAGGGAGTAAGGAAGACCGATTAAAGTAGTACTGAAGTCACAACAATCTGGAGGACATTTTATATAGAACATCAAAATTAAAAGAGGTAGAAGGTTGTAAAGAGGTGTACGTAAGAAAAATAGAAATGAGGAAGAGAGGAGAAGATAATAAGGAATTGTTGGAAGAGGCGAGAAGGAAAAATGATGAGCGAGTCTGAGGAGGAAAGAGAAAATTTTTGGAGGAGTTATAGGAGAGAGTCAGAAAGTGGTATGTGGAAGAAGGAATAGAGGAACCCTAGAGGGAGCAGTGGGTGGACCGTAATGTATGCTAACATAGATGGGATACTGTCAAATAGTGTGTTTGACTGAGACAAAATTACATGAAAAACAAAGGTAAATTTGGATAATAAATATAATATATGGAGAAAGGATAGAGAGTAAAGGTGGAGGAGGAGTTATGATTATGACGAAGAAGGAGATAAATGTGGATAAGGTTTGGTATGGGAAGAACAACGCAGAAGTGATAAGCATAAGGTTAAAAAGTGATGGAAAAGAATTAATAATCATGGTGACCTATGTACCTCCTAAAACAAATTCTTGGACATTAAGGAATACGACAATATGATCAAGGATACTTTACAGAGTTTGGAAAGTGTATTATCTGGAAAAGAAAGGTGATACTAGTAGGAGATTTTAATTGTAAGGAGGTGGATTGGGAAAATCTAGTAAGTGGTGTTGGAGAGGAAGCATGGGGAGAGAGATTTCTTAATCTAATGATGGAAAATATGATGGAACAGAGGGTGAAGGAAAATACTAGATATAGAGGAGATGATGAACTGGCAAGACTGGATTTGGTGTTAACAAGAGAAGTGTACCTATGTGGGGATATACAATACAAATGTCCATTAGGGAAGAGTGATCATGTGGTTATGGAAATGCAGATAGCAATAACACAGCGAAGGAAGGACGAGACATACAGGAGTGGTAGATTGAATTATAGAAAGATGGACACAGAAAGTTTGAAAAATTATTTCAGAAAATTAGATTGGGAGGAGATGTTACAAATCAGAGAAGTGCAAAAAATATGAGATTTTTATGAAATATTATAAAGAAGGAGTTATGAAATTTGTACCAAAGTATAAACCGAGAGAGGAAGGAAGAAAGGATTGGTTTAATGCAACTTGTGTTAAGGCTAAGGAAAAGAGAGATGTGGCTTGGAAAAGATGGAAAAGAGCAGGAATATACTAAATAAGGAGAATTATAGAGTGGCAAGAAATGAGTATGTGAGGGTAAGGAGGAGGAAGAAAGAAAATTTGAAAAGATATTGTAGACAAGAGTAAGGAACATCCAAAATTGTTTTACAGGTTCATAAATGGTAAACTTAAAAGAGAGAGTCCATTGAAAGATTAAAAGGAGAGCAAGGGATAGTAGATGACCCTAAGAATATAGCGGAATTGCTAAATAATAGGTTTCAACAAGTATTTACTAAAGAAACAATGTTTGTAAAGCCTCAGAATGTACAAGGAAATGTGCACATGGATGACATTAAGATACCTAAAAGGAGTTATATAAAATGTTGGAGGAACTTAAAGATGATAAAGCGATGGGACCAGATGAAGTTTCAGGAAAATTATTGAAGGAATGTAGAGAAGAATTGATTGATCCATTATATGATATTATAAGGTGCTCATTAGAAACAGGGAAGTACCAGTAGAGTGGAAAAGAGCTGAAGTGGTGCCCATTTATAAGGGAGGCAGTAAGGAAGAGCCTCTTAACTATAGACCTGTGTCTCTAACAAGTGTGGTCGGTAAGATTTGTGAGAGGGTGATAAAGAAATATTGGATACGGTTCCTGGAGGATCATAAGTTATTATCGGATCATCAATTTGGCTTTAGGAAAGGGAGGTCATGTGTAACAAATCTACTGAGCTTTTATTCAAGAGTGGTTGACAAAATACGAGAGAGAGAGAGGGATGGATGGACTGTGTATATTTGGATTTAAAGAAAGCTTTTGACAAGGTACCTCACATGAGACTGCTATGGAAATTAGAGATTTATGGAGGACTGAAAGGAAAAGTGTTAAAGTGGATGGAAAACTACTTGAGATGGAGGGAGATGAGAACGGTAATAAGGGATGCAAAGTCGGACTGGTTGGTGGTGGAGAGTGGAGTCCCACAAGGTTCAGTGCTGGCACCAATACTTTTCCTTGTCTATATTAATGACATGCCAGAGGGAGTAAACAGTTATATTAATTTGTTTGCGGATGATGCGAAGTTGTGTAGGTGTGTGAAGAGTGAAGAAGATTGTGAAATTTTACAGGCAGATCTGGATAAGATTTGGGAGTGGAGCAAGAGGTGGCAAATGGAATTTAATCTGAGCAAAAGTCATGTGATGGAGATGGGGAAGAGTGGAAGACGGCCAAGAGGGTCATATAAGATGGGTGAAGGAGTAGTGTTGAAAAAGGTGGAAAAGGAAAAGGATTTGGGAGTGATAATACAAGACCATGGGCAGTTTGAGGCTCATATTGACAAGATGTTTGGAGAAACGTATAATTTGATAAAAAATATTGGATTAGCCTTCCATTATATGGATAAAGATATGATGAAGAAATTAATTAGTATGGTAATTAGACCAAGATTGGAATATGCTGGAGTGGTTTGGTCCCCTTATAAAAAGAAGCATATAAGGAAGTTGGAGAGATTGCAGAGAATGGCAACAAAATGGTTCCGGAATTGGCAGAAATGACCTATGAGGAGAGATTAAAAGAAATGAATTTGCTTACCTTGGAACAAAGAAGAGAAAGAGGAGATTTAATACAGGTTTATAAACTGTTGAATGGACTGGATGAAGTGGATAATGAGCAAATGATGTTGAGAGAGGAAAACTTAAATAGAACTACGAGATCGCATAGTAAAAAGATAGCCAAGGGAATATGCTTGAAGGATGTGAAGAAATATAGTTTCCCACAAAGATGTGTGGAGGTGTGGAATGGTTTGAGTGAGGAAGTGGTGTCAGCAAGGAGTGTGCATAGTTGGATGTGTGTAGATATGGAGACGGGGCCACAGGAGTATGATACCCAGGCCCTGTAAAATTACAACTAGGTGAATACACACACACACACACACACACACACACACACACACACACACACACACACACGGTAGCTCAGTGGTTAGAGCACTGGCTTCACAAGCCAGAGGACCGGGGTTCGATTCCCCGGCCGGGTGGAGATATTTGGGTGTGTCTCCTTTCACGTAGCCCTGTTCACCTAGCAGTGAGTAGGTACGGGATGTAAATTGAGGAGTTGTGACCTTGTTGTCCCAGTGTGTGGTGTGTGCCTGGTCTCAGGCCTATCCGAAGCTCGGAAATAATGAGCTCTGAGCTCGTTCCGTAGGGTAACGTCTGGCTGTCTCGTCAGAGACTGCAACAGATCAAACAGTGAAACACACACACAGGGCCGAAATAGCCAAGCGCCATAGCCGACCATCTAGACATGCGTATACATCATGACAAAATGATGCTTTAAATATGAAGGCGGTTTATATATGTATACATATATATATAGCGCTCAGATATTCCATGACGTCATGGCGCAATTTGGCACATGCGAACATCTCATAGTCAGCGCATCTGAGGTCGCAATATGAAGTTTTAGCAGCTTTTCATGGATGCGCGATAGCAATAAACGCGATAGCCAAAGTCGCGATAGCCGAGGGTTGACTGTATATATTATATATATATATATATATATATATATATATATATATATATATATATATATATATATACAGTCAACCCTCGGCTATCGCGACTTCGGCTATCACGTTTTCTTGCTATCGCGCACCCATGAAAACCTGCTAAAATTTCATTATCGCGACCTCAGATGCCTGCTATAGCGCGCCCCGCCATGACGTCTTAGAATATTTGAGCGCTCATTGGCCAAAACCGCCTTCCCGCCAAGATCAATTCGGCTATCGCGTTTTCGGCTATGGCGCGGGTATTTCGGCTCCAATTGGGGGCGATAGCCGAGGGTTAAGTGTGTATATATATATATATATATATATATATATATATATATATATATATATATATATATATATATATATATGTGTGTGTGTGTGTGTGTGTATTTACCTAGTTGTATTTACCTAGTTGTAGTTTTACAGGGCCTGGGCTTTATGCTCGTGTGGCCCCGTCTCCATATCTACACTTATCCAATCTTACTTTAAAAGTATGCACATTCGTTGCAGACACTACTTCTTCATTTAAACTGTTCCACGTCTCAATACATCTTTGCGGGAAACTATATTTTTTAACATCTCTCAGACATCTTCCCTTTCTCAGGTTTTTACTATGCAATCTTGTGCTTCAGATGTCATATTCTTCTCTCAGGATCAGTTTCTCATTATCCACTTGGTCCATTCCGTTGATCAATTTAAAAACTTGTATCAGGTCTCCTTCCTTCCTTCTTTGTTCCAGGGTTATGTGTGTGTGTGTGTGTATATATATATATATATATATATATATATATATATATATATATATATATATATATATATATATATATATGTCCCGGTGTGTGGTGTGTGCCTGGTCTCAGAACTATCCAAAGATCGGAAATAATGAGCTCTGAGCTCGCTCCTAGAGGGTAACGTCTGGCTGTCTCACAGAGACTGCAGCAGATTAAACAGTGAAACACACACACTTATGGGTGACTTCAACTGCAGAGGTATGCTGGGAAAACTGGACTACAGAAGGAGGAGAAGAGTTGTGGAATATACACTACTTAACTTAATAATGATTAACAGTATGACACAGTGGATTAGGAAACTACAAGAGTTGGAGGAATGAGGAAGCATCAAGGCTCGACCTATTGTTTATGAAAGAGATTGAAGTCATTGAAGAAATA
>NC_059302.1:15462820-15469422 GCF_017591435.1 Portunus trituberculatus | reverse complement strand
ATACACTAATACAGATAACTTGAATTTCTGTGCATGTAGAAGCATGCCTATAGTGAAGAAAAATAAGCAAGATGTTTTTTTCGTTCCTACCCACGGCCACCTTCACCAAAACCTTGTAATATAGTTGTTGTTTTTTTCTTCGTTTCTCCTCACTCACGTTCATTCGCACTCCCATACGACGCCAATATGTGGATTATTCAATTATAAATCGACTATTCGCGTCTCAGTCTGATAGTCTAAGTTTTTGAGATAGGATTGTTGAGAATAATGCATCGCTAAAAATTCGGAAATTTGATATTTCGGAACTCTCGTATTCCGCTATTTTCTGAAGTTTCGAACTTCTACTATAATACTATAATAATACTCTTATAGTTTCATCTCGCATTTATAGCTATTGACTACTTTTTAATTCAACGATATAGATTAAAACTGCCAGAAACTCTTTAACCACTGAATTAAAAATTCCCTAGAGTACAACAGGTCTTTCTCATCCAAATGTCCTATATTGACGACATTTCACAAGGTAGTTCTTGTGTTTCCAGTCCCTGGCCTTTCATTCAGCAATATTTGC
Source organism: Portunus trituberculatus (assembly GCF_017591435.1). Classification (NCBI taxonomy): domain Eukaryota; kingdom Metazoa; phylum Arthropoda; class Malacostraca; order Decapoda; family Portunidae; genus Portunus; species Portunus trituberculatus. The sequence goes on along the minus strand of NC_059302.1, from coordinate 15,468,851 downwards.
GATTAAACAAAAGCCAAGGTCATAAGGGCATTGGAGTTTGTGCAGTGCGGAAAGGCAGCAAGGGTACTTGCGAAGATAGTTAAAATATGAGATAATGTATGATGAATATGTGGGAGGTGAGGATGGATGAATAGAAAGTTTTGTATAAATTAAATAAAAAAGAAATTGTTATTGATTATCAGAAAGTTAGTTAAAAGTACATTCTGAAACATCTCTGTACCATATTTTCATTACATTCAAAGGTTTTAATTGAAGTTATATAAATATATTTGATGCTGTTTTTATTATTACAGTGACAGTTTAACAAAATTTCTACACTATTAAGACAAGCACTCATGATTACACGGCTGTGTCATTAAAAAAATAGCAGTGGTGAAAAAACAATGTATCAGAATACGGCTTACAGTGTGTTTCTCTACACAGGAAGATGAGGGTGGCGCTGGGCTGTGTGCTACTGCTCCCCGCCGCGCTGCACCTGTTGCTGTGCCCTGCCCGTGCCTCAAGTACATCCCCTGCCGCTCGTCGCACCTTACAGCCTCTTTACCACGCCCAGCACGCCCGACACGACCCACTGCTGGACCTAGGACTCCTCACAGGCTTCTCCCGCCATCTCAGCCTCACCCCTCAGGACACACCTCTCACACCTCAACCCCTAGATGACCTGAGCCTTATGGAACGACCCCCTGTGCACGTCTTCTCTTCCCTTACTGACGATCTCCGGCGCTCATACCTTCGAGACGTGAGCGATTTTCCTATAGGTGACTTTGACATACTTCAATGGTTACTGGAAGACCCTGAAACGAGCACCGGTGTTACGAAAAAGGGAAGAAACATCTGCAGGGGCTCCGTGGTGTCGGGGAACGTTTGGTGCCCTTCGACACTACTACAGGTGAGACATAACACTAAAACTTGTTTGGCCCTTATTCTGAAACAACTCTGTGCCACACCTTCACTTTTTTTATGTCATGCCCTATAGCGCCTGTAGGCAAAATTGAGAAGTATATGTGGGAAGCGCTGTTCAGCTTCTGCCCAATAGTGGCGCAGGCAATTTCGTTTATAGTTTTATTTATAGTAGTAGGGCCCATATCATCACCCAAATGCATCTTTGGTGTAACCACCTAAAACCTGGGTATCATAGTGACATATAGGTAACTTTAAACCACTGGACAAATGGCAAAGCGTTTTAGGCTGTACATGGTGGGATTCGAACCTACACGTGGACGTCTGCCCGATCCCACGCTCACCACCTTATCCACTGCGCCACCCTCTTCCTTATATCCTAAGGTCTCTTCTAGTTGGAGTTAAACCGGGTTTTTAGATTGCCTTTATATTTATAAAGATATATTAACAATTTCTTTTTACATTATCAAAAGGAGAAACTCTCTTGAGAGACCAACTAATCATCTCTATGAACTTCAGAAATAGTTGTTGTGAGAGAGCAAAGTTTTTCAAAATAAGGGCCTTCTTGTCATGATTCTTATTCAGGATAAGAGAATAAGAAAAGACTGATAAAGCGATAGGAGAGAGATATTTAGTAGTATATTCATCATTCTTCTTGCAGATGATAAGTGGGCTCCCATCCTTCCCCGCCAAGCCCCAGCCAGCCCACCGGAGCCCCGAGTCCTTATTGCCAACGCAGCATTCCACATGGTTTAAGGCATCCCCAGCTAAGCGATACCGTATGTGTGTGTGTGTGTGTGTGTGTGTGTGTGTGTGTGTGTAATTCACTGTTTGATCTGCTGCAGTCTCTAACGAGACAGCCAGACGTTACCTTACGGAACGAGCTCAGAGCTCATTATTTCCGATCTTGGGATAGGTCTGAGACCAGGCACACACACACCGGGACAACAAGGTCACAACTCCTCGATTTACATCCCGTACCTACTCACTACTAGGTGAACAGGGGCTACACGTGAAAGGAGACACACCCAAATATCTCCACCCGGCCGGGGAATCGAACCCCGGTCATCTGGCTTGTGAAGCCAGCGCTCTAACCACTGAGCTACCGGGCCGTGTGTGTGTGTGTGTGTGTTTTCCATCCTTCATCTAACTTCTCTTTTTCCTCCTCCTCCCCCCCTCCTCCTCCTTCTCCTCCTCCTCCTCCGCCTCCTCCTCCTTCTCCTTTTGTGTCAACCATTTTTGCTCATTATAATTTGTTCATTAAGCCTCCCTGTTTCTCTTCCACTGATGACAAAAAATGGAATAATGAGGGTGTAACACTTCTACCTGACACTTCTCACTCCCCACTCCCTCTTCCTCTCTCTTTCCCTCTTTCTCTTTATTCTCTCGTTTCTATACTAGTATCGCTAATTTTTAGGACTTAATTTGAGTCTCTCTCTCTCTCTCTCTCTCTCTCTCTCTCTCTCTCTCTCTCTCTCTCTCTCTCTCTCTCTCTCTCTCTCTCTCTCTCTCTCTCTCTCTCTCTCTCTCTCTCTCTCTCTCTTAATAAAGGAGTGTTTTGGAAAGTTGAAGAAAAGATTTGTCATGATTTCACCTGTTGTGGGCAACCTCTTAGTCATGGATAGAGTGAGAACATGCTTGAGAGAAAGAGCGAGGAATGGACTCCTCTATGTCAGACACTATCACCACTGTTATGTGCTTAACACACAGAGAATGGGTCTCTGACACAGATGCATCAGTCATTCCGAAGAAAATCAGCATAAAACCTTCTCAGTTCTCCCAAACTGGCAGAAGGAAAACGCCAAAGACATCTCCACTTTGGAAAAGCCTGAGAAGGGATTGGAGAAATAGAACAAGATACATATATAAGACTGTGATCGGAGGAGTCCAGTGGAGAAGATAGGGTAAGAAAGAGGTCAAGAATGTGGGGCATATCTCCAAGACGGTCAGGAATACAAGTAGGGTGTTGCACCAGTTGCTCTAGGTCATAAAGGATAGCAAATTTGAAGGTTAGTCAACCAGGATGGTCAGTTTATGGAGAGGAAAGCCAAAGTTGGTAGTGAACATTGAAATATCCAAGGATGGAGATCTCCACGAAAGGGTAGAGGAACAGAATGTGCTCCACACTTGGAAGTTAAATAGTCAAAGAATTTACTATAGTCAGAGGAGTTAGGTGAAAGATATATAGCACAGTTAGAGAGCCGGGGAAAAATCGGAAGATTAAAGAACGTGGGCACAAAAGCAAGTCAAATCGTTGAGCACATAGATGCAACATCCAGCTTTGGAACAAAAATGAGGATAGATAAAGTATAAGGGAACAGAAAAGAGCCTATTGTCAGTTGCCTCAGACACCTGTGTTTTGGTAAGGAAAAGAAGATGAGATTTAGTAGAGGAGAGGTGCTGTAATACTGATTGAAAATTAGATCTAAGACCGCTGATGTTGCAGAAGGTAATGATGAAAAAATTAGGGAGGGAGGGTGTCAAAATATTTAGGGTCAATACCGAAAGAGCAAGAGGGAAACTCCGACCAGTACTACTATTACTACTACCAGTACTACTACTATTACTGCTGCTGCTGCTGCTGTTCTTGTTACTACTACTACTACTACTACTACTACTACTACTACTACTACTTTTATTATTACTACTATACTACCACTACTACTGTTACTTCTACTTCTACTACTACTACTACTACTGCTACTACTACTACTACTACTACTACTACTACTACTACTACTACTACTATTACTACTACTATTGCTACTACTATTACTACTACTACTACTACTATTAGATAAATTTTTTCTCTCTTGTGAAGTAGGAAATAAAGTATTCCAGCCATTAAGTAAATAGACAAAAGCTTCAGTGGTTTGTTCACAACACTTCAGAATCCAATTCCAAGATTATTATTATATTACCAGAGAGTAAAGGCGACTACTTCCCGTTTTCTTTAATCCCAATTTTTTTTCCTTTTTTCGCATGTATATTTGTTTCTTTTATTCAATATCTCGGTTATTCTTTTTTTTCTTTTATTTTGGTTGGTATTTTTGTATTTCTTTTTAGTAGCCTTTCTTGTCCTTATGTTTATACGTTCTATTTTTCTCGGTGTCTTTTTGTGTATCCATGTCTCTTTTTTTCATTTTCTCCTGTCTTACATGTTTTCACTCTTTTCTCCTCTCTTATTTTCGTCCATCCTTTATTTTTCTATGTATGTATATCCCTGTTTCAACCTTCAATTGATTCGTCCGTATAGAAACAGCGAACATTTGTTTTTTTTTTTTGTCACAACGCATTTTCCTTGTACTCTCGCGGACACAGAGTGGAGCGAATGAAAGGAAAATGACATCACTACCACCCACACATGTTGCGACGTACGCGCCTCAGCCACACCAAAGACATAGACCCACTACAGTCGATGACACGAATGAACACGAGGTGACGAGGACAAAACCTGACAAGACACACATCGACCGTTAATTCCACGTAATGCATTGGATTAGTCAGCGGTGGGAGGGCAAGATGAGAAGAAAACAGAGAAGATGAGGGTGAGAGGAGGCGCCGAGGAAAGGCTGTGCGTTGTAAGAACTATGAAAAAAGAAGAAAATTGTATCTAGAAAGTAAGGAAGGAAGGATTTTAAGATGACAAGGATGGAGAAAACAGTGGATATAGCTATATGAGTGAATAAAGATTAGATAGATACAAAAAGGATGATAGATGAATACATATTGTTGTGCAGAAGTAATAGATGGATAAAAGAATAAAAAGATCAAGATAGATGGAGCTGAATGAACAGGTGGATACTGGTAGAGATGGGTAGAGAAGAACATAGAGGAGGAAAGATGATGGTCAAGATCTTAACCCTCCAGAAAGGATTGGTTTTGTTGCTATTTAAAGAACAGAGGGATGGGCAGTACAGGCATTCCCTTTACCTAGCAGTGAATGGGAGGAGGAAAGGTGAAAGTAACTGGTGAAGGATTAACAGGAATTTGTATCAGACAGAAATCAGTAACAAAATTTTTGAAATTTAATCACGTAATGACAATGTTTGTGAAGGTCAGAATCAATGTTTAATTTATCATTCATTCTAAGAAAGTGATACCTATATTTCAGATCATAGTTACATTTACCAACACTGAATATAGAATCATGTAATGGCAATATCTTAGGAAATTCAGAGTGAAGATAGTTACCTGGGAAAGTGATGACATGAGGAAATATTACAATAATACATTCACAGATCAGATCCCTAATAGAATGTAGTCTTTATGTAGATATTGTTATCTAACAGATATCTGATTGATTTATTATGTTAAACATGTAAACATGGTAAACAATGTACTGTGGCATTACTTACTGGAGCAACTATACAGGCATGGCTATTGACCGGATGTACACAATACTGACTGAAATTCTCCATCACACCTACTTGTGACTTGATGAATACTCTCATGTTCAGAAATTGTCCAGTTCTGATTCTTCATAATTCTGGTTAGGGCGACAATCTTCTCATCGGCTTCCCCTACTTTCCACTTCTTTTCCTCTCGTGTGCTTGTTTCACTCTTCTTTTTCTTTCTTTCTAAATGTTATATAATGCTCGCTCAACTTTATCTGTTTCTTTTTTAAGCCGGACTTTTGTTGTGTATCATTCTTCATAAGATCGTTCCAATACACGTGTCTCATTATGTTTCTATCTCCTCATGATACCAGACAATTCACAGGAGGAGGCAGTAGATACCTGCCAAAACGATAATTACTCCCAGTGAGGTCTAAGAGCACTGGTTCAGGAGGTGCTGTGAACCAGCTGTGACTTCACTGAACGTTTCCCTTTGTGTCTCACAACACAAGGGGAAGTCATAGCCTACCCTTTAGAGACAACTCTCTTCTTTCACAGAAAACTACATACATCTAACTACAAATACATTCTTCATTCAAGATTTAAAATTGAAAAAGAATATATATATATATATATATATATATATATATATATATATATATATATATATATATATATATATATATATATATATATATATATATATATATATATATATATATATATATATATATATATATATATATATATATATATATATATATATATATATATATATATATATATGTGTGTGT
>NC_059302.1:15440320-15452820 GCF_017591435.1 Portunus trituberculatus | reverse complement strand
ACGAAAATTACACATATTTCAGTGGAAGTGCGTATCAAACTTTCTACTTTCTTCTTTCACTATCATTCCTGTCCCGTGTGTCTGTATTTATTTAGCGAGAACAAGTGGTAATGAAACTGGAACTTGTTTAGAAAATAATCCCTATTTTCTTATGTAGGATTGGCTTAGTAACTATTGCCGTTCTCTCTCTCTCTCTCTCTCTCTCTCTCTCTCTCTCTCTCTCTCTCTCTCTCTCTCTCTCTCTCTCTTTCTTGTTGTTGCTATTGCTGTTGTTGTTTTCAACATTATCATCATCATTATCAGTATCTTCTTATGGTTATCACTATCATTGATATCATTATTACATATTATCAATTTCCAATATCTATTATTACATATTATCAATTTCCAATATCTATTATTACAAATTATCCTCTTGTATTATATTTATAGTATTTACACGTATTACGCCAAAAGAGTGCACAGAGAAAGAGGATAGGTGTGTGTGAGTGTGTTTCACTGTTTGATCTGCTGCAATCTCTGACGAGACAGCCAGACGTTACCCTACGGAACGAGCTCAGAGCTCATTATTTCCGATCTTCGGATAGGCCTGAGACCAGGCACACACCACACACCGGGACAACAAGGTCACAGCTCCTCGATTTACATCCCGTACCTACTCACTGCTCGGTGAACAGGGGCTACACGTGAAAGGAGACACACCCAAATATCTCCACCCGGCCGGGGAATCGAACCCCGGTCCTCTGGCTTGTGAAGCCAGCGCTCTAACCACTGAGCTACCGGGCGTGTGTGTGTGTGTGTGTGTGTGTGTGTGTGTGTGTGCCAGCGTTGCTCTACGCTATTCACAAAATTATATGTTCCCCATACAAACACGAAAAAAAAAAATACACATATCCTACACACACACACACACACACACACACACACACACACACACACACACACACACACACACACACACCAATCACGTACCCTCAGGCGTCAGCATCTGGGGCTTGTTGGTATGCTGGTACATGGAGAGGAGACGCGCCCTTGTAGTCTCTGGGTCCAGGGTTCGATGAAGAGTTCTACCCGTCCGCATTTTTCTAGAAGGCTGAAACTCTCCCTCAGAAAACAGGCGATTGATTAGCGCGCTGCGGAGAGTTAAAAGCTAAAGTTACACAAAATGAGAGGTGTTGGTGGGGATGGTTGAAATAGTAGTAGTTATACCTATAAAAAAAACTACTTCTACTACTTTTTAGTAGTAGTAGTAGTAGTAGTAGTAGTAGTAGTAGTAATAGTAGAAGTAGTAGCAGTAGCAGTAGTAGTAGTCTGTTCCATCTATGAAGTCCGTTCAGGGTAAGGCAGGTCACGTCGTTTACCTCTCGCCATATTGCCAAGTCAATCTTCTTACATGTGCCTTTCTCTCTTATTTCCCATCCATGTGCTATTTGAAAGTGATATTTTATGTATGCTGTAGTATAGTAAAGGAAGCCTCATAGTACAGAGAGTGTCGATGTTTAGAATTATAGCAATGATTTATAAAAATTTCTGTGACATGTGGCAAAGGTTTTTTTCAAATTTTGCCACGATGTGGTGGTGGTGGTCAGCATGTCTCCTTGGGTCCCTCACTTGGTTCGAGTCAGGTCAAGTGTCACGGCTCACGCCTCACTTTCTGGCTACCAAACAAGATGGAAACTACAACCCCGATTTTTACCTCATGTAGGTGGTGTGGAAAAAAAAGTCGAAAATGAATGCTAAATAAATACTAAAGAAATAAAACATAAATTATACATAGCATATATATATATATATATATATATATATATATATATATATATATATATATATATATATATATATATATATATATATATATATATATATAAGAGAGAGAGAGAGAGAGAAGGCTTGCGGATAAGCAGGTAGGGAGACAATTTTAATTGTGACGACGCTGTGGTTGTTTATTCAGGTTAAGCTGCGTACACTCTCAGGACTACGAGAGGAGGCGTTCGTCTGTGTGTAGATGTAACCACGGTATATCTGGACTGTGGGAGTAACGGCTGACTGACTGGAGGTCACTGGCCTGCCCTCGTGATCCCTGGTGGTGCCCAGGGGAATAAGGGTCAGAAGAGGAAAAGCCAGGTGTGCTGCGAGACCGCGTCAGGTCATTGTTGCTATGTGTGTGTTTCACTGTTTGATCTGCTGCAGTCTCTGACGAGTCAGCCAGACGTTACCCTACGGAACGAGCTCAGAGCTCATTATTTCCGATCTTCGGATAGGCCTGAGACCAGGCACACACCACACACCGGGACAACAAGGTCACAACTCCTCGATTTACATCCCGTACCTACTCACTGCTAGGTGAACAGGGGCTACACGTGAAAGGAGACACACCCAAATATCTCCACCCGGCCGGGGAATCGAACCCCGGTCCTCTGGCTTGTGAAGCCAGCGCTCTAACCACTGACCTACCGGGCGTGTGTGTGTGTGTATGTGTGTGTGTACATTATACCCCCCTTTCTAAAGAGAAAAAAATTATACCAATGAATATATATATATATATATATATATATATATATATATATATATATATATATATATATATATATATATACATATATAGATAAAAACGATAACGTCGAAATCATCACAGCAATAGTGAAGTTTATTGGTCCGCCTGAAAGTGTAGCCGCCTGGTAACACGTCTCGCTGATCGTAACGGAAGGCTGTCCGGATTGAAGTCACCCTCTTCATCCCCGTGCGGTGGCTGAGGATTGTGCTGCAAGGAAGGGAGAGGGAAGGTGGCGACTGGAGAAGGGGTGGTGTGTAGCTATGGTGGAGGGGAAGGTGGTGGGTTGGTATTGTGAGAGAGGGAGATGAGAGAAGGGTGAGAGGGTGGTAAAGGAGGGTTGGCGGCCTGAGTGAGGGAGGGTGTTGCAGGGTGTGAGTGGAGAGGAGCGAAACAGAGTGGAGGGAGGGGGAGAGAAGAGAAAGCAGGAGGAGGAGGAGGGAGGTATGGCGGAGAATGGGCGTCAGGCTGGATGTGAGATGAAGATGAAGGTGGAGCTGGAATGATGAGGGGGAGCAGGAGAGATTTGGGTTGAAGGTTGCCTGACGGATGGAAAGTGAGGGAAAATATGAGGCAACGGTAAAAGCGGCACTGCGACAAGTTTAGGCCGACAGGCTGTGCTCCAACTTTTCAATTCAAGGTAACAAGGCGGCGGCATGTCACTATTCACTCACGTATCACTGGCACCGGACACTGCATTACACGGTTGGTGAGCGGGGGAGAAGTGGAGACCATGGATGAGCGGTGAGGGTACAGGAGTGAACATTTCGAAGAGCGCGTAGGGCTTCTGGACAAATTTCTGCTGTGAGAGATTCTCCAGCAGAGTGGCCAGGAGGAGGCGGGGGTTGGCGGGCATCAGCTGCAGGTGTCGGTGACAGAGAAGTGCCTCTGGAACTGGCATCCTTGAAGCAGTGTTCAATGCCTGCATGTGAGCAAAGAAGGCAAAGGGGCGACAGCCGTCCAGCTTCAGCGTATCTAACTACTGCAGGTGCGATAAATGTGTCTTACCGAAGACCTGCAGGAGCCGCGCCGGATATTTGTTGGTGTCTGGAGGCAGCTGCAGTATACCGCATACAAAGGCAGCCACGTCTGATGGAATCTCGGCGATGTTGAGCTGGAATTTCTGGGCGTCTGTGAGGTCCGCGAGCGCCCAAGTTGCCTTGATGGGTGTGAACCACGTGGTGATATCGTAAGTGAAGGCGGGAATTTTGATATGCTTGTCTATTGTGTGTCGATCCAGGGTCACCAATGTTGCGCACTTACTTTATATATATATATATATATATATATATATATATATATATATATATATATATATATATATATATATATATATATATATATATATAAAGGGGGTTGAAGAAGGAGTAGCTAGCTAGAAGAGAAAGATGATGGGAAGAGAAGTGTGAAAGAAAGTGAGAGATGACAGTGTGTGGGCTTAACCACATAGCTCTTTTTACCATTTTATTATTTTTCAGCATTTTTATTGTTTTATCATTTTTATTTACTTAAGGTTGCGTTCCTCACATAATGCTACTGTTGCAATTACTCTGCCAGGAACACAGCTCTTATATCTGTTTTTCGGTGGAGAGAGGGAGAGAGGAGGACATTCACATTTGATGTTTATTTCAGGTAATGATCCCCAAGAGAAACACAGCTAAACTCTATTAAAGATGGACTGAACAGAGCTGTAACAGTGTTGCATTTATGCTAGATTTTCTTCTTAATTTTAATCACAATAATATTTGTAATTTAATTAGGTTATTTTATAAACCTATACCTTAGCAACTTGCCCATAATAGTAATTATGTAGATGAGTTAGTAAGTTAGCAAGTTAGTTATTTTTAAGAGTTAGTAGTTAGTTAGTTAGTTAATGATGAACAGACATTTAAATTATTAATTAGGAAGTTATTAGAAGTTAGAATGTTAATTGAGGAAAAGGTAGGATAGGATACATTTAGATTAGTAGGTTCCCTGCAGGCCAGGTGAACTCCTCGTCCTCCGTCTACGGTTTCTGCTACATCTGTAAAAAAAAAAGCTAGAAAAAATTAAGGGGATTAAGTAATGATAGCCTCCACTTCGGGGATGGCTATAACCTCGCTAGTTTTGGGGAACCAGTTATGCTGCCTGTTGTGTTGTATTGTTAAGAAGTTATAGTGGTCTGGCTCTGAGAATCTAAGATTTTCCCATATTTTACGTGCCTTGTTATGGATGGATATGCTTAGTGGGTTTATGATATATCTTATGTGCAATTCATCGGATTTATAGTCCGACTCAAATATGAAAGCCGCTGAGGGGGGAGACCTATCGGGGATTCCCCGGCTGCGGCGTCGCCAAACGTTGCAGCCCCAATGGCACCAATCGCTATCTGTGTAGTTTTCATTGTTCGCCAGCTGGTTTCATTCACAAGTTGGTCCTGCCTATCGCGCCGAACTTTCGCTCTTGTGGAAGCCCTATTAAAAAATATATATACAGATATTCATGCCTACATACCTCATAATATAAACGTTTGGTTATTTATCTATGTGTCTGATTGAAAATGACATAAAAATATGCAAATATATGTTCCTAATGGTACAAAGTATGGATGTACCAGTGTCCCATCAAAATATTTTTTTGTAAGTCTAATAGTACATATATAACTTATCACAAAATTGTCAGAGTTTCTGCATAGGATAATGTTCCAATCAAAAAGCGTAGAGCAAATATCACTGAGTTGCATTTATAAAAAACAATTTTCGGAGTCTGTGCCGAAATAACCTGGCCAACATTACCGAAACCGAATTTTCCTAACTGAATCACAACAAGCGAACTTGGTATGCCTTTTGATCTCAGAAAGTTTCTCAGAGTTGGCACTGTCCATTTTCTAAGTTCATCCTCACTAATATCCATAGTGTTATCCATAGTGAAGTCGTTGTGTAGCGAGTGTGGCGATGGCTCTTAACACGCTAGATTTGTTTACGTTTCGATAGAACAATCTCGGTGCATGTTAGACAATATCCTCTATACTGTTAATTTCTTAAGACTATTAATTGTTGTGATTTTCTGTATGAATATAATTACGCTTTATATTAATGATCTTTTTATGGAAAGTAAAAAAGGCATTAAAACTACGCTTTACCTATTAATGATCTTTTCTGAAATTTTTGTCCCAGAAATCGCGAGATGGATTAACACTAAGTGTGGAGAAAGAGCGCTCGACATATATATAAACATTTCCACTTCTTTAGCTTATATCTTTTTGTTGCCACGTTTTTTTTTTATAGAGGAGTACATTCAGCTATTTTAGTTCTTCGTCAAAGATTATAACTAAGCAGAACTTGTTGACGCTTTATTAAACCATTTAATATTTACAAAACGTGCAGAAAAGTACGTTCCAGTTGACCAACTTGCTGTGAAACATGTGCTACGATGGCGACGCCGCAGCCGGGAATTAACATATTTGAGTCGGACATCTGGTTTATAAAACGGTTGAAGGCACCTACATAGCAGATCAGTTTTGGAGTTAGATTCGTAAATCTTCTCAATTTACTGAGTACGGCATTACCTTGATTCTTCAGATTTACACAATGTCCTCTTAGGCCAGTATGTTGTAAATTTAAGCCAAGAAATTTCCCTTCCTTACTTGTATTTATCTCTTTATTGTTTATCATTATAGGCTTAGTTTTATATTGTGCGATCGGAATTATTTTGAATTTCTCTTCATTGGTCTTTATTTTCCACAGCTTTTCATATTTATTGATTCGATCGATCTCACGTTCAACTTTAAGTTCCATCATTAGTTTTGACTTGCTTTGTGATGTAATAACCTGGGTAGTGTCGTCTGCAAACATAGTTATTAGGCATCCATGACCAGGTTGAGGCAAATCATTTTTATATAGGGTGAACAAAGTTGGTGATAGCACACTGCCTTGAGGAACTCCACTTAATAGTTTTATGGTGTTACTGTTATCTTTTCCTATTTGCATTTTGGCTGTTCTATCATCTAAAAATATGCATAGTGATTTTTCTAATATTTCTGGAAGTCCTAGTTGTAATAGTTTATATTTAAGGCCATTATGTCATACTATATCGAATACCCTCGAGACATCGCGTAAGACTTTGTTGGCTAGGGCATTTGCCACTGTTTCATATGTAGTTGTGATGGTTGTGTGAGTGCCTTTATTTGGCCTAAATCCATGCTGCCGATCTTTTATTACTCCGTTTTCTGAGAGAAATGTAGAGAGTCTTGCTAAAATCAACCTTTCATACAGTTTATCAGGAACTTCGAGCAATGATATTGGTCTATAGTTTACAGGGTTTATTGGTATTTTATTTTCCTTAGGTATAAATATTATTATAGCATTTTTAATAGAGGAAGGGAAGTAACCAGTGCAATATTATATATGTCTTTGAGTTGTTCGATTGCCTTGTCTGTACAATTTTCTAATATTAATTTGTTTATTTTAGATACTCCTGGAGCTTTATTTTTAAATCTCTTTATGGATCCTCTGATCTCCTCAGTTGTAATTTCTCTTGTATGAATGTTTTGTGTATTCATTCTGGTCGTATCCACTAATTCAAAACATTTAGTTCTATTCATATTAACATTCACATATGCATTTATATGATTAGAGTGTTGGATGTCAAAATTTTGCTCATCTTCATCTGTAATTTTGAATATTTCTTTCCATGTCTTTTCCAGTAAGTCACACTTTTCTTTGTCTGTATGGTACTTTTTTCCTTCTGAGTCTTTCACATAACAAGTATGAGTTACATTACTACCTTTTAGTGTTTTGATTTTTCTCCAAAATTCTTTGGTATCCTTACTGTCATCTATTATATTTTTTATCTTGTCTTCCCAGTTCTTATTTTGAGCTTCTTTGCACTTCTCTCTTAATTCGACTCTTAACTTTGTATATTCTCTATAATCATTGTAAGTCCATCCATTCCTTAAAGCTGATCTTTTAAGCTCATTAAACTGTATTTCTAATTCTTTTTATTTCCTCAATATATATTAGTTGATTTATTCGTTGATAATTACTTTTAGGTATTGACTTATCCATTGCCTTTTTAATTACTTTTGTCCATTTTTTTTATTTATTAAGTTTTTTTTTTTTTATAGACATCTCATCAATTGTTTTTTTTTTTTTTTTAATAATTCCCAATTTGCTTCCCGTATATTATAAATTGGTGTTTTTTGTACGAAAAGGGATTTTGCTGAAAGTATAAGTATTATTGGCAGGTGATATGATGTGGTAATATCCCTAGGCTCTATACAGTAATTTAAGAAATGATGGTTATTGCAAAAGACTTTATCTGGCTTAGTTGCTGTATTTTGTGTTAAAAATGTTGGAAAACTTTGGCCTAAGTGTAACATTTTACCTTGATTTATGAGACTAATTAAACTTTTTCCCACAGTATTTTCAGTTTTGTTACCAAAATGTTTATGATTGTCATTGAAATCACCCAGAATGTAAGTTAGGATACTATTACTTAGTAGTTTATACATGTCGGTAAATGGTAAATATGACCTAGGTCTAGGTGGTATATAAGCAGTAGGTATTAAAATGGGCCGCAATGAGGATATTGTTATTTAGTAGTGTATACATGTTGGTGAATGGTAAATATGGCCTTCTGGGTGGTAAATAAGTAGTAGCTATTAAAATGGGGCCCAGTGTAGTTTATATTTCCACTGCGAGAAAATCTGTATCATAATCATCAAATATTTTGTGCTGTATATTATGTTTAACTGCAAGAGCTGAGCCATCCGCAATTTCTTGTGAAGTGTTTATTTTATGTACTTTATATCCTAGTATATTTAATGTGTCTGCTGGTTTTAGGCCATGGCTATTTATTGCTATTATGTCAGGAGAAGTTCTAATATAGTAGTTTATTAATGACGTTTTGTTAATTTTCCAGTTTAACACATTATGTTGGATTATTTTAATGGAGTTCATCATAGTGATGATTTTCTTAATCTCTTGGTGTCTTAGGTGATCTTTCATGTTGAAGGCCTGGTCTTATTTTCCTAAAAATATTTTTTCTAATTATGTTCCAGCAATCTTTAAGATTTATTTCTTCTTTTAAGATTAAATCCATTATCTCATCTTCATTAAATTGAAGATCTATATAAGTCCATTTATATTTATTTTGTCTAATGCCTTGTACCAAGTCCTTTACAGTGAAGTTACCTTCAGGCCATCCTCTTTCTTCTATGGTGTAAAATTGTAAGTCCGTTTGATTAGCCTCTACGTAGAGTATATTGTTTTTTTCATTGTATCTAGTTCTTGTTCAATGTTTATTTCAATTCAATATCTATTTACTCATTATCAATTGATGTTTTAGTTATCGTTTTTCTTTCTATATTACATGGGATTGTTATGTTTTTTGTTTAACTTTTCTAGGTTTTACACTGTGATTTATGTACTGTGTTTTTAGGGATTATTATGTTAGGCAGATTGTTAGCTTTTAATATTGCATTTAATTCAACAGCATAACTCCCAGGATTCTCAGTATTTTTATAGTGTGCATGTGCAATAAATATGTAGATCTTTAACATTTCCTCTTTTAAAATTTCAGGCAACTGAGTCTGGATAGGGATAGACATTACATTGCTAATTGGTTTTGTAACACCGGCAAATGTTGATGATTGTTTTTCTCTCTTCATAGTTTTTTTCTTTCAAATAAGATTTTTTTCTTACTGCACTTCATAGCTAACGAACTATGGTTTTCTCCGCAGCTTATGCATTTCTTACCATGTTCCTGGCACTGGTACCATAGATGACCTTCAAGGCTACACTCAGAGCATATTTTGTAATCTTTATCTTTGGGGTAGTCCTTCGTGAAATGCTCTTCAAGTTTATAGTATTTCATACAACACTTTATTGGTATGTAGGTCTCTTGTCTAATCTCATGAGGTAGAATACTGATATTAAAAGCAAAAGTCCAATTTGTGTGTTTTTACTAGCCAAGCTAGATTGAGTGAAGGTGATCTTTATATTAGAAGAATTGGGGAATTTATAAACATGCTCGTATCCAAGCATTTTGAGCTATAAACTCTTCCTTAATATTTTCTTCTCCCCATTCATGTACCATTGGGTCCACTCTAGAGGCTATGACACTCTTCTTCACTCTTTGTTCTGGTGGTAGTATAGGGGTAAACCCTTTACTGTCTAGTGCATCCCTAACCTCCTCTGAGAAAATCTTATCTGTATTATGGTCATTATATGTTAAGACAGCAAAGCCGTCATTTGCCGTAAAAACTCTTGTGATCTGTAATTGATTGGTAGAAAGAAGTCCCACAAGTGCAACTTTTCTTTCTTTACTAGGTGGCTATCCTACTTTTTATTTTTACTCTGCTCATGCTCACCTACAGCACTTCTGATCTTCCTAAGGTCAGAGTGCTGCCCATTAGGGGATTTTGCACCTGGCTGTCAGAGTCCCTATGGCCCTTTGCACGGTCTTCCTATAACCACCCGTTTAACGGGCCTCTTCAAGAGAGTACAGCTAATCTGCAACCTTCAGGGTTCAGCTTCGTACCAACTCGTGCAGTTCTAAATGGGCAAAAAAGCTGTAGATGGAACTTCCCATGCGTCTGCGGAACACGTAAAGGGACAGAGTCCCGTGTAACTGACGGTGAAAAAAAAAAAAAGTCCACGAAAGGACAAAAACTGGCTTAACCAGCGAAAAATTCCTCCTCTTACCAGAGACTAAGTCCCTTGATCTCTTGCCTCACTGAGGCTAAGTCCACAAAGTGGACAAGAACCGCAAAACAGAGAGGAATAGTGGAGGAAGTCCGCACCTTACACCGTCTAGTCGTGTTGTCACGTACTTGCTGGAGTGCAAATACAAGGACAAATACGAGCCGTGACGATGTTGTGATTGTTTATTCAGGTTTAGCTGCGTACACTATTAGGACTACGGGAGGAGGCGTGCGTCTGTGTGTAGGTGTAGCAGCCGAATGACTAGATGTCACTGGCTGACTGGCCTGCCTTCGTGTTCCCTGGTGGTGCCAAGGGGAATCGGGTAGAAGAGGATTAGCCAGGTGTGCTGCGAGACTGCGTCAGGTCATTCCGTGTAATTCACTGTTTGATCTGCTGCAGTCTCTGACGAGACAGCCAGACGTTACCCTACGGAACGAGCTCAAAGCTCATTGTTTCCGATCTTCGGATAGGCCGGAGACCAGGCACACACCACACACCGGGACAACAAGGTCACAACTCCTCGATTTACATCCCGTACCTACTCACTGCTAGGTGAACAGGGGCTACACGTGAAAGGAGACACACCCAAATATCTCCACCCGGCCGGGAAATCGAACCCCGGTCATCTGGCTTGTGAAGCCAGCGCTCTAACCACTTCGTGTGTGTGTGTGTGTGTGTGTGTGTACGCACGACACTATTATAATCTGTTCCATCTATGAAATCCAGAATTGCCATGAGTACGGCGTTGCCAATTTGACCACCAATTATCAGATTAAAATGGTCTCCCTACCTGCTTATCCGCAAGCCTTCTCTCTCTCTCTCTCTCTCTCTCTCTCTCTCTCTCTCTCTCTCTCTCTCTCTCTCTCTCTCTCTCTCACACACACACACACACACACACACACACACACACACACACACACATTATATATATATATATATATATATATATATATATATATATATATATATATATATATATATATATATATATACATATATATATATAATTTTTTTATGTATAATATATATTCTATTTCTTTTGTATCTATATATTATTCATTTTCGACTTTTTTTCCACACCACTTACATGAGGTAAAAAATCGGGGTTGTAGTTTCCATCTTGTTTGGTAGCCAGAAAGTGAGGCGTGAGCCCTGACACTTGACCTCATTCGAACCAAGTGAGGGACCCAAGGGGACATGCTGACCACCACCACCACATCGTGGCAAAATTTGAAAAAAACCTTTGCCACATGTCACAGAAATTTTACTATACTACAGCATACATAAAATATCACTTTCAAATATCACATGGATGGGAAATAAGAGAGAAAGGCACATGTAAGAAGATTGATTTGGCAATATGGCTAAAGGTAAACGACGTAACCTGCCCCACCCTGAACGGACTTCATAGATGGAACAGACTATACTACTACTACTACTACTGCTACTACTACTACTACTACTACTACTACTACTACTACTACCACTACTAATAATAATAATAATAATAATAATAGTAGGTAGTAGTAGTAGTAGTAGTAGTAGTAGTGATGTAGTAGTTGTGTAGTAGTACAGAGAGACCAAACAGAGAGAGAGAGAGAGAGAGAGAGAGAGAGAGAGAGAGAGAGAGAGAGAGAGAGAGAGAGTCCTAATACCGCACATATTTACCTAAAACGTAATCACCTTATATAAAAACATCATCCCTTTAGCCTATCACTCACCTTGGATACGGTTTTCCATCAGGTCCTGGTGCTGTGGGGTCTATAAGAGCGTCTCCTAAAGTGTAGCGCCCATGTGCAGCCGCCTCACCACCCCAAAGCCCTACCACAGCCACCACCCAAACTGCTGCTGCCGCACCCCACATCAGCAGGAGGGACACTCCCTGCGTCTGGAGAAAAACAAAGGATAAGATACTTTGGTACTATAAAAAAAAAAAGTAAAACTAAATTGTACTGACCCGTAGGGCTAGGCCTATAATACGTGCGACGCTGCCATATCTTTCATGACTTCAAGGAAAACGGAATAACTGTTCTTTATTCATTTTAATGCATGAACGCAAAAAAAAAAAAAAATGGGTTGGGGACAAGACATAAAGATGCCAAAGGTAAATTAAATACAGTAATGGTGCTGGTTATAAGAGTGAAAATGAGGCTGATGATTTACCTAACATTTACTATTATGTCGTGTCGAGATACTCAGTGTAATATAATGAGTGGGGAAAAGAAACGCTGAGAAGGTTGTGATGCTGTGGTGTATATCTTGTT
>NC_059302.1:15430461-15439820 GCF_017591435.1 Portunus trituberculatus | reverse complement strand
TTTACTTAATTGTTGCTCAGTTTTTGGTAGGTTGGAAGTGAGAGTAGGAGTTTCAGTTTCTATTTGTTCCTAAGAGATAGAAACCCACCAAGGTAGTATGGGTTGTTCTGCCATTATTACTGTTCACTGAGGTGAGCTGTAGTTCACATAAGTCACAGGTAGAGGCTCGATCCTCGTTAACCTTCGATACATAGGTATCCTTCAGGCTCCTGTGCTCAAAAATCACCACCACAATCATTCATCAGACTCTTCTCCAATGAAACCTTCGATTACTTTCTTAGATTTGTGAGTGAGGCTTTAACAGCCTCACTCCAATGTACTCCATCACCATCTAATTCTTCTACAAATTGCATGTTGTTGAAATGAATGTTACAAGTTTCTAGTTTTTTTTATCCTGTTATTTATTCTTTTATGAAATGCAATCATTTATAACAGCATTCCTTTAAATATATCCAAAGGATATGATGATAAGTAAACCGTGTTATAAAGATGTCACGAAAAGTTTTCCACTTCAACTCGCTAAAACTTCTTTATAGTTGCTTATTAATTGTTTTTCCCCGAGTATCAAAGCTTCTGCATTTACTGTTGAGTGTAACGGTACCAACAGAAACTGTCTATTATGTGTATAAGATAAGATATAACAAATAAAACAAAAGCATGTACCACAAAGCATTCATGATGCAGCCTTTCAACACAAGGTGAGTGAGAGAGGGGGCCAGCCAATCAGCGGCCTCCTTTCAAATGAGGCTCGGCTTCACGGCTCAGACTAAAGTGAACAGACTATAGTTAGCCTAACCATGCAAGCTCACACGTAGATCAGGCACGTAAACCAGAGCAGCCGTATCTATAACCGGCAGAGAGGCAAGCTACACTCAGTAAATAAAAAAAAATAAATAAATATATATATATATATATATATATATATATATATATATATATATATATATATATATATATATATATATATATATATATATATATATATATATATATATATATATATATATATATATATATATATATATATATATAATGTTTTCTTTTTTAATAAAAATTACGTTAAAATTTGAGGAGCGAATGTGCGACTGACCTATAACCGGCAGAGAAGCGAGCTACACTGGTGTGTGAACTATGCCCAGTGCTTCCACACCCAAAATCTAAAATTCCTTTAACCTCGTAAAATTTCCTTAGATTTCCTTGACCTCAATCCAACATTTCTTTATATTTTCCCTAACTTTCTTAGGTATAATTTTTTGCATTCTTTTCATTCAAGCTAAACACAGGTTGTCATATAAAAGTACTATTTGTCTTTTTAATCGTTTAATTAATTGTTTAACAATTAATTATCAATTCACAAAAATTCATAAAAATAATTTATAATTCATAAAACTAATTCACATCTTGTTTAGTGTAAATAAATAAATCCTACATGCCAACTGAAATAAGTATTCTTTCTCTTTAGTGCAATAAGACTAAAAATATATGTTTCTTTCACATAAATTACACAAATTCCCATAGACCTCTGTAACACTGGACTCCAGTGTTACAGAGGTCTATGGTACAGGGTATATCGTATATGCCAACTTAAAATCCACAATCTTCTCTTTGGTGCAATTAATAAGACTATGAAAATCTATATTCTGTGATATAAATAAATAAATTGTATCCTACATGCCAAAAAATACATTTTCTTCTCTTTGGGCATTGTTGCAATAAACAAAACTACAAATATAAAATCTATACTCCTGTCACAAAGGTAACACAATACAACTTTCTTCTCTGGCAGAGTCTGGCTCTCCCCATCTCTTTCCTTATATGGCATACCAACAGTGATACTAAATTGTAAACATTATTTTTCCTTGAAACCACTTAGGAATAGTTTTCTGATATTTGAACATTCATCATTATCTGCACTGGCTTTCATTTTACTGTGAAGTCTAAGCATACTATGTGGTGGATCTATGACTGCAGCCTGATGTTGACTTTTCCTCTGGAAAGCTGTCTTTGCTGTAATTAGACCAAGTACGCTTTCATTCTTAAATGATGCTCGATGGTCATTCTTAATAAGTTTCAGCTGACTAAACAATCTTTCTAGAGCTGCATTTGAGTAAGAAAGTGAGAACAATAGTGAAACCATCCTGCTGAACTGTGGATACTGTACATTCCCTGCTATATTTTTGGCTTCAAAAACTGATTGCCAAAACACACTGTGATCTAAACTTTTTGACACCCTAGAACTCATAGATAGTTGTCTCCATTCAAGGTATGTTTGCTGTAGGTCAACAACATCCTTCAAGTATGGCAGCCTTTCAAAAATAGGGGCCAGTGAAGGAAGAGTTAGATTTTGGGCTACTTCAGGAGATAGGCAAGATAAAAAAATCAAAATCTCCAATGTTATCAAATCTAGAGAGAATCTGCCCTACACATTCTCTTAAAAAATATCTGCAGTGGGAATAAAACAATATATATATATATATATATATATATATATATATATATATATATATATATATATATATATATATATATATATATAGAATAAAAGGTTTTTTTTACGATTACTGGAATAATACGGAGAAGAAAATTCATATATTTTAATGAAATAAGCCAATTTCCTTAGAATTTCCTTAGATTTAGTAATTTCCTTGTGACATAAAAATTTCCCTAAAATAAGGAAATTTCCTTGAAAGTGGAAGCACTGACTTACAGCCATATTCTTAAACGTAATGTGGGATCCCAGCGTCCCACACCACACTGGTTTGGTATCCTTAAAGCTCTTCCACGAGTGTGGTGTGGGACTACTCCACACTGAAATCCCACAAAATATTGGAATAATTTTGTAGCTGGATACCCCTGCCCACAATCATCCCCACATTGATAAAAAAAAAACATTGTAATTAGAGAAAATAAAGCATAAATGGCACGTACACTTTGTAATGAGATAAGAAAAGCGACCTAGATAAAAAAATCAAAGAGTATTAATAGTTTTTACATGCCGCAATTACATGTTTACAAGAGTTTAGCTCTACCGCACGGAGTACTGGAACACCACAACAGCGGGCCGCCTGAACCCCTTTGCTCACCTACCTCATAACCTCATCAGGTAAGGATATATTATGTATTTTATATGGGAATTATTTTTGTTTCTTAATAATATAAAAATCAGATATGAGAATCTAGAGTGTAAATTCACTTATACTGTATATATGGTACCTGCCAGATAACCGACCAAAGAAGTATACATTTTCTTATTTCGCTCTGTATTAACAGACATAAATAGGTAAGAAATAGGCCGTACTTCTAAATCAGTGATAAATCCACAGTTTAATCAGTGTTACTTGCAACCCAGTGCAACATAACATAACTGTCACACACACTGCATTTGTCTCTCCATTTACTAGCTGGTTAATTGTTACGTTCTTACAATTCTGTATCTAAATGGTCATTTTTACTTTAACCCAACCAGCGATTTTCTGATGTGCTTTACGATTACGTGATACACGTAGTTTTGTAGCTTTTTTCTGTCACATATGTGTATTTTTCAATTTGTCGCTACTACTATCTCAAACTATCTTGGGCAACCTGTTGGAAATCGGGTTTCTTTAGCGAGAAACATCAAATCAATTCCTAATACTGATATAAAAGCTAAGGCATACAAACCTAACAACTTTATTAACCTAGTTTAGCTAACCTAACCTAACCTAACTTGAACTGACTTACCCTAATGAAGTAATGGCACTTTAGTAAAAAGAATTTTTAACCCGAACCTAACCAATCTAATTACACTAAAAGATGGAAGGATAAAATTTACTCTGTAGGTAGCCTGTAGTGGAAATTCACGGTCATGGATTTTCTCTATGTATAGTGGATACAACCACAAAAGTAGTGAATTGTTGGGGGTTCATTATTGGTAAAGCTGGTCTGGTTTGCAGAATGCTGCTCCACCCATAAACCCCAATTTTAATCTAACCTAAGCTAAATAACCTAACCCTCTCTTTTTACTTGCAGAGGGCAAAAAAACCTAGCCTAACCTTACCATACTTCACCTCACCCCAAATAAAACCACCAACTTTTAAAAAGTTTGTGATGCATTTGCGTGTTTTGAAATTATAGCAATTAAAATCGCTAACAGATGAGAAGTGTTGAATATACTGCAGTGCGTACAGGTTTCTTCTGAAATAATACCAATTTACCTACTCCTGTTATAATTTCTATGGTGCTGGTTTTGTTGTTATTTCTTTTCTTTTTATTTTTACTGCTTATCAACATTGGACTTATCTTACTCCTGTTATGATTTCCAGTATGTTTCCATATCTACGGGCTCAAGACTGACTGCATCAGCAGGCTCCAAGAAGGATTTTGAGAGACCGTATGGACCCCTTTCATTGCCACACTGAAGAAGACTGTCTGACTGTCTTGAGATATCTCAACCTGCTGTGTCTCGATGCATCAGTCGTGTATCTAAAGCAGTTGGAATGCTTGGCCATCAAATCATCAAGATGCCAGCACCTAATGAAACCCTGCAGGTGATGGAGCACTTTAAAACATTGCTGACATGCCTGGAATCATAGGTTGTATAGATTGCACACATATCCAGATAACTAAACCTCCAGGAGATCGTTCAGAGACATTCCGGAACAGGAAAGGAAAGTTCTCTATAAATGTGCAGGCAGTTTGTGGACCACAATTACAGTTTTTCAACATAGTAGCAAAATGGCCTGGTAGTGCACATGACAGCAACATCTTTAATAGAAGTCGTTTGTGTGCGGAGATGGAGGAAGGAATACACAGAGGTATATTGCTAGGTGATGCAGGCTATGCTTGCAGAAATTTTTTGTTCACACCTCTCAGAAACCCACAGAGTGTTCAGGAGCGCAGGTACAACACAGCTCAGGTCAAAACCAGAAATTGTATAGAGAGAGCTTTTGGTGTTTTGAAGAGGCGTTTTGCTTGTCTCGGTAAAACTTTGTGCATCAGTCTGGACAACACCTTAGCAGTCATTGTTGCAGCAGCTGTGCTACACAACATAGCCATTCAAGAAAATATTCCCCTGCCAGATGAACCTGAAATGGATCAAAACCATGATCATGAGGCAGAAAATTACCCTGAAATGCAGGCTCAGGTAAATGGTAATGTTGCAAGGCAGCGATACATAAGAGAATATTTTTAACACTGTTCTCGTGATCAAATGATGTAATGTACAAGTGCACAAAATGGAAATGAATGTACTGTCCTTCAGTAACTACACTGGTTTGATTTATAAAAAAACTTTGATTGATAAAATATTTATTAAATCCTTTATGAGTAACACAACAAATGAATTAATCACTATAAAATAAATAAATAAATATTTCCATAAATTCTTTGAAGATCTGTTTGTCCTTAATTCTAACCACAGCCAACATGACATAGCAGACAATGAATGTTCAGGTACCATTTTTTTTTTTTTTTAATGGGAGTGGGAAAATTTGTGAAAAAATAAATGCAACTGAAACTAAAGGAAATACACAGTGATATAAAATCATCCCTTTCTTCTTATTTTGCCCAGTAGGGCCATCCAAGGTCATGTGCCATCCAAGGTTATGTGAAACAACTGCAAATTATTCCAATAAGGTTGCCGAACAACAAAGAGAACAGCCAGATGAATGGGTGATAACTATCAACTTTTCTCTGAGAGAAAAAAGAAAATGACAGTTTACAATGTAGTAGCAAGATGGACTGGTAGTGCACATGACAGCAACATCTTTAATAGAAGTCTATAGGGTGTCCAGTGAGTCAAGTTATATATGATTGGCATATAGTAGTTCAAATTAATAGAAGTAAAAAATACAAGGTCCTTACCTCAATTGCCTGTAATTTCATTGTGATGCACATTATTTCTTTTATTTCAGATTGTGTTTCTAGACAAAATGGTATTTATTTTACAGGAAATTTAGGTTCAAGGGTATATGGAACTGCAGTGCGAGCAACAGTAGCATGGTGCTGAGTGTTTCTGTGATATGCAGTATTAACATTTATTTGTACACTATAGGCCCTCAAATCCCTACAATAGTACAAATAAATGTTAATACTGCAGGTCACACAAACACTCAGCACCATGCTACTGCTGCTCTACAATGCAGTTCCCTATACCTTTCAACCTCAATATTCCTCATAATAAAGCTAAAACAAATTATGTATGGAAAAATGACTTTTGACTGAAAATCACTAGAATTATCATATCCCAGTATTTGTACCTTTACTCACAAGACTCCCTGTATATTACCAAATTATTCATTCATCACTTTGATTAGAAAGCCATTCTTCCCAAAATATTTTAGTAAATCCCCTAGCAATTTCTGGTTTACCAGTTTCTGCCCTGCTACTTGTAAGTTAAGGTTCTTTAAATTTTTATCCATAAGAGCAATTTCCAAATTAAGGGCTTTTAACTTTTTTTTCCAGTTTCTAGTATTTCACTTTTCACTGTCAAATTTTTAATATGCATATCATGTTCTTTTCTTTGCAAGCCCAATGTCCCCTCATAGCATTTGTCCTGAAAGGATACAGAACACATCCTTTTCCGAGGATGCATCGAAGCTAAGGATGATAGAGCTTCACCTGTGTCACCGGTAGAAGCTGAAGGTGGTTTTGGATTACTGAGGGGGGCAACTGGTGATGAACTGCATGATGGGGTAGGAACGTTAACCACCACAGTTCCTTCTGCATTTTCTGAAATACCAGAAAGAACAAAATACTGTAATTACCAAAGTCACATGAAGATTTCATGTGTTTGGCCAGGCAAGGTGTAAGCATAGAAGCGCAGTTTTTTTTTAGAATAGGAGGGATTCCATCGCTGCACTATTAAACAGCTCAGCGACTCTATTCCATGCTTCATTCTTCTTTGTGATCATGGCATAGTCAGTTCTCTTGTCCATTAGAACGTCCTTGTACTTTTCTGTTATTTCAATAAGGAGACTGATCTTTTCTCCTGCGTAGCGTTTTTCCATCGCTCTTCTCTCTACCTTCTTATTTGCGCCAAAACATGAAGCGGTGTTTACCATGACGTCACTATTTTCCGTCCCAAGCGCAAGACAGCCAAACTTTCGTCCCTCACGCATACCAACCTTCCCTAGTCACAGCGCCACCGATCCCACACCACACCGCGCGTTCTAGAATACCAAAATATTGTGTGCCCCACTCGTGGTGTGGGACTACCCCACAATTGTGTAGCTTGATGTGGGATTGATTAAGAATATGGCTGTATGCCCCACGCTGGCTCAAGCCTTCAGTAGCGAAAATAGTGGGTAGTAATTAAAAAGTTATTTAGATTGCCGTCACTAAGGAGATAACATTACTGGGAAACACTTTCCTGTACAGTTAAACTATCCTCATACTTCGGAGTAAAAAATTAGTTAACAACTCTGATCATATAGCAAGTGAATTTAAGGCTCTTAATTCATGAGTTGGCTACTCTCTCTTCCTTGTCTGGTGACTCATGACCACGTGTGTACTACGCTTATAACTATGATTCTTAATTTCTGAAAACATGATATCATTATCCCCAGCACTATATATATATATATATATATATATATATATATATATATATATATATATATATATATATATATATATTACAGGTGCACCGGATACTGATGATTATTCGGTATTCGCCATTCATGCCGGATAATTCTCGTATCCGGCTGGATAAACCAGATAATTGCAAAACTAAAATAACAATTAACAATCACCTTGAAAAAGACACAGATAATCATTGATTAATATTTAGGTCTGTGACTGCAATACTGATGTCACATAGTGGTGAGAATGGAGTCAGTCTCGTGAATCTCGTCTTAAAGCTATACATGTATACGAGTGTATGGCTTCCTGAAGGCCTAATTACATACTTCACCATAATAATCATGGGAAAGGAAAACCTTATACGGTAACCATTATCATTTAGTAGTATATATTATCAATGTCTTAATATTGCAACAGTAAATGTCGGATAGGAAATTTCACTATCCGGTGCACCCCTCTAATAATTATAAAGTTTATATATATATATATATATATATATATATATATATATATATATATATATATATATATATATATATATATATATATATATATATATATATATATATATATATATATATATATATATATATATATATATATATATATATATATATGTATAATTTCTCGTATACCATAATCTCTTTTTCTCCATCTTATGATATAACGTGCTCCTGACTTCAGAGAAAGACACGTATAACAAACTGCCATATCTATTGCTAAGCGAAAGCTGAAAATATTTTCATTAGCAACTCCATTCTCATCAATATCTCTCAATATCGAGTCGTGAACGGAATACTAAAGTGGTGAGAAACGAACGGTGTGGAGGAGACATGGGTGGACTGTGGGAGGGAGTGAGGGAGGAAGGAAACCTGTGAAACGCTGTTTTTTTTTTTTTTTTAATATGTGCTGTGACCTGACACCACCACTGACACTGCTACTAATGCTAACACTACCATTACCAACGCTACGTACTACTGCTAGTTCTACTAATACTACTACTGCTACTGCTACTCCTACTACGTAGTACTGCTATTATACTACTACTACTATAGGACTACTGCTGCTACAACTACTATTAATATTGCTGCTACTACTACTATTACTACTACTACTACTACTACTACTACTACTACTACTACTACTGCTGCTGCTGCTGCTGCTGCTGCTGCTGCTGCTGCTGCTGCTATTATTACTACTACTACTACTGCTACTACTACTACTACTACTACTACTACTACTACTACTACTACTACTGGTGCTACTTTTTTTGTAAGAGAAGAAAACTGGCCAAGGGCCGAGAGAGCTAGCTAAAAGAAAGGGATAATTGTCTTAAAGTTGGAAATATAGAAGCAGGCAGGGAGTTCCAGAGTTTACCATAAAAAAAGGATGAATGATTGAGAGTAATGGTTAAGTATTGCTATTAGAGAGGTGGACAGAATAGGGCTGAGAGAAAGAAGAAAGATTTGCAGAGGAGCCGCGGGAAGAAGGGAGGCATGCAGTTACCAAGATCAGAAGAAGAGTTGGCAGGATAATAGCGGTAGAAGATAGCAAGAGATGCAACATTGCAGAAGTGAGAAAAAGGCTGAAGACAATATGTCAGAGGAGAGGAATTGAGAAGACAAAAAGCTTTATATTCCACCCTATCTAATAAAATTGTGAGAGTAGGATCCCCAATGCATGCTAATAAGGCCCTTATAAAATCAACAGTTGCGGACGTCTAAGAAAGCCTAACTTCATAGAAGAAATAAAATGTGAAGATTTCAGTTTAGATTATAAGTAAAGGACAGACCGAGGAT
>NC_059302.1:15412961-15427961 GCF_017591435.1 Portunus trituberculatus | reverse complement strand
ATATTGGATTAGCATTTCACTACATGGACAAAGAAATGATGAAGAAATTGATAAGTACTAAAATAAGACCCAGATTGGAAAATGTGGGAGTTGTGTAGATCCCCCATAAAAAGAAACACATAAAGAAATTGGAGACTACAAAAAATGGCTACAAGAATGGTTCCAGAATTTAAAGGGATGACATATGAGGAGAGACTAAAAGCTATGGATCTACCAACCCTGGAACAGAAAAGAGAGAGAGAGAGGGGATCTGATACAAGTTTATAAATTGATTAGCGGAATGGATCAAGTGGATAATGAGAAACTAATCCTGAGAGAAGAATATGACATTAGAAGCACAAGATCGCATAGTAAGCAACTGAGGAAAGGAAGATGTCTGAGAGATGTTAAAAAATATAGTTTCCCGCAAAGATGTGTTGAGACTTGGAACAGTTTGAGTGAGGAAGTGATGTCAGCAACGAGTGTGCATAGTTTTAAAGAAAAATTGGATAAGTATAGATATGGATACGGGGCCACACGAGCATAAAGCCCAGGCCCTGTAAAACTAAAACTACGAGTAGGTAAATACAATTAGGTAAATACACACGTAGAACAAACAAACACGACTTTTCATTATTATAACTCTCTCCTCCTACTTTTTCACTTCCGCTATCTCCCTCCTCTCCCTCACTTTCATCCTCCACAACAATACATTTAGCCATCTATCGTGATGAATGTGCGGCTGATAACCGACTAGTTATTTGCAAGCCAAGGATTGGTTAATTGTCGGTCTCTGTTAAGATGGAAGCGACGATAGCGGGCTTAGTATGATCATCTGCGAAACAAATGCCTACGATATTACTACCAATGGCTGGTGTGCCTACTACACTCCCTCATCCCTCTCCTGTCCATGCACTTGGCCAATCCAGAACTTAAGGAATGTTTTGACTTAAATCCATGCATTTCTTTTCAAAGCTGTTTGTAAAATTGAACTGGAATATTTTGGGTTTATAATATGCCGAGTTCTTAGATGGTTTAGATATTAAGCTCGTTCACCCATCCTTCTGTCCATATCACTAATACGGGAGTTTAATGAGAGTTTTAACTTACTTTTCAGTTTTTAATAACTTTAATTGGAATACCTTGTACTTATAATACACTGGTTATCCTCGGATGGTGTACCTATTGCTCTTGCTTCTTAAGATTTCTGTCCACGTCGTCAATCCAGGAGTTAGAGTTTTTTGACTTACATCCTACGTCTTATTTCTATTAGGATACGCTACGCTTGTTTTCTTTCTGTGTCAATAGTCTGAGTTAACTAATGTTTTTTTTTCCTGACATCTATGAGTTAGCTAATGTTCTTCTCCTTTTGTTTTCATGTACCTGAGTTCGTGTGCCCGTGAATGTGTCTGTGAGCGTGCACACTTTATTAAGTACATGTGTTGCCGTTGTAATGTAGCAGTAGTAAGTCATTGTTTTTCATTTCTACCTCTTTATTTATTTACTATCCATCGCCTCCCCCCAACGCAGAAAAGAAAATTATTCCTTGTATAATTAAGAAGTTCTTCTTGTGAAATGGCAGAAAGAGGAACAACCTAGCAAGTCCTCCCTCCCTCGCTCTTCTACCCTTCCTTTCCCCTATTCTCTCTCTCTCTCTCTCTCTCTCTCTCTCTCTCTCTCTCTCTCTCTCTCTCTGATGTTTTGTAACTGTCGCAGTCCCGAGCGGACAACACAGAAGTAGCTGCTACAGACCGCTAAAAACCTCCAGGGGCAGTATTTTACCAAACCGTCATAGTTAAGTCCATCAGTCACGCCGATACAAAATTTCGCATTTCAGACAAAAATTTATCATATACTAATATCGCCGATTATAAATGTTCTAATAGGGTTCTCGTTATTTTACCGCCTCTTTTATGCTGGGGTCACATTCCTTTTTTTTTTTTTTGGTGGGAGTGCAACGACGTCCCCGACGGTCGTAGAAGGGGACAGCAATGATGTCATTTCAATGGCTTTTGGCCTGTCGTTAGATGTCTTACGTCAAGTCATACGTTAACGTGACGATATCGTAATGCTAGGCTCACACTACAGGTTTTTTTTTTTTACTACGACGCCCCCGACGGTCGTAGAGGCCATCTTTCTGCGACTCTGTTTGATTGTCGTAACGACTGGGAGCATTTCAGTGCAAGGACAGGCGAAACAAAGAACGTACGACATCGGATCCTAGACGTACGATGACGTATGTCCATCGTAAGATGACGTAGGTCATCGTATTACACCCACAACGATGACGTACGACATATCAAAGCATAAGGGAACAACCAGAATTTTGAAATTTTCTTAGTTCGTGCGACAACATATACTACGCTAACGATGTAGGACGATGTCAGACGATGTCAAACAATAACGAAATAGACGCATTTAACAAACGTGCGATGACACCCTGTATTCCCTTGAAGACGGAAGGGCGCGCCCAGAAGGAGCCCCTGGAAGTAATATAGGGTACCAAGTGTGTGTGTGTGTGTGTGTGTGTGTGTGTGTGTGTGTGTGTGTGTGTGTGTGTGTGTGTGTGTGTGTGTATTTACCTAATTGTATTTACCTAATTGTAACATACGGGAAAAGAGCTATGCTCGTGTTGTCCCGTCTCCATATCTATTAATGTCCAGCTTTTTCTTAAAATCATGAATATTCCTTGCGTTGACCACTTCCACGTCTAAACTATTCCATGCTTCCACCCTTCTATGAGGGAAGCTATATTTTTCACATCTCTCCTATAAGTGGCCATTTTAGTTTTTTCCCATGCCCTCTCGACATTCTTCCATTCCACATACACAGATCTTCCCTATCCATTTTTCCATGCCAATCATCACTCTGTATATTGCTATCAGGTCTCCCTTTCTCTTCTGTTTTCCAGGGTTGGAAGTTGCATTCTTTTCAGTCTGTCTTCATAAGTCAAATCTCTTAAGTCAGGCACCATTTTGTTGCAGCCCTCTGTACTTTCTCTAGTTTCCTTATGTGTTTCTTTAAGTTCGAGCCCACTGTATTGTTGCATATTCAAGCCTCGGTCTTATCATTGCAGTAATTATTTTCTTCATCATTTCTTCATCTAAATATACGAACGCCACTCTTATGTTCCTCAATAAGTTCAATACTTCTCCAATTATTTTGTTTATATGTCTCTCTGGCGATAGGTCATTGGTAATTGTCACCCCAAGGTCTTTTTCTTCATGACTGGTTTTATGTCTTCATTTCCTATCTTGTACATACTCCTGATTCTTCTTTCACTCTTGCCAAACTCTATTTTCTTGCATTTTGTCGTGTTGAACTCCATTTGCCATGTACAGCTCCATTTCCATATTCTGTCCAAGTCTTCCTGGAGTAGTTCGCAATCTTTGTCACATCTCACTTTTCTTAACAATTTTGCATCGTCTGCAAATAGGCTCACATAACTGGACACCCCATCCACCATGTCATTTATGTAGACCGCGAACATTACTGGTGCCAACACTGATCCCTGTGGAACTCCACTCTCCACCAATCCCCATTCTGATGGTCTGTCCTTAATTATTGTTCTCATTTCTCTTCCTACCAAAAGTCTTCCATCCATTTTAGTAAACTGCCATGCACTCCTCCTACCATTTCAAGTTTCCAGATCAGTCTCCGGTGTGGTACCTTATCAAAGGCCTTTTTTAAATCCAGATATATTCCATCAGCCCAACCATCTCTTTCCTGTATTACATCTATCACCCTCGAATAGTAACATATCAGGTTTGTCGTGCATGAACGCCCTTTTCTAAAACCAAATTGACACTCACAAAGTATGTCATTTTTCTCCAAGAAGTCTGTCCATCTATTCTTCACCACCCTCTCACACATCTTAGCTACCACACTTGTAAGTGACACTGGTCTATAGTTCAATGGGTCTCTTTGTTACCTGATTTATAGATTGGGACAATGTTAGCTCTTTTCCAGTCTTGGGGCACTACACCTTCCCTTAATGAGGCATCAATTACTTCACAAACTTTTTCTGCCAGTTGCTCCTGCATTCTCTTAAAATCCATCCTGATACCCCATCAGGTCCCACAGCTTTTCTCACTTCTAAACTCCCCATCATGTTCTTGATCTCCTCCACAGTTACTTGAAACTCCTTCATAATCCCTTTCTGTTCCATTACCAGTGGTTTGTCAAAAGCAGTCTCCTTTGTGAATACCTTCCGAAAGCATCCATTCATAGCCTCTGCCATTTCCTGGGATCTTCACTGCATACTCCATTTACTTCTAAACTTTCAATACTTTCTCTATTTTTGATGTTGTTGTTCACATGTCTGTAAAAAGCCTTGGTTGGTCTTTACATTTATCAATTATATCCTTTTCTTGTTTCTTTCTTTCTTCTCTTCTAATCAACACATATTCATTTCTTGCTCTTTTGTAACTTTCCCACTGCTTAATCCGTCTTTTCCTTCTCCACCTCTTCCATGCATCCTCTTTTCTTGTTCTAGCCTTTTCACATCTATCGTTAAACCAGTCCTGCTTTCCAACTTCTATGTTGTCTTATTGGTACAAATTTTTCTCACCTTCTTTGTATATTTTATAAATTCCTTCCACTTTTCATTTGCTCCTTAGCACTCTTGAATTTCATCCAATTTGTCTCTTGAAAGAATTTCTTTAGGTTTCCAAAATCTGTCTTGGCATAATTCCATCTTCCCACTTTATATTCTTCATTTCTTCTAGATTTCTCTTCGTCTATCACCTTGAACTCCAAAACTGCATGATCACTCTTGCTAAAGGGCACTCCACCCTCATCTCCTCAATGACCATTGGCTCTGTACTAAAGACCAAGTCCAGTCTTGACGATGCTCCCTCTCCTCCAAACCTAGTATCTTCTTTGACCCACTGAGTTAACACATTTTCCATTGCCAGTGTCAATAGTGTATTTCCCATGTTGTCTCTGATCCTTCCATTGACCAGTCCTCCCAACACACCTCTTTACAATTAAAATCTCCCATCATTATAGTTCGTTCACAGCCACCCAACATTTCTTCCAGACATGTTCCTGTATCACTTATCATTTCTTCATATTCCTGTACTGACCATGCATTTGTCTTAGGTGGTACGTACACCACTATGTAGTGCCTCTTTTTTCCTTCATTAGTTTCTGCTCTGATCTTTAGCACTTCTGCCTTTCCCATACCTTTTTCACTTGATCCACCTTTATATCTTTTTTAACCAGCAACATCACTCCTCCTCCCATCTTACCTACTCTATTTCTTTTCCAAACATTATATTTCCCTTCTCCAACCATCATCAGGTCTTCTCCCTCTCTCAGTTTTGTTTCAGTAAGACCCACAATATCTGGGTTCTTGTCCCTCAAGTAATCGTTGAGTTCTAAAATCCCCGATATCACTCCATTTATGTTGGAATACATTACATTTCGCTCATATGTAAGTTTCTTTAGTCCTTTCTTGCTGTACTTTTCTGGGTTATGAACCACTTCCTCAGTCTCATATCCAAGATTCTCCAGAAAAACTCTTTCTTCTCCTCTTCTGTCCTCTCTTCATTTTTTTTCAAAGCCTCCTTTCTCAACTCATTTAACATTTCTCTTTCCTTTTCACCGAGATCTCTTCTCAACCAAATCTTCCTTGTTGTTTCCTGCTGGCTAGCCTCCATGACTTCTCCACCAATTCATCTACATCCTTTTGTGACTTAAGTTTGATTCTTATTGGCCTCATACCTTCTCTTGTGAACTTTCCAATTCTGGAAGTCCTCTATTTCTTGTGTGTGTGTGTGTGTGTGTGTGTGTGTGTGTGTGTGTGTGTGTGTGTGTGTGTGTGTGTGTGTGAGAGAGAGAGAGAGAGAGAGAGAGAGAGAGAGAGAGAGAGAGAGAGAGACAGACAGACAGACAGACAGATAGACAGATAGATAGATAGATAGATAGATAGATAGATAGATAGATAGATAGATAGATAGATAGACAGACAGACAGACAGACAGACATATATACATTCACACACACACACACACACACACACACAAAACCACACCACGTTGAACACACCGTTTCTCGTCCGATCAGCGAAGTTAAGCAACGTTGGGTCCGGTTAGTACTTGGATGGGTGACCGGAACCTCCACACTCCAAACGACAGAGCGGGAACCACACAAAAGCCAGCCATAGCAGCCGCCAAAGCATCCCACCACACACACGTAGCTACCAGGCCTGGCCCCCAGTGACCACACACCCACATGCTCCCAGGAAGAGTAAAAAAAAATGGATAGACCGGTAAGAAATAAATTACCAAATTCAAAATATGTTGATGAGGCCCAGGGAGCAAAGCCGAAAGTGGCCAGTCAAAGCATGAGTCCATCTTCAACAGGGGCAACAATGCAAGGTAGATTGGTAATGTTGGAGAAGAGATTTGAGGAGTTGGTGAAGGAATTAAAAGTTCAGAGGAGTGAGGAGGAGCAGGATAGAGAATTCCGCAAGGCTTTGAAGGAAAGAGTTAAGAGACTGGAGGAAAATGAAAACGATTGGTGGATGAGAATGCACACTTGAGAGTGGAGGTTGAAAAATACAAGAGACGGTTGGAGGAGAAAATGGAGAGAGTAGTAAAGGAGAAAGATGACTTTAAGGAAATGATTAGTGAGCAGAATGAAAGGTTTGAAAGGGAATGGGAACTGAAGAAAACACAATGGACTGAGTCGAGGGAAGCAGAGATGGTTGGATTACAAGAAATAATTAAAGATCAGTTGAAGGAAGACAAAAAGAAAGGTCCAAGGAACTGGTTAATGTAATGAAGAATAAGGAAACATTGATAAGGGAAATAGCAGAAAAGAAGAAGAGTGTGTTAATATTTGGGATGAAAGAACAAAATATAACATATAAGCCTAAGAGAATTAAGGAAGAATTAAAACGGTAAGAGATCTGTTCAAAAATCTAAATGATGATGAAAAAAAGACCTACAAGAAGAAGTGGAAGAGATCCATAGACTGGGTCCGTATAAGGAGGGAGTGAGCAGACCGATTAAAGTAGTACTGAAGTCACAACAATCTGGGAGGATATCCTATATAGAACATCAAAGTTAAGAGAGATAGAAGGTTGTAAAGAGGTGTTTGTGAGAAAGAATAGAAATGAGGAAGAGAGGAGAAGATATAAGGAATTGGTGGAAGAGGCGAGAAGGAAAATGATGAGCGGTCTGAGGAGGAAAGAGAAAGTTTTTGGAGAGTTATAGGAGAGAGAGTCAGAAAGTGGTATGTGGAAAGAAGGAATACGGAGGAACCCCTAGAGGGAGCAGTGGGTGGACCGTAATGTATACTAATATAGATGGGATACTGTCAAGTAGATTGGAATTGCAAGACTATATGATGGTGGAGAAGCCTGATATAGTGTGTTTGACTGAGACAAAATTGCATGAAAAACAAAGATAAATTTGGATAATAAATATAATATATGGAGAAAGGATAGAGAGTAAAGGTGGAGGAGGAGTTATGATTATGACGAAGAAATAAATAAATGTGGATAAGGTTTGGTATGGGAAGAACAACGCAGAAGTGATAAGCATAAGGATAAAAAGTGATGGAAAAGAATTAATAATCATGGTGACCTATGTACCTCCTAAAACAAATTCTTGGACATTAAGGAATACGACAATATGATCAAGGATACTTTACAGAGTTTGGAAAGTGTATTATCTGGAAAAGAAAGGTGATACTAGTAGGAGATTTTAATTGTAAGGAGGTGGATTGGGAAAATCTAGTAAGTGGTGTTGGAGAGGAAGCATGGGGAGAGAGATTTCTTAATCTAATGATGGAAAATATGATGGAACAGAGGGTGAAGGAAAATACTAGATATAGAGGAGATGATGAACCGGCTAGACTGGATTTGGTGTTAACAAGAGAAGTGTACCTATGTGGAGATATACAATACAAGTGTCCTTTGGGAAAGAGTGATCATGTGGTTATGGAAATGCAGATAGCAACAACACAGCGAAGGAAGGACGAGACATACAGGAGTGGTAGATTGAATTATAGAAAGATGGACACAGAAAGTTTGAAAAATTATTTCAGAAAATTAGATTGGGAGGAGATGTTACAAATCAGAGAAGTGCAAAAGAAATATGAGATTTTTATGAAATATTATAAAGAAGGAGTTATGAAATTTGTACCAAAGTATAAACCGAGAGAGGAAGGAAGAAAGGATTGGTTTAATGCAACTTGTGTTAAGGCTAAGGAAAAGAGAGATGTGGCTTGGAAAAGATGGAAAAGAGCAGGAATATACTAAATAAGGAGAATTATAGAGTGGCGAGAAATGAGTATGTGAGGGTAAGGAGGAGGAAGAAAGAAAATTTGAAAAGATATTGTAGACAAGAGTAAGGAACATCCAAAATTGTTTTACAGGTTCATAAATGGTAAACTTAAAAGAGAGAGTCCATTGAAAGATTAAAAGGAGAGCAAGGGATAGTAGATGACCCTAAGAATATAGCGGAATTGCTAAATAATAGGTTTCAGCAAGTATTTACTGAAGAAACAATGTTTGTAAAGCCTCAGAATGTACAAGGAAATGTGCACATGGATGACATTAAGATACCTAAAAGGAGTTATATAAAATGTTGGAGGAACTTAAAGATGATAAAGCGATGGGACCAGATGAAGTTTCAGGAAAATTATTGAAGGAGTGTAGAGAAGAATTGATTGATCCATTATATGATATTATAAGGTGTTCATTAGAAACAGGGAAGTACCAGTAGAGTGGAAGAGAGCTGAAGTGGTGCCCATTTATAAGGGAGGCAGTAAGGAAGAGCCTCTTAACTATAGACCTGTGTCTCTAACAAGTGTGGTCGGTAAGATTTGTGAGAGGGTGATAAAGAAATATTGGATACGGTTCCTGGAGGATCATAAGTTATTATCGGATCATCAATTTGGCTTCAGGAAAGGGAGGTCATGTGTAACAAATCTACTGAGCTTTTATTCAAGAGTGGTTGACAAAATACAAGAGAGAGAGGATGGATGGACTGTGTATATTTGGATTTAAAGAAAGCTTTTGACAAGGTACCTCACATGAGACTGTTATGGAAATTAGAGATTTATGGAGGACTGAAAGGAAAAGTGTTAAAGTGGATGGAAAACTACTTGAGATGGAGGGAGATGAGAACGGTAATAAGGGATGCAAAGTCGGACTGGTTGGTGGTGGAGAGTGGAGTCCCACAAGGCTCAGTGCTGGCACCAATACTTTTCCTTGTATATATTAATGACATGCCAGAGGGAGTAAACAGTTATATTAATTTGTTTGCGGATGATGCGAAGTTGTGTAGGTGTGTGAAGAGTGAAGAAGATTGTGAAATTTTACAGGCAGACCTGGATAAGATTTGGGAGTGGAGCAAGAGGTGGCAAATGGAATTTAATCTGAGCAAAAGTCATGTGATGGAGATGGGAAGAGTGGAAGACGGCCAAGAGGGTCATATAAGATGGGTGAAGAAGTAGTGTTGAAAAAGGTGGAAAAGGAAAAGGATTTGGGAGTGATAATACAAGACCATGGGCAGTTTGAGGCTCATATTGATAAGATGTTTGGAGAAACGTATAATTTGATAAAAATATTGGATTAGCCTTCCATTATATGGATAAAGATATGATGAAGAAATTAATTAGTATGGTAATTAGACCAAGATTGGAATATGCTGGAGTGGTTTGGTCCCCTTATAAAAAGAAGCATATAAGGAAGTTGGAGAGATTGCAGAGAATGGCAACAAAAATGGTTCCGGAATTGGCAGAAATGACCTATGAGGAGAGATTAAAAGAAATGAATTTGCTTACCTTGGAACAAAGAAGAGAAAGAGGAGATTTAATACAGGTTTATAAACTGTTGAATGGACTGGATGAAGTGGATAATGAGCAAATGATGTTGAGAGAGGAAAACTTAAATAGAACTACAAGATCGCATAGTAAAAAGATAGCCAAGGGAATATGCTTGAAGGATGTGAAGAAATATAGTTTCCCACAAAGATGTGTGGAGGTGTGGAATGGTTTGAGTGAGGAGGTGGTGTCAGCGAGGAGTGTGCATAGTTTTAAAGGAAAGTTGGATGTGTGTAGATATGGAGACGGGGCCCAGACGAGTATGATACCCAGGCCCTGTAAAATTACAACTAGGTGAATACAACTAGGTGAATACACACACACACACACACACACACACACACACACACACACACACACACACACACACACACACACAACACCTCTCTTGTACTAAACCTCATCTTCTTTTCCTAACCAAAAGACAGCTGTGTGAGGCAACTGAAAGTAGCCCTTTCTCTGTTCCCTACTACTTAATCTATCCCCATTTTCGTTCCAAAGCTGGATGTTGCGCAATGAATTAACTTGTTCTCGTGCCCACGCTAAAGAAACTTTCAAGTTTTCCACCATCTGGTTTCAACTCAATAGTCACTCTCTAACAAAATTTAGCTGTGTTATCTATCTTTCCCTTAATTCATCTGACTATAGTAATTTTTTTTACTATTTAACATCCAAAGTGGCATAAATTTTATCCCTCTACCCTTTCGCGGAGATCTCCATCCTTGTAGATTTCAATGTTCACCATCAGCTTTGGCTTTCCTCTCCCTTCACTGACCACCCTGATGAACTAATCACTACTTTGTTATCATCCTTGACCTAGAGCAACTGGTGCAACACCATACTCGTATTCCTGACCGTCTTAGAGACAAGCCCAACATTCTTGATCTCTTCCTTACTCTAATGCTTCTCCTTATGCTGTTACCCTATCATCTACGTTGGGCTCCTCCGATCACAATCTCATTTTTCTATCCTGCCCTATTTCTCCAATCCCTCCTAAGGATCCCCCAAAGCAGAGGTGCCTCTGGCGTTTTGCCTCTGCCAGTTGGGGTGACCAGAAGAGGTATTATGCTGATTTTTCTTAGAATCATTACTGTTTCTGGGTCAAAGATCCATCTCTTTGTACTGAACGCATAACAGAGGTGATAGCGTCTGGCATGGAGGCGTACATTCCTCATTCTTTCTCTCAAACTAAACTTTCTAAACCTTGGTTTAACACAGCATGTTCTCGTGCTATACATGATAGAGGTTTTGTCCACAAAACGTACTTCAGCCTTCCATCTCCTGAATCTCATGCACTATATATTTCTGCCCGGAATCATGCAAAGTCTGTTCTTCAACTTGCCAAACACTCCTTCATATATAGAAAATGTCAAAATCTTTCAAACTCAATCTCATCTCGAGACTTCTGGCATTTAGGCAAAAACATCTCCAATAACTTCATTTCTTCATCTTTCTCACCTTTATTTAATCCTAATGGCACCACTGCCTTCTCTTCTGTCTCTAAAGCTGAACTTTTCTCTCAAACCTTTGCTAACAAGTCCATCTTGGATGATTTTGGGCTTGTCCCTCCCTCTCCTCCTCCCTCTGACTATTTCATTTCAACCTTGGTTTAACACAGCCTGCTCTCGTGCTATACATGATAGAGGGGTTGTCCACAAAACGTACTTGAGCCTTCCATTTACTGAATCTCACGCACTTTATATTTCTGCCCAAAACCATGCCAAGTCTGTTCTTCAACTTGCCACAACTTCATAAATAGAAAATGTCAAAATCTTTCAAACTCAAACTTCCCTCGAGATTTCTGGGATCTAGCCAAAAACATCTCCAATAACTTTACTTCATCTTTCCCTCCTTTATTTCATCCTGATGGCACCACTGCCATCTCTTCTGTCTCTACAGCTGAACTTTTCTCTCAAATCTTTGCTAACAACTTGCTAACAGCTCCACCTTGGATGATTCTGGGCTTGTCCCTCCCTTTCTCCACCTCCCTCTGATTAGTTCATGTCTTCTGAGGCGTCTCCGCCAGTTTTTCTCGCTCCTCCAACTACAAACTCTATACAAGGGCCTTATCCGTCCTTGTATGGAGTACTCTTCGAATGTTTGGGGGGTTACACTCTCACGGTTTTATTAGATAGGGTGGAATCAAAAGCTTTTCGTCTCATCAACTCCCCTCATCTGACTGACTGTCTTCAGCCTCTTTCTCACCGCCAAAATGTTGTATCGCTTTCTATGTTTTACCGCTGTTTTCATACTAACTGCTCTACTGATCTTACTAACTGCATGCCTCCCCTCTTCCTGCGGCCTCGCTGCACAAGGCTTTCTTCTTCCTCTCATCCCTATTCTGTCCAACTCCCTAATGCAAGAGATGACTCTGGTAAACTCTGGAACTCCCTTCCTGCTTGTGTATCTCCGTCTTCCTACGACTTAACTACTTTTAAGAGGGAGGTATCAAGACATTTGCTCCCTAACTTTTGCTAACTCTGTACCTATCTTTTATAGAACTAGCACACAAGTGGGACTTTTTTTATATATATTTTGTTGCCCTTTGTTGGCATATATACTCTCTCTCTCTCTCTCTCTCTCTCTCTCTCTCTCTCTCTATATATATATATATATATATATATATATATATATATATATATATATATATATATATATATAGAGAGAGAGAGAGAGAGAGAGAGAGAGAGAGAGAGGAGGAGGAGGAGGAGGAGGAGGAGGAGGAGGAGGAGGAGGAGGCAGTAGACACCTATCGGAACGCTAATTACTCCCAGTGATGTCTAATAGCACTGGCTGAGGGGGCTCTGTGAACTTATAATTAAAGCCAGCTGTGACCTCACTAAACGTGTCCGTGTCTTACAATACAAAGGAGCAGTCACAGCCTGCACTGTAAAAACTACTCTCTTTCTTTACACAAATCTATATGCATCTAATTACACATACATTCTTCACGCAAAATTTAAAATTGAAATAAAAATGTGACAACTATATTACATCAGCTTGTTTCGCGACAGGGACATCAGTGAGCCGTTTTTCTTTTACCACAATTTTTGTTTCCCTTGGCTAGTATTCCTTTTACGTATATATATATATATATATATATATATATATATATATATATATATATATATATATATATATATATATATATATATTTCGGGAGTAGACCATTTTGAATGCATGTACTATTGAAGTCAACAGAGGTCTGCATTATTTTTTGTACAGCGTATTTTGTGTCTTTCGCACAATGCGTTCGTCAGAGTTGGTAGAGTAGTGTGCCAAAGTCCATTTTCTCAGACTTTCGGTCTTGTTCAGACCATCTTCAGAGAAAGTGAGTTGCACTCACTTCTCTCTGAAGATGGTCTGATCAAGACCGAAAGACGTCTAGAGAAATGGACTTTGGCACACCACTCACCAACTAAACCGGACGAACGCACCTTGTGAAAGACACAAATACGCTGTACAAAAAGAATAATGCAGACCTGCTGTTGACTTCAATAGTACATATATATATATATATATATATATATATATATATATATATATATATATATATATATATATATATATATTGAAACCTATCTGCAAAAATATCTTGAAACCTGTCTCTCTTAATAATTTAGGTTATAATCAGTGTTATAGTGTAGATTAGCACTCCGTGGATGCGACGTTGGGTTTTATTTATACTACAAGTATTGATGATTTCGAAATGCGTTAATATGTTACTATAATCATGAAAACATCCTTCATAACCCAGACATCTTGTAAACGCTTTTGAAATCCCATATTTCGCACAAATACCATTCAAAACACATACATATAGGTTGTACAAGACCCCTTCACACTACACACTTAATAGTCGTGTTTTTAAGTTTTAAATTGACAAGATAAAAACGCCGTTCACTTACAAATAGTGTAACATAATACTCCTCAAAACCTCATACCACATGAAAACATCCTTTGAAACCTATAGCATCACGAAAGTACCTTTCAAAACCCATATAACTTTTTAACGAATATAAAGAAAATAGAGCAATCAGGAAGCCATTGTTAAGACACCCGCAATAAGATACTCTTCCATCTAACATACCCAAAAAGAGAGGAGCCAAACCGGCAAGTTTTCAGTGCTCACCGACTGGCTAAGTCAGGAGTGGATCAGCATCGTCTCGCGACACGGAGTAGTCGTCTCTAAACACTATATTACGATGTATCTTTTGATTTACCATGTCTTTACTCCTTTCAGTATTTTTCTATTATTATTTTACTATGGTATTTGTTTATAGTTGCTTCAGTTTATATGACCAACATCATTTATACATAGGAAAATAGAGTTGCCTGTTATACCAAGCTCTTTCACTTTTAAAGACTTTGATATAGCACAAAACCTAAACACACATTTCTCTTCACCTCTGCAAAGGTTAGTGCTTCAAAAAGAAAGGGTACAGCACTTTTTCATTTTTTAAGTTTTCTTTTTATGAGAAAACAAATTTGTTGCTGAAACTGAAATATCCTCAGGATGCTGCAGTGCTTCCATCACTTTATACCTAAACTGTCTTAACATAGCCTGAACATGCCTTTAGAGGAAAAGCAACTCGTCAAGATGGCCACTGTCCATTAGCTAGGTCTCTGTTAGACTTCTGTGACGCCGTAAACTTCTATGCAGAATGAATTTGTTAGTAATTAAATCTTATAATCACGCTTCGATTTCTAAGTTATTAAAATACGATTTCTATGTTAAGAAAATAAACTCACTTATATGTTCTTGATTTCTTGTATATTACTTCCTAATCTCGAGGGAAAGAAAAGATATTACTAACTTTGAGCAATCAATGGAGTAGTACCACGAGTCATTTCTGTCCCAAGGATAAATAAATAAACAATTTATGATTATAACCTTAATTTTACTATAAGGGCGTTTATGCCGTAAACATGTGTTTAAAAATATTTAAGCTATTCTAATATGTAGGCATGTGACAGTAAAATATCCAAAAATTTACGATATCCAGTTGACGAGCTTTTCCGTGAAATATTACAATATATGGTGAATCTGGCTACCGTATCGGGAGTTTGGGTCCTATCGTATTCTCTTTTTCAAGGAGCGCACTAACAACTCGCCACAATTAAAGAACCTCAACATATCATGTGGATCACAGACCTCTGTCCGATAAATCACAAGTAGAT
>NC_059302.1:15370461-15400461 GCF_017591435.1 Portunus trituberculatus | reverse complement strand
CAAAGTGTTGGAAAAAAAATCCCGCTGGTTGCCAGGCCCTGTTAAGAGGAAAGTAGAAAGAGAAAAACAAAAAATCTAAAAGGAGGGTCCAGTTAACGTAAGAGGTGTCTTGACACCTCTTTGAAAGAGTTTAAGTCATAGGCAGGTGGAAATACAGACACAGGTAGAGAGTTCCAGAGTTTACCAGTGTAGGGAATGAAGGAGTGAAGATACTGGTTAACTCTTGCATTAGGAAGATGGACAGAATAGGGATGAGAAGAAGTAGAGAGTCTTGTGCAGCGAGGCCGCAGGAGGGGGAAGGCATGCAGTTAGCAAGTTCAGAAGAGCAGACAGCATGAAAACAGCGGTAGAAGACAGATAAAGATGCAACATTGCGGCGGTGACTTAAAGAATCAAGACAGTCAGTTAGAGGAGAAGAGTTGATAAGACGAAAAGCTTTAGATTCCACCTTGTTTAGTAAAG
This sequence comes from Portunus trituberculatus, assembly GCF_017591435.1. Classification (NCBI taxonomy): domain Eukaryota; kingdom Metazoa; phylum Arthropoda; class Malacostraca; order Decapoda; family Portunidae; genus Portunus; species Portunus trituberculatus. The sequence continues at coordinate 15,399,999 of NC_059302.1, read as the reverse complement.
CTGTGTGTGGATCCCCCAGACATGAGAGCCATACTCCATACACGGGCGGATAAGGCCCTTGTACAGAGCAAGCAGCTGGGAGGGAGAGAAAATGGACGAAGACGCCATAGGACACCTAACTTCTTGGAAGCTGATTTAGCAAGAGTAGAGATGTGAAATTTCCAGTTTAGATTTTTAGTGAAGGATAGACCGAGTGTGTTTAATGTAGAGGAGAGGGAAGTTGAGTGTTATTGAAGAAGAGAGGATAGTTGTCTGGAAGGTTATGTCGAGTAGATAGTTGTAGAAATTGAGTTTTTGAGGCATTGAACAAAACCAGGTTTTCTCTGCCCCAATCAGAAACAAGTGAAAGATCAGAAGTTAGGCGTCCTATAGCATCTCGCCTTGAGTCATTTAATTGTTGTTGGGTTGGGCGTCTGTTGAACGCTGTTGAATAATGCAGGTGGTATCATCAGCATAGGAGTGGATAGGGCATTGAGTCAGATTTAGGAGATCATTGATGAATAATAGAAAGAGAGTGGGTGATAGGACAGAACCCTGTGGAACACCACTGTTGATAGTTTTAGGGAAGAACAGTGACCGTCTACTACAGCAGCAATAGAACGATCGGAAAGGAAACTGGAGATGAAGGTACAGAGAGAAGGATAGAATCCGTAGGAGGGTAGTTTAGAAATTAAAGATTTGTGCCAGACTCTATCGAAGGCTTTCGATATGTCAAGGCCGACAGCAAAGGTTTCACCGAAGTCCCTAAAAGAGGATGACCAAGATTCAGTTAGGAAAGTAAGAAGATCACCAGTAGATCTGCCTTTACGGAAACCATACTGGCAATCAGAGAGAAGGTTGTGAGCTGATAGATGCCTCATTATCTTCCTATTAAGGATAGACTCAAAGGCTTTAGAAAGGCAGGAAATCAAAGCTATAGGGCGGTAGTTAGAAGGATTGGAGTGGTCACCTTTTTAGGGACAGGTTGAATGTGAGCAAACTTCCAGCAAGAAGGATAAATAGAAGTAGAGAGACACAGATGAAAGAGTTTGACCAGGCAGTGAGCGAGTTCGGAAGCACAGTTTTTGAGAACAACAGGAGGGACTCCATCCGGACCGTAAGCCTTCCGAGAATCAAGGCCAGAGAGGGCCAGGAAAACGTCTTTATAAAGAATTTTAATTTTAGGGATGAAGTAGTCAGAGGGTGGAGGAGTAGGAGGAATATGCCCAGAATCATCCAAAGTTGAGTTGGTAGCAAAGGTTTGAGCGAAGAGTTCAGCTTTAGAAAAGAAGAGACAGCTGTAGAGCCATCTGGATGAAGTAAAGGAGGGAAAGACGAAGAAGTAAAGTTGTTAGAGATATTATTGGCTAGATGCCAGAAATCTCGAGAGGAGTTAGAATTGGAAAGACTTTGACATTTTCTATTGATGAAAGAGTTTTTAGTAAGTTGGAGAATAGATTTGGCATGATTACGGGCAGAAATATATAGGGCATGAGTTTCAGCAGTTGGATGGCTACGGAACCGTTTGTGAGCCGCCTCTATCATTGACAGCACGAGAACAAGCAGAGTTAAACCAAGGCTTTTTAGCTTTAGGGTTAGAGAAAGTATGAGGAATGTATAGCTCCATGCCAGAGATAATCACCTCTGTTATGCGCTCGGCACAAAGAGAAGGATCTCTGACATGAAAACAATAATCATCCCAAGGGAAATCAGAATAGTACTGCCTTAGTTCCTCCCACTTAGCAGAGTTAAAATGCCAGAAGCACCTCCGCTTAGGCGGGTCCTGAGGCTGCACTGGAGTGATAGAACTGGTAACGGAAATTAGATTGTGGTCGGAGGAGCCCAACGGAGAGGAAAGTTTAACAGAGTAAGCAGAAGGGTTGGAGGTTAGGAAAAGATCAAGAATGTTGGGCGTGTCTCCAAGGCGGTCAGGAATACGGGTAGGGAACTTCACTAGCTGCTCTAGGTCATGAAGGATAGCAAAGTTGAAGGTTTGTTCACCAGGTTGGTCAGTGAAAGAAGATGAAAGCCAAAGCTGGTGGTGAACATTGAAATCCCTAAAATGGAGATCTCAGCAAAAGGAAAGTGAGATAAGATGTGCTCCACCTTGGAAGTCAAATAGTCAAAGAATTTTACATAGTCAGAGGAATTAGGTGAGAGGTATACAGCACAGATGAATTTAGTTAGAGAGTGACATTGAAGTCTTAGCCAGATGGTAGAAAATTCTGAAGATTCAAGATTGTGGGCACGAGAGCAGTGGTGTCGTTACGCACGTATGCGCAACATCCAGCTTTGGATTGAAAATGAGGATAGAGCAAGTAGGAGGGAACAGAAAAGGGCTGCTGTCAGTAGTCACAGACAACTGTGTTTCGGTTAGGAAGAGAAGATGAGGTTTAGTAGAGGAGAGGTGGTGTTCCACAGATTGAAAATTAGAACGAAGGCCACGAATGTTGCAGAAATTGATAGTGAAAGTATTAGATGAAGTGTCAAGACACCCAAGGTCGACAGCAGAGGGGCAGTCCGACCTGGGGACATTTATGGTCCCTCCCAGAGGGGACTCTGAGGCAGGGCGTGGTGAAGCCATTATTAAATTTTGATTTTTTTTTTTTTTTTTTTTTTTACATTACAAGGGCACTGGCCAAGGGCAAACAAAGTGTTGGAAAAAAAAATCCTGCTGGTTGCCAGGCCCTGTTAAGAGGAAAGTAGAAAGAGAAAACAAAAAATTGCGGCGGTGACTTAAAGAATCAAGACAGTCAGTTAGAGGAGAAGAGTTGATAAGACGAAAAGCTTTAGATTCCACCTTGTTTAGTAAAGCTGTGTGTGATCCCCCAGACATGAGAGCCATACTCCATACACGGGCGGATAAGGCCCTTGTACAGAGCAAGCAGCTGGGAGGGAGAGAAAATGGACGAAGACGCCATAGGACACCTAACTTCTTGGAAGCTGATTTAGCAAGAGTAGAGATGTGAAATTTCCAGTTTAGATTTTTAGTGAAGGATAGACCGAGTGTGTTTAATGTAGAGGAGAGGGAAGTTGAGTGTTATTGAAGAAGAGAGGATAGTTGTCTGGAAGGTTATGTCGAGTAGATAGTTGTAGAAATTGAGTTTTTGAGGCATTGAACAAAACCAGGTTTTCTGCCCCAATCAGAAACAAGTGAAAGATCAGAAGTTAGGCGTCCTATAGCATCTCGCCTTGAGTCATTTAATTGTTGTTGGGTTGGGCGTCTGTTGAACGCTGTTGAATAATGCAAGGTGGTATCATCAGCATAGGAGTGGATAGGGCATTGAGTCAGATTTAGGAGATCATTGATGAATAATAGAAAGAGAGTGGGTGATAGGACAGAACCCTGTGGAACACCACTGTTGATAGTTTTAGGGAAGAACAGTGACCGTCTACTACAGCAGCAATAGAACGATCGGAAAGGAAACTGGAGATGAAGGTACAGAGAGAAGGATAGAATCCGTAGGAGGGTAGTTTAGAAATTAAAGATTTGTGCCAGACTCTATCGAAGGCTTTCGATATGTCAAGGCCGACAGCAAAGGTTTCACCGAAGTCCCTAAAAGAGGATGACCAAGATTCAGTTAGGAAAGTAAGAAGATCACCAGTAGATCTGCCTTTACGGAAACCATACTGGCAATCAGAGAGAAGGTTGTGAGCTGATAGATGCCTCATTATCTTCCTATTAAGGATAGACTCAAAGGCTTTAGAAAGGCAGGAAATCAAAGCTATAGGGCGGTAGTTAGAAGGATTGGAGTGGTCACCTTTTTTAGGGACAGGTTGAATGTGAGCAAACTTCCAGCAAGAAGGATAAATAGAAGTAGAGAGACACAGATGAAAGAGTTTGACCAGGCAGTGAGCGAGTTCGGAAGCACAGTTTTTGAGAACAACAGGAGGGACTCCATCCGGACCGTAAGCCTTCCGAGAATCAAGGCCAGAGAGGGCCAGGAAAACGTCTTATAACGGGACCAGGAGCCTGTAAGGCTGACAGGCAAGTGAGAGCTCACCATTCAGAGAGGCTATAGACGACATTCCCATGATGTAACATGGCCTGAAACTATCTAAACAGCCACTACCAGCCTCCAAGCAGTTGTCAAGGGATTATGCAAGTACATCTGAGTTTGGTACATATTGGAGTGAGTTATGGGGTTTTGAAGATGTTCACAGAAAAATGCGTTTTCTCGACTTTCAGTTTTTCAGCATATATTGTTGAATAACTTTTTCAGTAACTGGTCAATTTCAAAACTTTTTGCAGCAAAATGATCAACAACCTCATCTTAACAAATGCCAGCATGATAATGCATGAACTCACTCAAATAAATTTACAACAGGCTTATAAACTCAAATTTTTTTATGAAAAAAAGGTAACAATTTGGCGTGTAATGAAATTTTTATAACATAGGTTATGTGTATGCCGATGCTGACATTTATTTGTTGTTATGTATATTATATGGTTAAGAGGAAATTGCCACACTGTTATTAGTTTTGATTTTATAATGGTATTTTGAATTATTTTCTTCTCGACGAAAAAATATTTATTGCAAAAAAACTACGCCACATTTCTGTACCAAATTAACACTGAAGATGTACACTATAAACGTACACCTTGTGTATAAATATTATTGAATTCAGTGAAAAAATAGCAATGGGAGAGCCAAAAAACCGATATTGATATCGAGTCATCGAATTTCCACCATATAAATTACAATACAAACAAGTACAGGTCCAATAAACATCGTAACAACATATCTTCCACCTCGAAGACCGTATCAACCAATCCTAGACTTCCATGGAATAGCGTCCCAATCAATACCAACCTACATCATTGAGGACTTGAACACACATCACCCCAAATTAGACAACAAAATGAATATTATTGTAGGCAAAGCTCTAATGATACGGATCAATAATCGTAAATTAGCACACATAGGCCTAGATTTAACTTACATATCTCACAATACCTTATCCACCCCAGACATAATACTAACAACAATAAAACATACCACAATATACTTGTCCAACCAGGACCAACAATTGACTCAGACCACATACCTATAATCATAAAGATCCTATTAGAGTAAACACACCACCTACAAAACTAACTGGGAAGAATTCAAACAAGAAGCAAAACTTAAAACATAAAAACATAAACACAAATCCATACATTAACCAAACTAACTTGGAAAACTCAACGAAAGAGTGGATGACTGCAATAACCTCAACTATGGAAAAATATATACCAAACAGAACATACAAAACAATACAGAAACCTATATACAACCAACGTATGAAAGAACTGCAATGGTGGGCGAAACGATTAATGGAATATAGTTTAAAATCAGGATGGACCTACACTAAATTTATCACTTATAAAACTGTTACGAATGTGTGTGTATGTGCATATGTGTGTTTGTGCGGGCTGGCTTTGTGAGTGTTAGCGTGCGGTACAGTGATGTTAATTGTACGACAATTATCGTATTTGTACGATAATATGGCTGTTTGTACGATGTACGATACATAGGTAAGAATCGCACACCAATATACGATAATTGAGTGGCAAAGTATTTATATATATATATATATATATATATATATATATATATATATATATATATATATATATATATATATATATATATATTTGTAATAAGGTACTGGAATAATTGTGTAAAGAAAAAAATATCGATGTCAACATTTCAGAGAGAGAGAGGGGCTGGGGACTGGGGAGGGAAGGAAAAAGGAGAGAGATGTTGTCAGTCACAGTCAGTGTCAAGTGACAAAATGATCTTATTAGTGTGACTCTTAGTGTTAGTATGGTGAAGGGCGAGTTTTCCTTCTCTTATCATATGTTCTATTTGACGTATAACGGTATGAAAAAACAAAACATTCTCATTATGTGGCAATAATGGGCAACAATAAATAAAGAAATAAATAATAACGGTTTTCCAGTGTAGGTTGTGTTGCGGAGAGTGATGGACTGACGGTTGACTGATACGTTGACCCCTTGGAGATACATGCACATTGACACTGTACGTAAGCTTTTATCAATATACAGTTTTAATATATATATATATATATATATATATATATATATATATATATATATATATATATATATATATATATATATATATATATATATATATATATATATATATATATATATATATATATATATATATATATATATTGGATATATTATTATTTGTACGTGGTGTACGATATGTTTTCCCGGCGGCAAGCCAAGCACTGCTTGTCGCCAAGAGTGTATCCTCAGTTCCGGGCCGAACCCAATAAAGGAGAGACGTGTGTCCCTGTGTCTCGCTCCCCTGCCTAGCTATCTTACATGGCGCAGTGAAACCCTTACCTACACCGGTCAAGATGCCTCTACCTCGCCGATCCCCTCACTCGACGCCTAGGGCCTCGACGACAATGGTTCCTCGCAGCCTCCAGCAGCAAGGCGGACCATCAGTGACCAGCAACAAGCCATCACCACCTTGCAGGCCAACATGGCGGCGCTCAACACACGAGGCAACGTGGCGCCCGCCCCTCGGGTGCCTCTCTCGGCTGCCCCCGACAAATGCGACCTGGATATGACACCAGCTGCATTCAGGTCGTGGAAACGGTCCATGGAGTGCTGGCTTCTCCTCTGCAAGTGGCCACGCCAGGAAGCGGTCCATCACGTCAGACTCCTCTGTGGCCCCCCGCTGCAACGTGCCTTGGACGCCAGATTCACCTTCGACCAGTGGAGCGCCCTCACACAGCAGGAGGCGCTGGACGCCATTGGTAACCTAGTGCTTCGCTCCTCCAGCCCGGCAGTGCAGTGGGCAGAGTTTTTCGGTGTCAGCCAAGGGCAGGACGAGTGTGTTAGTGACTACTTCGTACGGGGCGCCCAGAAAGTCAACGACTGCGCTTTCGAGTGTCCCCAGTGCAGCCTCAACCTCTGAGTACTTGCTATTGAAAAAGCTTGTGGTAGGCATCCGCGACACGGGCCTCAAACAGCAGGTGTATCAAGCGTGTGACTCGTTAGGCAGTGTGGACGCCCTAAGGGCCATGTGTTGTGCATATGAGGCAGCCCGCCAACACACCACAGGCGTGGGCGGTTGGCGGGAAAGCAGTCGCGCGGCTGGCACCGTGCGGGCCGAGGAGGACGGGGACCAGACGCTCGACGCCGCCGCTGCCACCACCTCTGGCAAGACACAGCCCTCACGTACTTGCTGGAACTGTGGTACTTCGCACGCCCCTGACAGAGCTTCCTGCCCGGCCAGGGAAGCAGTCTGCGTCGCCTGTCGTAAGAAAGGCCACTTCAAGAGGTGCTGCAGGAGCTCCAAGCGCCCACACGGCACTGCATCTGCCAACGCCGTCTCGGGATCAGTGACAACGGCAGGCGCGAACGTGTCCCGCCAACCCACCATAGAGGTAACAGTGGCGCTTGGCAAGGGCGCCAAGCACCACACAGCAGCTGTGGCGGACACCGGCGCCCAGGTGTGCGTCGCGGGGGCGGCCCTCCTGTCCAGTCTCAACATACAACCCACGCAGCTACAGGGACGTGCAGGCTTGCGGAATGTAGCGGACTTGCCCTTACGGTGCATCGGATCGTGCCGGTGTGACATTTACCTTGGCGGCCATGCTACACAGCAAGAAGTATACTTCGTACCCTCCGCCAGGTCGGTGTTCCTGTCACTGAGCGCGTGCAAGGAGCTGGGGCTGGTGCCCGCCGGCTTCCCTCACCACTCCCTGCCGACAGTGCAAGCAGTGGAAGCGCGTGACACGACCGCCGAGCCTGCCCAGCCGCCTGCCAAGCCCGCCACGATACCATTCCCGCCACACGAGGAGCACGTACGACGGCTAGAGGAGTGGCTACTACAACACTTCTCGGCCTCCGCCTTCAACACCACAAGGAGCCCGCTGCCCGTGATGGACGGCGAGCCTCACCACATCCACCTGGCACCCAACGCTGTCCCCTACGCCTGCCACACGCCCGCCTCGGTGCCGAAACACTGGGAGGACGAGGTGAAAGCCCAGCTTGAAGACGACGTACGGCGAGGCGTCATCGAGCCCGTCCCGGCAGGGGAACCCACGGAGTGGTGTGCCCGCATGGTTGTGGTAGCAAGGAAATCAGGGCAACCGCGGCGCACCGTCGATTACCAGCGCCTCAACGCCGCATGCCGCAGAGAGACACACCACACCCCCGCCCCCTTCGACATGGTGTCTAGTGTCCCCAAACATTGCTTCAAGACAGTGGCTGATGCTTATTGGGGGTACCACCAAGTCAGGCTGGACGAGGAGAGTCGAAGTCTCACCACCTTCATCACCCCATGGGGAGGTTCAGGTACCTCCGGACCTCCATGGGCCACTGTTCTGCTGGTGACGCATACACAAAGCGCTTCGATGACGCCATCCAAGGCATCGTGAGGAAGCACAAGTGTATCGACGACACCCTCCTCTACGACAGCAACATCGAAGACGCATTCTGGCACACGTACGAGTTTCTGGCGACCTGTGTAGCCAAGGGGATTACTTTGAAGCCTGAAAAATTCCAGTTCGCACGGAGGGAGGTGGATTTCGTGGGTTTTCGCCTCGGCTGGGAGGAGTACAAACCCACAGACGAGCGCCTAGCGGCAATCAAAAGCTTCAGGATGCCTGACAAGCCCTCCATCTCAGACATCAGGTCGTGGTACGGGTTTGTCAATCAACTTGCCCCATTCCTCGCCACAGCCTCAATCATGAACGCCTTCAGGAGCTCCTGAAGAAGCCGTGCGGAAAGGCTGTGTACTGGGACGAGCACCTGCAGGAGAAATTCCGCCGCGCTCAGGACACCATATGCCAGCTTGCAAAGGACGGCCTGGCATATTACGACAAAACCCGCCCACAGTTGCCCTCACAGACTGGAGCAGGGAGGGCATTGGATTCATTATCCTGCAGCAGTTCTGCCACTGCTCGTCTGCTGCCGCTCCCTTCTGCTGCAGGGCGGGCTGGCGTCTGGCCCTGTGCGGAAGCCGCCACCTCACGGCCGCCGAGACTGGTTACGCCGCGGTAGAGGGGGAAACCTTGGCTGTGGTGTGGTGCCTCCAGAAAGCCCGGCTGTTCTTGTTGGGGTGCCCGAACCTCACCATCGTCACCGACCACCGCCCTCTCACCAAGCTGCTGGGGGACAGGGCCCTCACAGAAGTCATCAACCCACGACTCTTCCGGCTCAAGGAGCGAACGCTACAGTACCGCTTTCAAGTCAAATATCTGCCAGGAAAAAGGAACGCCGCAGCCGACTTCCTGTCCAGGTACCCAGCCCTCAGAAGCCCCACCACAGACACCGACGCCAACCTGGATGAGGACCTCACCGAGGCAGTAGCAGCCGTGGTCATCGCCACAGCCGAACACGAGGGTCACGTTCTCGACGAGTCAGCGGTGAGAAAATCTGCAGCCGACGACCCTGTCTACCAACTACTACTGGCCAAAGTGTTGGCCGCGGACTGGCACCTGCACAAGGCGCAAGAAGTGGCCTGCCTGCGCCCGTTCTATGGCGTGAGGGACCGGTTGGCAGTCTCTCAAGACCTTGTCACATACACCTTTGACCAGGGTTGTGTGCGACTCGTGATTCCTGAGCAAACAGCAAACTTACACGCTGGTCACCAAGGGCTAGATTCCATGCTGCGGAGGGCAAGGCAATGTGTATACTGGCCCGGGTTGGAAGGGACCTGCAGCACTACCGGGCGTCGTGCACGTCATGCGAGACGCACGCTCCCTCTCAGCCCTCAGAAACACTCGTCATCACGCCGCCCCCAGAGTACCCATTCCAATCCACAGTGGCGGACATGTTTCAGCATGAGGGGCACACCTACATGGTCTACGCTGACAGGCTCACTGGATGGCTAGAACTCGCCCATTTCCCACACGGTGCTACATCTAATAAAATCAAGAGTCAAATGAGGCAGTACTTCACGCGATGGGGCGCCCCGGAACAGCTGTCCACTGATGGGGGGCCGAACCTGGCGAGCGAGGAAATGTCGGAATTCCTCAAGAAGTGGGGTGTCATTGCACGCCTGTCCTCAGCACAGTACCCACAGTCAAACGGGCGGGCCGAAGCAGCGGTCAAGACGGCCAAAAGAATCATCAGAGCCAACACAGGTAGCGGGGGCTCATTGGACACGGACAAAACCTCCCTCGCTGTGCTGCAGTACCTTAACACCCCGCTGCGATCTGTCAACAAGTCCCCCGCCCAACTTGCCACCGGAAGGCAGCTGCGTGATGGCGTGCCAACGGCCCGACGACATTACAAGGTGGACAGGCACTGGGGAAGGACGCTGCGTGAGAGAGAAGTGAAAATGGGGGAGGAAGGCAACACCCTGATGGCAACCTGCACACCCAGACAGCTCCGGCCCCTGTCCCCCGGCACACGAGTAAGGATGCAGAACCAGGCCTCGGGCACGTGGGACCGCACGGGCTTGATCGTGGAGGCGCTGCCCTACAGGCAGTACACCGTCAGGCTTGATGGTAGCGGCCGAATAAGCCTCAGGAACAGGAAGCATCTGCGGCCCGTCGCTGAGTCAACCCCACCGCCCGCACCGCCAACCCTGCGCCCACCAACCCCGCCGGCCGCTCAACCAACCACGACACCCGCACAAGTCTCAACCCCCACCCAACCTCAGCTACGCCCCGCACCCAGGAGGCAGGTGCGGCGACCGGGGTGGCTGAGCGACTATGTGTAACACACACACACACACACATACACACCCGTACGTGTATACTTACCTCCATTCCAAGTTTAGTTCGTTCCCCTCCCGTGCCGTCGTAGCCCGTTATGTTCATACACATATCAGATTAATGTGTTGCAGGCACACATTTATCTTACGGGGGGATATTGGATATATTATTATTTGTACGTGGTGTACGATATGTTTTCCCGGCGGCAAGCCAAGCACTGCTTGTCGCCAAGAGTGCAGTGTTGCCGTTTTGTGGGGTTTTACCCACAAATCTGTGAGTAAGCAGGATAATTGTGGGTGCCTTTGTGGGTGAGGCGATTTTAAGTCTATTTGTGGGTAAAATTTATGGGTGTTCATTGTATGTGTGGGTAGTTTTAGGACTTTTATGCTGAATATATAAATCTACGATTACATTATTATTATTATTATTATTATTATTATTATTATTATTATTATTATTGCATCCTGCCGTACGCTCAGTCAAGATATGAAAAATAGGAAGCGTCCGGGACCCGTGCATGCAACAGTGGTTTGTTATCCTGTTGCTTTGAGTGCTGCAGCGCCTCCGCCTCGCCCGCCGCGCCGGACCCGTACGCTTCCTGTTTTGAACTTTGATCACGTTCAGTCAACAGTCCACACCACGGTGACGGTCTCACAGTGCCACTCTTCACTCACCTACTCACTACATCGGTTCAACCAACAGTACCCGTGCATGGTACAAGTGGACTAGCTGAACAGTACTGTACGTAACAGAGTAGGCCTTGGGTTCCCAGCTCCTGCCATGAGTGACAAGAAATATACTCGTAAGCCTTCCGAGAATCAAGGCCAGAGAGGCCAGGAAAACGTCTTACACTACTTACCTTATGAACTCCAGTGATGAAATGCTCGACGGTTCAGCTATTCTCGTTAAACATAACCTGAAACACAAAAGATGATTACGACATACTATAAATAGGGGGAAATTCGTTAATTTGGTCAAAAAAATTGAAAAATTGGAAACTTGGTACGGGTTCGTCTCTGGAGAGGGAAGCTATGGCCGAAGTTGCCAGGCGCATAACGCATGCTTACCTGGTAATGGCGGGTTTAAAGGCCGGCCTTTAAATACCCAAGCGCACACGCCCTTTTCTTCTAGTCTTTGTTTTGCTTGTATTTATTTCCTTTTTGAGCTGTTTTTTTTTTTTTTTTTGCGTGATGTACTTGTACGACAGTTTAGATCAGGCAGTGAGGTTGAGGAAGATGCTAAATCCTCAGTACCAATTGATACAGCCTTAGGAAGTGTGCGTGCCTGCAGCCTACCTGTTGATCGTACTTACACGTGTTGAGTCCCCAAATTGTGACAATGCCACGTAAGTGGTAAAGAAAGACTCAGGTTGAAACAGCCCGCCAGAAAGCCTTGAAAAGGTGGAAAAGAGAAGAAAGTGAGGAGCCTGAGACACGTGGTGGTAGTACTGGCAAGGCTTCCACCTGCCGCCACCACCCCTGCCACTCCCGACCTCACGTGTCTGCTGCAAGCTACAGGCATAGTCTCCTGCCACCAGAGGAGAGTGAAGTTCACCAAACTAGTGAGGATAGTGCCTTGTTAGTGATATCATTACAAAGACTGCAAACAATTTTCAATTTGGTGAAATGTGAATGTGGCAACGGAATCACCGCAAAAGTGACAAGTTATTTGTTTGATTGTACTATAAATCTTCGGTGTGACAAATGTGACAGTGTTGTTCACCATTCAGAACCTATCAGTGATATGTTATATATTCTAATATGATAATAACGGGACCAGGAGCCTGTAAGGCTGACAGGCAAGTGAGAGCTCACCATTCAGAGAGGCTATATAGACGACATTCCCATGATGTAACATGGCCTGAAACTATCTAAACAGCCACTACCAGCCTCCAAGCAGTTGTCAAGGGATTATGTAAGTACATATCTGAGTTTGGTACATATTGGAGTGAGTTATGTGGGGGTTTTGAAGATGTTCACAGAAAAATGCGTTTTTCTCGACTTTCAGTTTTCAGCATATATTGTTGAATAACTTTTTCAGTAATTGGTCAATTTCAAAACTTTTGCAGCAAAATGATCAACAACCTCATCTTAACAAATGCCAGCATGATAATGCATGAACTCACTCAAATAAATTTACAACAGGCTTATAAACTCAAATTTTTTATGAAAAAAGGTAACAATTTGGCGTGTAATGAAATTTTTATAACATAGGTTATGTGTATGCCGATGCTGACATTTATTTGTTGTTATGTATATTATATGTGGTTAAGAGGAAATTGCCACACTGTTATTAGTTTTGATTTTATAATGGTATTTTGAATTATTTTCTTCTCGACGAAAAAATATTTATTGCAAAAAAACTACGCCACATTTCTGTACCAAATTAACACTGAAGATGTACACTATAAACGTACACCTTGTGTATAAATATTATTGAATTCAGTGAAAAAATAGCAATGGGAGAGCCAAAAAACCGATATTGATATCGAGTCATCGAATTTCCACCATATAAATTACAATACAAACAAGTACAGGTCCAATAAACATCGTAACAACATATCTTCCACCTCGAAGACCGTATCAACCAATCCTAGACTTCCATGGAATAGCGTCCCAATCAATACCAACCTACATCATTGAGGACTTGAACACACATCACCCCAAATTAGACAACAAAATGAATATTATTGTAGGCAAAGCTCTAATGATACGGATCAATAATCGTAAATTAGCACACATAGGCCTAGATTTCCCAACTTACATATCTCACAATACCTTATCCACCCCAGACATAATACTAACAACAATAAAACATACCACAATATACTTGTCCAACCAGGACCAACAATTGACTCAGACCACATACCTATAATCATAAAGATCCTATTAGAGTAAACACACCACCTACAAAACTAACTGGGAAGAATTCAAACAAGAAGCAAAACTTAAAACATAAAAAACATAAACACAAATCCATACATTAACCAAACTAACTTGGAAAACTCAACGAAAGAGTGGATGACTGCAATAACCTCAACTATGGAAAAATATATACCAAACAGAACATACAAAACAATACAGAAACCTATATACAACCAACGTATGAAAGAACTGCAATGGTGGGCGAAACGATTAATGGAATATAGTTTAAAATCAGGATGGACCTACACTAAATTTATCACTTATAAAACTGTTACGAATGTGTGTATGTGCATATGTGTGTTTGTGCGGGCTGGCTTTGTGAGTGTTAGCGTGCGGTACAGTGATGTTAATTGTACGACAATTATCGTATTTGTACGATAATATGGCTGTTTGTACGATGTACGATACATAGGTAAGAATCGCACACCAATATACGATAATTGAGTGGCAAAGTATTTTATATATATATATATATATATATATATATATATATATATATATATATATATATATATATATATATATATATATATGTAATAAGGTACTGGAATAATTGTGTAAAGAAAAAAATATCGATGTCAACATTTCAGAGAGAGAGAGGGGCTGGGGACTGGGGAGGGAAGGAAAAAGGAGAGAGATGTTGTCAGTCACAGTCAGTGTCAAGTGACAAAATGATCTTATTAGTGTGACTCTTAGTGTTAGTATGGTGAAGGGCGAGTTTTCCTTCTCTTATCATATGTTCTATTTGACGTATAACGGTATGAAAAAAACAAAACATTCTCATTATGTGGCAATAATGGGCAACAATAAATAAAGAAATAAATAATAACGGTTTTCCAGTGTAGGTTGTGTTGCGGAGAGTGATGGACTGACGGTTGACTGATACGTTGACCCCTTGGAGATACATGCACATTGACACTGTACGTAAGCTTTTATCAATATACAGTTTTCATTATATATATATATATATATATATATATATATATATATATATATATATATATATATATATATATATATATATATATATATATATATATATATATATATATATATATATATATATATATATATATGGATATATTATTATTTGTACGTGGTGTACGATATGTTTTCCCGGCGGCAAGCCAAGCACTGCTTGTCGCCAAGAGTGTATCCTCAGTTCCGGGCCGAGCCCAATAAAGGAAAGATGTGTGTCCCTGTGTCTCGCTCCCCTGCCTAGCTATCTTACATGGCGCAGTGAAACCCTTACCTACACCGGTCAAGATGCCTCTACCTCGCCGATCCCCTCGACGACAGTGGTTCCTCGCAGCCTCCAGCAGGCAAGGCAGACCATCAGTGACCAGCAACAAGCCATCACCACCTTGCAGGCCAACATGGCGGCGCTCAACACACGAGGCAACGTAGCGCCCGCCCCTCGGGTGCCTCTCTCGGCTGCCCCCGAGAAATGCGACCTGGATATGACACCAGCTGCATTCAGGTCGTGGAAACGGTCCATGGAGTGCTGGCTTCTCCTCTGCAAGTGGCCACGCCAGGAAGCGGTCCATCACGTCAGACTCCTCTGTGGCCCCCCGCTGCAACGTGCCTTGGACGCCAGATTCACCTTCGACCAGTGGAGCGCCCTCACACAGCAGGAGGCGCTGGACGCCATTGGTAACCTAGTGCTTCGCTCCTCCAGCCCGGCAGTGCAGTGGGCAGAGTTTTTCGGTGTCAGCCAAGGGCAGGACGAGTGTGTTAGTGACTACTTCGTACGGGGCGCCCAGAAAGTCAACGACTGCGCTTTCGAGTGTCCCCAGTGCAGCCTCAACCTCTCTGAGTACTTGCTATTGAAAAAGCTTGTGGTAGGCATCCGCGACACGGGCCTCAAACAGCAGGTGTATCAAGCGTGTGACTCGTTAGGCAGTGTGGACGCCCTAAGGGCCATGTGTTGTGCATATGAGGCAGCCCGCCAACACACCACAGGCGTGGGCGGTTGGCGGGAAAGCAGTCGCGCGGCTGGCACCGTGCGGGCCGAGGAGGACGGGGACCAGACGCTCGACGCCGCCGCTGCCACCACCTCTGGCAAGACACAGCCCTCACGTACTTGCTGGAACTGTGGTACTTCGCACGCCCCTGACAGAGCTTCCTGCCCGGCCAGGGAAGCAGTCTGCGTCGCCTGTCGTAAGAAAGGCCACTTCAAGAGGTGCTGCAGGAGCTCCAAGCGCCCACACGGCACTGCATCTGCCAACGCCGTCTCGGGATCAGTGACAACGGCAGGCGCGAACGTGTCCCGCCAACCCACCATAGAGGTAACAGTGGCGCTTGGCAAGGGCGCCAAGCACCGCACAGCAGCTGTGGCGGACACCGGCGCCCAGGTGTGCGTCGCGGGGGCGGCCCTCCTGTCCAGTCTCAACATACAACCCACGCAGCTACAGGGACGTGCAGGCTTGCGGATGTAGCGGACTTGCCCTTACGGTGCCTCGGATCGTGCCGGTGTGACATTTACCTTGGCGGCCATGCTACACAGCAAGAAGTATACTTCGTACCCTCCGCCAGGTCGCTGTTCCTGTCACTGAGCGCGTGCAAGGAGCTGGGGCTGGTGCCCGCCGGCTTCCCTCACCACTCCCTGCCGACAGTGCAAGCAGTGGAAGCGCGTGACACGACCGCCGAGCCTGCCCAGCCGCCTGCCAAGCCCGCCACGATACCATTCCCGCCACACGAGGAGCACGTACGACGGCTAGAGGAGTGGCTACTACAACACTTCTCGGCCTCCGCCTTCAACACCACAAGGAGCCCGCTGCCCGTGATGGACGGCGAGCCTCACCACATCCACCTGGCACCCAACGCTGTCCCCTACGCCTGCCACACGCCCGCCTCGGTGCCGAAACACTGGGAGGACGAGGTGAAAGCCCAGCTTGAAGACGACGTACGGCGAGGCGTCATCGAGCCCGTCCCGGCAGGGGAACCCACGGAGTGGTGTGCCCGCATGGTTGTGGTAGCAAAGAAATCAGGGCAACCGCGGCGCACCGTCGATTACCAGCGCCTCAACGCCGCATGCCGCAGAGAGACACACACACCCCGCCCCTTCGACATGGTGTCTAGTGTCCCCAAACATTGCTTCAAGACAGTGGCTGACGCTTATTGGGGGTACCACCAAGTCAGGCTGGACGAGGAGAGTCGAAGTCTCACCACCTTCATCACCCCATGGGGGAGGTTCAGGTACCTCCGGACCCCCATGGGCCACTGTTCTGCTGGCGACGCATACACAAAGCGCTTCGATGACGCCATCCAAGGCATCGTGAGGAAGCACAAGTGTATCGACGACACCCTCCTCTACGACAGCAACATCGAAGACGCATTCTGGCACACGTACGAGTTTCTGGCGACCTGTGCAGCCAAGGGGATTACTTTGAAGCCTGAAAAATTCCAGTTCGCACGGAGGGAGGTGGATTTCGTGGGTTTTCGCCTCGGCTGGGAGGAGTACAAACCCACAGACGAGCGCCTAGCGGCAATCAAAAGCTTCAGGATGCCTGACAAGCCCTCCATCTCAGACATCAGGTCGTGGTACGGGTTTGTCAATCAACTTGCCCCATTCCTCGCCACAGCCCCAATCATGAACGCCTTCAGGAGCTCCTGAAGAAGCCGTGCGGAAAGGCTGTGTACTGGGACGAGCACCTGCAGGAGAAATTCCGCCGCGCTCAGGACACCATATGCCAGCTTGCAAAGGACGGCCTGGCATATTACGACAAAACCCGCCCCACAGTTGCCCTCACAGACTGGAGCAGGGAGGGCATTGGATTCATTATCCTGCAGCAGTTCTGCCACTGCTCGTCTGCTGCCGCTCCCTTCTGCTGCAGGGCGGGCTGGCGTCTGGCCCTGTGCGGAAGCCGCCACCTCACGGCCGCCGAGACTGGTTACGCCGCGGTAGAGGGGGAAACCTTGGCTGTGGTGTGGTGCCTCCAGAAAGCCCGGCTGTTCTTGTTGGGGTGCCCGAACCTCACCATCGTCACCGACCACCGCCCTCTCACCAAGCTGCTGGGGGACAGGGCCCTCACAGAAGTCATCAACCCACGACTCTTCCGGCTCAAGGAGCGAACGCTACAGTACCGCTTTCAAGTCAAATATCTGCCAGGAAAAAGGAACGCCGCAGCCGACTTCCTGTCCAGGTACCCAGCCCTCAGAAGCCCCACCACAGACACCGACGCCAACCTGGATGAGGACCTCACCGAGGCAGTAGCAGCCGTGGTCATCGCCACAGCCGAACACGAGGGTCACGTTCTCGACGAGTCAGCGGTGAGAAAATCTGCAGCCGACGACCCTGTCTACCAACTACTACTGGCCAAAGTGTTGGCCGCGGACTGGCACCTGCACAAGGCGCAAGAAGTGGCCTGCCTGCGCCCGTTCTATGGCGTGAGGGACCGGTTGGCAGTCTCTCAAGACCTTGTCACATACACCTTTGACCAGGGTTGTGTGCGACTCGTGATTCCTGAGCAAACTTACACGCTGGTCACCAAGGGCTAGATTCCATGCTGCGGAGGGCAAGGCAATGTGTATACTGGCCCGGGTTGGAAGGGGACCTGCAGCACTACCGGGCGTCGTGCACGTCATGCGAGACGCACGCTCCCTCTCAGCCCTCAGAAACACTCGTCATCACGCCGCCCCCAGAGTACCCATTCCAATCCACAGTGGCGGACATGTTTCAGCATGAGGGGCACACCTACATGGTCTACGCTGACAGGCTCACTGGATGGCTAGAACTCGCCCATTTCCCACACGGTGCTACATCTAATAAAATCAAGAGTCAAATGAGGCAGTACTTCACGCGATGGGGCGCCCCGGAACAGCTGTCCACTGATGGGGGGGCCGAACCTGGCGAGCGAGGAAATGTCGGAATTCCTCAAGAAGTGGGGTGTCATTGCACGCCTGTCCTCAGCACAGTACCCACAGTCAAACGGGCGGGCCGAAGCAGCGGTCAAGACGGCCAAAAGAATCATCAGAGCCAACACAGGTAGCGGGGGCTCATTGGACACGGACAAAACCTCCCTCGCTGTGCTGCAGTACCTTAACACCCCGCTGCGATCTGTCAACAAGTCCCCCGCCCAACTTGCCACCGGAAGGCAGCTGCGTGATGGCGTGCCAACGGCCCGACGACATTACAAGGTGGACAGGCACGGGAAGGACGCTGCGTGAGAGAGAAGTGAAAATGGGGGAGGAAGGCAACACCCTGATGGCAACCTGCACACCCAGACAGCTCCGGCCCCTGTCCCCCGGCACACGAGTAAGGATGCAGAACCAGGCCTCGGGCACGTGGGACCGCACGGGCTTGATCGTGGAGGCGCTGCCCTACAGGCAGTACACCGTCAGGCTTGATGGTAGCGGCCGAATAAGCCTCAGGAATAGGAAGCATCTGCGGCCCGTCGCTAAGTCAACCCCACCGCCCGCACCGCCAACCCTGCGCCCACCAACCCCGCCGGCCGCTCAACCAACCACGACACCCGCACAAGTCTCAACCCCCACCCAACCTCAGCTACGCCCCGCACCCAGGAGGCAGGTGCGGCGACCGGGTGGCTGAGCGACTATGTGTAACACACACACACACACACACACACGCACATACACACCCGTACGAGTATACTTACCTCCATTCCAAGTTTAGTTCGTTCCCCTCCCGTGCCGTCGTAGCCCGTTATGTTCATACACATATCAGATTAATGTGTTGCAGGCACACATTTATCTTACGGGGGATATTGGATATATTATTATTTGTACGTGGTGTACGATATGTTTTCCGGCGGCAAGCCAAGCACTGCTTGTCGCCAAGAGTGCAGTGTTGCCGTTTTGTGGGGTTTTACCCACAAATCTGTGAGTAAGCAGGATAATTGTGGGTGCCTTTGTGGGTGAGGCGATTTTAAGTCTATTTGTGGGTAAAATTTATGGGTGTTCATTGTATGTGTGGGTAGTTTTAGGACTTTTATGCTGAATATATAAATCTACGATTACATTATTATTATTATTATTATTATTATTATTATTATTATTATTATTATTGCATCCTGCCGTACGCTCAGTCAAGATATGAAAAATAGGAAGCGTCCGGGACCCGTGCATGCAACAGTGGTTTGTTATCCTGTTGCTTTGAGTGCTGCAGCGCCTCCGCCTCGCCCGCCGCGCCGCGGGACCCGTACGCTTCCTGTTTTGAACTTTTGATCACGTTCAGTCAACAGTCCACACCACGGTGACGGTCTCTCACAGTGCCACTCTTCACTCACCTACTCACTACATCGGTTCAACCAACAGTACCCGTGCATGGTACAAGTGGACTAGCTGAACAGTACTGTACGTAACAGAGTAGGCCTTGGGTTCCCAGCTCCTGCCATGAGTGACAAGAAATATACTCAGCATTACAGGACAGTTTGGGAAACTGACAGCCGATTCAAAGGTTAGTTTTAGTTTTATTGTTGCTTTGTATATATATATATATATATATATATATATATATATATATATATATATATATATATATATATATATATATATATATATATATATATATATGTATAGTGTGTGTGTGTGTGACTATAGTTAACTTAATTCTTAGTAGGTGGTATATAGCTATGGTAAACGAATACATTAATATATAAATGCATAGGAAATACATAGGACTCGTTTTTTTTTCCCTCAGGATGGCTGCAGCCAATGTTGACATTCTCCTGATGTTAAAGAACTTTCATCCCTCTAACGTTACTTCCCAGTGCAAACGGTCTATTGTGCCTGTTGCCTGCAGATATAAATCAACATTTGCAGATATGGATAGTTTGGAGAATGAATGGGAAAATGTCAGCTTTGTGCAGTGGCCCAAAGAATGCCTTAATGATACTGTTAGTTTCTGGGCTGAGGTAAATGAATACACAATGAGCTCAGGTGTAAAAAAGTTTCCAAATTTATCATCACTTGCACTCTCACTACTGTCCTTGCCTTACTCAAATGCGACCATTGAGAGAATCTTTTCACAAATGAACATAGTTCATTCAAAATTAAGGAATAGGCTAAGTGTAAGATCAGTTGAAGCCATATTGCAAATTCGCTATGGACTGAAACTGCAGTCACTGAACTGCTCAACTTTTGTACCTTCCAATGAAATTATTAGAAACTTTGGAGCTAAAGATTGTGCTGAAGAGGCTAATGATGATATAATTTCCATAGACACGGACTAAAACTAGTGAATGATCGCTCAAGCCAGTTGTAGCCTTATTAGTTAAAATTCTTCTTTCCGCTAAACTAACTACTTCTGCGGCTGCTGTTTCTGAAGGAATTTTTTTTTTTTTTTTTTAACTACAATTTTGT
Source organism: Portunus trituberculatus (assembly GCF_017591435.1). NCBI lineage: Eukaryota > Metazoa > Arthropoda > Malacostraca > Decapoda > Portunidae > Portunus > Portunus trituberculatus. Next base: position 15,379,075 of record NC_059302.1, on the reverse strand, counting down.
TATAAAATGATGCAGAAATAATCGTGTAAATACATGTGCACATTTATTCTGTTGATTTTATTAACCACCATGAAAAATAGTTACTATAAAAATTACGATTATTTGTGGGTAGATTTGTGGGTATTTCATAAAAATTTGTGGGATTTTTGTGGGTAAAATGCAACTTTTTTATGGGTAGCATTCCAGACTAAAGTGGCAACACTGCAAGAGTGTATCCTCAGTTCCGGGCCGAGCCCAATAAAGGAGAGACGTGTGTCCCTGTGTCTCGCTCCCCTGCCTAGCTATCTTACAATATATATATATATATATATATATACACACACACACACACACACACCTTTGTGTAACCTTTGTATGTGTAGTATGTCATTTGCATATGAAAATTAATGAAATGTTCAGTACAGTGTATAATGCAGTTCTGATGTGTGTATATTATTTTTCCTTTGGATGTACGATAATATTAGGCAAAATACGATAATTCTGGTGGTTCGGTACGACAATGTGGGCTAGAAAAGTTAACATCACTGGCGCGGTGGGAGTGAGGAGTCTGCAAGAGAGCATGTGCGAGGCAAGGCTGGGAGACGCACGCTCTGTTATTAAGACGTTCTGGCTGCTGTTGTGGTCTGTTGTGCCCGCCCCTGGAAACGCCTGTGAGTGCCTGAGTGCCCTGTGTGTGTGTATGGAGGCTGCCCTGTGATGTACTGTGAAGAAGAGGACTCAGTAATGGACGTGAGTAAGCTGGTGTTTCTCTGCCCGGCGGTGCCCGCCATTACCCCCCATTGTGTGCCTCGTGCTGATGTGCTCCTGTGTGCTCCGGACCCTGACAACAAAGCTGACGCAGCGAGTCAAAGCGGACAACTACGGGTGAGAAGGTAACAAAACCATAAAACACACCATTGTAAAAGAATGCAAAAAAAAACAACATAATCAATTGGGAAAACAAAATAAGCGAAGAACAGACACTATACAAAGATCCAAAAAAAAAAAAAAAATTCTGGCAAAACATAAAGCAACTAAAAGGTAACACATAAAATCAAACACAGTATTTTATACAAGGTAACAAAAAGACATATGAAGAAAAAGACAAAGAAAAAAATCTTCAGGGATCTGGAGTAATGTTTTCAGAATAATTAAGCCCAGCAGAAAATTTTTTGTTTGATCAAGAGAACGATCAAATAGTTAGCACATACATCAACAGCAACACAGTAGAAATACTTCCCTACCATCAAGGAAACCCAGATAACAAATAAAAACAACTGCCTAACATCACAGATCACAATACATAATGTTAAAAACATTATAAAGCAATTAAAAAAATAACACAACAGGAGACACTAAAATAAATAAAGTTATTCTACAGAATTTACCTGATGAAGTTTTAGAAATATTCACTAAACTTCTTAACATATCACTTTCTATGGGATATTTCCCAAACATATTCAAACACTCTAAAATATAGTTGATTCCTAAACCAAACAAACCAACAACAGACCCCAATAACTTTCGCCCCATCTCACTACTTGAAGTACCGGGTAAAATCTATGAAAAAATAATTAACATGAGAGTCAGAACATTCCTAGAGAGCAATGATATACTACCTGACTCACAACATGGTTTCCGCAAACACAGATCAACAGACAAAGCCCTAGCGACTATCACAGAAACCACTTCAAAAGCCCTCTCAGACAAAAAGCAATGCTGTATAGTTTTAAGAGATGTCTCCAAGGTATGGACAAATGGTCTCAAATAGAAATTACAACAGATAGAATAGAATAATAGCAAAACTACTTTGTAGCTTTCTCGACAATAGATCAGCCTCTATTTCACTAAATAGCTTCGAAGGCCAAAGCTTTTATTTAACTCCACAGTGGTGTACCACAAGGAAGCAGTGTATCACCCACACTTTACACAATATATACATACGACATACCCCCACCAATTACAGATGGGATAAACATACAATACGCAGATGACATTACACAAATCATAACTCAAGCAGGTAAATCAAGAAATATGCTAAGAAAAAAGATAGAGAGGGAAATTAAAAACATAAATAATTTTAAAAACAAATGGAAAATAAAAACCAACACATCAAAATTCACTATCCTTCCCATAGCTTTATCAAAGACAATCCCGGTTAATATTGAAGGAAACTTAATACCCTACTCAAATGAAGCAAGCGTACTTGGACTAAAACTCTGCTCATGTGGATACAGCAAACATGTTACACATGTCATCAAAAAAGCTTCCCTTGCACTCAAAGTAATAAAACGCTTTGAAATGCTAAACACCAACATAAAAAAAAATTTAATTAAAGCATGTGTTCTTCCTATCCTAACATACCCAACCTACACACTTAATGCACTCTCAAAACAATTCAAATGGTTTCACTACAGCTAATACAATACAGAGCATTAAGATAGATAGATACACTTTATTGTCTTATTGCATATACATACAATGAGAAAATTATTGTGGTGGGAACTCCGTACAGTTTATGGACATAGACAATGACTGCCACTTCACAATTCACATTTGTACTATACATGTTATGACACAACTGTCACGTACACACACTATTAAAAAGGCATCCCCTAAGGTAACTATAAAGGTTTCCTCTCTTAAACAAAGTGTAGTACAATATAAGATAAACTCTATTATCGAGTTTCATATACATAAAATTAGGGATCCAAAGATTAAAGATTTAAAATTCCTACTTACTCACACACACACACACACACACTCCGCGCTCCATGGAGAGCGGACGTGCCTCCTGCTCAGAGTGGCATCTGACTAACACTCCACACGCTAAGCAATGTGCTTGAGTGAGAATCGTTATTGGTATTGAGGGCGGCCGGAGCGAGTGTACAGAGTGAGCGTGGCCTGGTGGCGTGTACATGGGAGTGATCGGAGGTGTGAGAACCTCCACACTCCAAGCGACAGAGCGGGAACCACACAAAGGCCAGCCATAGCAGCCGCCGCATCCCACCACACACGTAGCTACCAGGCCTGGCCCCAGTGACCACACACCCACATGCTCCCAGGAAGAGTAAAAAATGGATAGACCGGTAAGAAATAAATTACCAAATTCAAAATATGTTGATGAGGCCCAGGGAGCAAAACCAAAAGTGGCCAGTCAAAGCATGAGTCCATCTTCAACAGGGGCAACAATGCAAGGTAGATTGGTAATGTTGGAGAAGAGATTTGAGGAGTTGGTGAAGGAATTAAAAGTTCAGAGGAGTGAGGAGGAGCAGGATAGAGAATTCCGCAAGGCTTTGAAGGAAAGAGTTAAGAGACTGGAGGAAAATGAAAAACGATTGGTGGATGAGAATGCACACTTGAGAGTGGAGGTTGAAAAATACAAGAGACGGTTGGAGGAGAAAATGGAGAGAGTAGTAAAGGAGAAAGATGACTTTAAGGAAATGATTAGTGAGCAGAATGAAAGGTTTGAAAGGAATGGGAACTGAAGAAAACACAATGGACTGAGTCGAGGGAAGCAGAGATGGTTGGATTACAAGAAATAATTAAAGATCAGTTGAAGGAAGACAAAAAAGAAAGGTCCAAGGAACTGGTTAATGTAATGAAGAATAAGGAAACATTGATAAGAGAAATAGCAGAAAAGAAGAAGAGTGTGTTAATATTTGGGATGAAAGAACAAAATATAACATATAAGCCTAAGAGAATTAAGGAAGAATTAAAAACGGTAAGAGATCTGTTCAAAAATCTAAATGATGATGAAAAAAAAGACCTACAAGAAGAAGTGGAAGAGATCCATAGACTGGGTCCGTATAAGGAGGAGTGAGCAGACCGATTAAAGTAGTACTGAAGTCACAACAATCTGCGGAGGATATCCTATATAGAACATCAAAGTTAAGAGAGATAGAAGGTTGTAAAGAGGTGTTTGTGAGAAAGAATAGAAATGAGGAAGAGAGGAGAAGATATAAGGAATTGGTGGAAGAGGCGAGAAGGAAAAATGATGAGCGGTCTGAGGAGGAAAGAGAAAGTTTTTGGAGAGTTATAGGAGAGAGAGTCAGAAAGTGGTATGTGGAAAGAAGGAATGCGGAGGAACCCTAGAGGGAGCAGTGGGTGGACCGTAATGTATACTAATATAGATGGGATACTGTCAAGTAGATTGGAATTGCAAGACTATATGATGGTGGAGAAGCCTGATATAGTGTGTTTGACTGAGACAAAATTGCATGAAAAAACAAAGATAAATTTGGATAATAAATATAATATATGGAGAAAGGATAGAGAGAGTAAAGGTGGAGGAGGAGTTATGATTATGACGAAGAAATAAATAAATGTGGATAAGGTTTGGTATGGGAAGAACAACGCAGAAGTGATAAGCATAAGGATAAAAAGTGATGGAAAAGAATTAATAATCATGGTGACCTATGTACCTCCTAAAACAAATTCTTGGACATTAAGGAATACGACAATATGATCAAGGATACTTTACAGAGTTTGGAAAGTGTATTATCTGGAAAAAGAAAGGTGATACTAGTAGGAGATTTTAATTGTAAGGAGGTGGATTGGGAAAATCTAGTAAGTGGTGTTGGAGAGGAAGCATGGGAGAGAGATTTCTTAATCTAATGATGGAAAATATGATGGAACAGAGGGTGAAGGAAAATACTAGATATAGAGGAGATGATGAACCGGCTAGACTGGATTTGGTGTTAACAAGAGAAGTGTACCTATGTGGAGATATACAATACAAGTGTCCTTTGGGAAAGAGTGATCATGTGGTTATGGAAATGCAGATAGCAACAACACAGCGAAGGAAGGACGAGACATACAGGAGTGGTAGATTGAATTATAGAAAGATGGACACAGAAAGTTTGAAAAATTATTTCAGAAAATTAGATTGGGAGGAGATGTTACAAATCAGAGAAGTGCAAAAAAATATGAGATTTTTATGAAATATTATAAAGAAGGAGTTATGAAATTTGTACCAAAGTATAAACCGAGAGAGGAAGGAAGAAAGGATTGGTTTAATGCAACTTGTGTTAAGGCTAAGGAAAAGAGAGATGTGGCTTGGAAAAGATGGAAAAGAGCAGGAATATACTAAATAAGGAGAATTATAGAGTGGCGAGAAATGAGTATGTGAGGGTAAGGAGGAGGAAGAAAGAAAATTTGAAAAAGATATTGTAGACAAGAGTAAGGAACATCCAAAATTGTTTTACAGGTTCATAAATGGTAAACTTAAAAGAGAGAGTCCATTGAAAGATTAAAAGGAGAGCAAGGGATAGTAGATGACCCTAAGAATATAGCGGAATTGCTAAATAATAGGTTTCAGCAAGTATTTACTAAAGAAACAATGTTTGTAAAGCCTCAGAATGTACAAGGAAATGTGCACATGGATGACATTAAGATACCTAAAAGGAGTTATATAAAATGTTGGAGGAACTTAAAGATGATAAAGCGATGGGACCAGATGAAGTTTCAGGAAAATTATTGAAGGAGTGTAGAGAAGAATTGATTGATCCATTATATGATATTATAAGGTGTTCATTAGAAACAGGGAAGTACCAGTAGAGTGGAAAAGAGCTGAAGTGGTGCCCATTTATAAGGGAGGCAGTAAGGAAGAGCCTCTTAACTATAGACCTGTGTCTCTAACAAGTGTGGTCGGTAAGATTTGTGAGAGGGTGATAAAGAAATATTGGATACGGTTCCTGGAGGATCATAAGTTATTATCGGATCATCAATTTGGCTTTAGGAAAGGGAGGTCATGTGTAACAAATCTACTGAGCTTTTATTCAAGAGTGGTTGACAAAATACAAGAGAGAGAGGGATGGATGGACTGTGTATATTTGGATTTAAAGAAAGCTTTTGACAAGGTACCTCACATGAGACTGCTATGGAAATTAGAGATTTATGGAGGACTGAAAGGAAAAGTGTTAAAGTGGATGGAAAACTACTTGAGATGGAGGGAGATGAGAACGGTAATAAGGGATGCAAAGTCGGACTGGTTGGTGGTGGAGAGTGGAGTCCCACAAGGCTCAGTGCTGGCACCAATACTTTTCCTTGTATATATTAATGACATGCCAGAGGGAGTAAACAGTTATATTAATTTGTTTGCGGATGATGCGAAGTTGTGTAGGTGTGTGAAGAGTGAAGAAGATTGTGAAATTTTACAGGCAGATCTGGATAAGATTTGGGAGTGGAGCAAGAGGTGGCAAATGGAATTTAATCTGAGCAAAAGTCATGTGATGGAGATGGGGAAGAGTGGAAGACGGCCAAGAGGGTCATATAAGATGGGTGAAGAAGTAGTGTTGAAAAAGGTGGAAAAGGAAAAGGATTTGGGAGTGATAATACAAGACCATGGGCAGTTTGAGGCTCATATTGATAAGATGTTTGGAGAAACGTATAATTTGATAAAAATATTGGATTAGCCTTCCATTATATGGATAAAGATATGATGAAGAAATTAATTAGTACGGTAATTAGACCAAGATTGGAATATGCTGGAGTGGTTTGGTCCCCTTATAAAAAGAAGCATATAAGGAAGTTGGAGAGATTGCAGAGAATGGCAACAAAAATGGTTCCGGAATTGGCAGAAATGACCTATGAGGAGAGATTAAAAGAAATGAATTTGCTTACCTTGGAACAAAGAAGAGAAAGAGGAGATTTAATACAGGTTTATAAACTGTTGAACGGACTGGATGAAGTGGATAATGAGCAAATGATGTTGAGAGAGGAAAACTTAAATAGAACTACGAGATCGCATAGTAAAAAGATAGCCAAGGGAATATGCTTGAACGATGTGAAGAAATATAGTTTCCCACAAAGATGTGTGGAATGGTTTGAGTGAGGAGGTGGTGTCAGCGAGGAGTGTGCATAGTTTTAAAGGAAAGTTAGATGTGTGTAGATATGGAGACGGGGCCACACGAGTATGATACCCAGGCCCTGTAAAATTACAACTAGGTGAATACAACTAGGTGAATGCACACACACACACAATACAATACAATACAGTAACCCTATAAAAAGAAATCAAATTTGATTGATCTCCATCACCCATTTTCAGCTCGGTGTCGTATGATTAACAATTTTAATACTCTTTGGAACAAATGAATTCCTGTAGCGATCTGTAGTAGCTCGAGGAACTTTCAACCTTTTACCTGACCGTAAGAACGCATAATTGTCATGTAGTGGATGATTTACATCAGACATAATTTTATCTATTTGTTTTATTACCAGCCTATTGTACAGATCATTATTAGTTGCACACTGAACACCAGATCTCTTGACAGATTTGACTATTTTATTAACTTTATTTTTTCTCTTTTGATAGTCGTCCAAACCAAACAATAATCGAAAAACATATAACAGACTCTACCACCGACCTATAAAATAAGGTGAGTATAGTTCTATCAAGTCTTAAAGATTTTAATACATCGAGGAAATGAAGTCCCTGTCTATATTTCTTATAGACTACCCTAGTTCGCTATTCCCTTTAATTCTTCATCAATGACAACACCCAAATATTTCTATTCACACACTCTGTCAACTGTTTCGTTACCTATTCTAATTTTGCCTGGTATCACCCTGTTTGTTTCCCGGAAGTCAAATATAATTTCTTTAGTCTTTTTAACATTTAACTTTAGGAAATGTTGCTCACACCAGTTCACGAAATCGTACACCTGAGATAAGTAATTACTATTATCATCATTACTGATTTTGCCAACAATTACTGTGTCATCTGCATATTTTATGATAGAACAATTCTGGTATGTACTCTGACAATTATTACTATAAAGAGTAAAAAGTAGTGGTGACAGAACACATCTTGTGGGGCACCTGTGTTTGTGACTAAGGTACTTGATTTTATACCTTTTAATTTTGTTTATTGAGGTCGATCCGAAAGATAGTTATATATCCAAAGAATTATATTAGGGTTGAGATTAATTTCAATTAATTCATTTAGCAAAATATGTATCTGGATAGTATTAAAGGCACTACTAAAGTCAACAAAAAGTGCTCTTACTTGTGAATTTCTCTCCTCTAGGTGCTTGCTCACACCGTGAACCAGAGTTAAACAGCATCCTGTACATTTTTTTTTTTTTAAGGTTTGCACACCGAGAGAAATATCCATATACAAAAACGACAGAAGAACTGCACTCATTATCTAACCTAAATCCTCTAAACATCACAATCCATAAAAGAGGAAACACCATTAAACAAAATATTGAGAACATCCTTAAGGATACAACATACATTACTGCAATAGATGGTTACGAACACGAAACTGAACACAATTGGTTTAGGAAACCTATAAAGTATCTTAACAAAATTAGCCCACCCCCCCTTGTTCATAAAATAGCACACTTACCAGGAATACTTACCTTGGAGACATATGACATAAAACATACATCATCACACCAACCCCACATGATCTGGAATATAATAGTATAACAACTAACAAACAAGGCACATGGATGGTTTGCTCTCTCCTCTGCTCTGCGCCCTGAGTTGCTGGGGAGGATATGTGGCCTCTCTAACTGTCGTGTAGAGCATGGTTGCTCCCGTTACCACTTCCCCTCCCCGGCAAGGGGTGATGTACACCGGGGCTGTCTGCAGACAACCAGCAGCAGGGAGAGGTTGAGAGGAA
>NC_059302.1:15337961-15365461 GCF_017591435.1 Portunus trituberculatus | reverse complement strand
GCAGGCCTGGCTGAGCTCGGGGAGACCTGTGGTGAGATGAGAGGACTGCAGTGAGCTGAGAAAACCTACGATGAGCTCACGGATACCTGTGTGAGCTGAGAGGCCTGCAGTGAGCTGAAAAAGCCTACGGTGAGCTCACGGATGCCTGTGTGAGCTGAGGAGGCCTGGCTGAGGTCAGGGGGCACTATCCCCAATTAACCATCCCGCTCGCTCGCTTCGCAGCCAGTGTTGCCAAATGTAACCGGCGTGAATGAGCTATATTGAGGTCTAAAATGCGCTAGAATGCGCTAGAAAGCTTTCGTATACTGATTATTATTTTTCCGTTATATTATATATATATATATATATATATATATATATATATATATATATATATATATATATATATATATATATATATATATATATATATATAAACGAGTAATGCGGCCATCATCTTTATGTGCTATATTTTCGTCGTTTTGCATTATTATATATAACGTACACTAAGCTAATGATTATAAAATGTAACTATAAACTTGCTACTAACCTGATTTGAATTAGTTGAGAGAAAAATAACGGTGTCTTCTTCTTGGTCCAAGTCCTCCCCAATATCCACTGATGAAGAGCATGGCACAGTTTCTGACGAAAGGTGTAGAGGCGATGCAGCAGCTTGGTCTAGTCTTGTTTCACTATACACTGCCATTGTACCTATTTTCTTCACTACCTCTTCTGGTAACTCGTACGAGTAGCAACACTTTCCGACTCTACGAAGCCCGCTTCTTACAGTAATAACTGCACTGACAGATTTTGTGTGTAGCCTGTTTCTGAGTTTGTTTTTAACAATATTTATTTGACTGAATAGCCTCTCAACTTCGGCATTTGAGTGAGGTAGTGAAAGGATACTGAGTGCCATTTCACACATATCTTGAAAACAATTTTTTCCTGCTGCATCCTTGTATTTAGAGACTTCGCTCCAAAAATTTTCAGTTGTAGTTTCACTCCATCGCACAACTGTAAGATTACGCCACTGACTGTCAATTTTATCTATTTGTTCAGGAGAATATCCCAACGCCTCAGCAATGTCTGTGATGGGTTCTTTAATAACTTTCAGACACTCGTCAACAGAGAACAATGCCATTTTCTTCAGAATGTGGAAGTTATCAGGTAGCCTGTTTCTTAGTTCCTCACACAATTTGACAACACACGCTATGCAACGATCACGGAGCTGTCGTTCTTTATCCTGTGTCAGTTTGAATGCTGAGCAAGATTTTTCGAATTCATAACCTAAATATGCTCTTGGGTCAGTGTAACTTGTAATATCAGAGGTTAGGGGATCTATTCTTGCTGTAGGTAGCATAACTTTCCTACTTGTCATCATAATGAGTTGAGAGAGATCAGCAAGTAGTTTTGTTGGGTCAGTATTTTCACCCTGAAAAGCTTTCGATGTCCTCTGTATGTCCTGCAATATTGGGCGCAGAAAGAGCATGTACAACTTATTGATGGGATCATTATACATATTGTATAGCATCTCTGCAGTATAGCACATTTCATCAGATCTTGCTAAATCAAAATGCATTTTGAGTTCTTCCCACTGAGCAAGAATGCGGGTCACTGCAGGTTCCAGTGATATCCACCTCGTGTCACATACTCTAGGAATCTGTAGAGGAAGCTTCCCGTCATTCAAGGTTTCAAACAAGGTCTTGTATGTTAGCTGCCTTTTCGAGGAATGACTAAACCAACTGTATGTCTCCCGCACCAAATATTCAATGTTTCTCGGAAGTGTTTTTACTACAGCATGAGACACGGCTAGCTGAAGAGAGTGGCAGACACAACGCACCATGATCAAATTTGGGAGCTCCAGATCCTTCTTTAGCATTTCACACACACCATTGTTTATGCCAACATTAACACTTGCATTGTCAACCCCAACACCGAGTAGGTTTTTAGGATCCAACTGGACATCACATAAAACTTGCTTTATGGCACTGACAATTGAAAGTGCGGTTCCGTCTTCCAACTCAGCTATTGCAAGGAAGGTTGCTACTATTTTCCCTAGTTTCCTACTGTAATACCGTGCAGTAACACCAAGTAACTTTGTAACAGAAATATCAGTGGATTCATCTATCACCAAGCTGTATTTTTCATTACCTATGTCTTCCCTTAGGTTTTCATAAAGTAAGGTGCCAAGACATTTACGATGATGTTTTGCATTTGGTTCTATGTAACTTAAGATTTTCACTGCACTGCTGTCACTAAACATCACTTTGCAAGCTTCTGACACATGGTCCACCGTCAGGAAGGACGTATGTTCAGCAATCACCATAGCCAGTCGTCCTTCTGCTTGACTAGTTGACTGGCGTTGACTGTCACTGACTTGTGAAAATGGTATTTTCTTTGCCTCGAACTAGAAAAAGGTTCCGCTGCTCGAACGTGCTTTACAGAGCTGGTATGCCTTCGTAAGTCACTGAGTTTTGCCGTTATTTCACATTTACAATAAAGACAGTACGCCTTAGTCTTATCTTTCTCCACAGGCCTCAGCCAGTCCTTCAAGTCTGGGATAGATTCCCAGCTCTTTCTGTACGCTTGAGCGTATGTTGGACCCATTTCTACTGGACCACGTGTACCAACTAGTTCGGTAAAGAACGTGTAACTGAGACCGTCAAGGCGCTACCAGACCTCGTTCCCTACACCTATACAAGTACAATACTCGTAACGTACCAGTCACTTACGGATCCAGCCTGGTGCTGCTGCATAGTGTTGTCAATGTAGCGCTCCTACAGCGTTCTGTCACTGGCATATCCACTGTAGAATATACTAATTTATGCAGAATTAATTTTTTTATTTTGACTCAATATCATTGCGCTAGATCATGCACCAAATCCGTTTAAAATGCACTAGAAAATGCGCTATGCGCTAATCACAAAATTACCGCGCTGTTTGTAACGCTAATGCGCCAGAACTAGCGCATTTCGCGCCAACTTGGCAACACTGGTCACAGAAATCCTCTACAATTTGTGGTCCCCATACATGGGGACCATGTCTTATTTAACTATAGTAAATTTTTTATAAAAACTATCATGCAGTGCTATACATAATTATAAATCTAATAAATTTAAGTGCAGTTAGTTTTGAATGGACAGCAATGGGGTACGCTTCGCGCTCACTTATTTTCCATTATATAACTACTTGTGACAATGCTTTCTACTTGCTGTGTATCTTACTGCAAAGGCAATTACAAAACAGGTCCAAGAGTGAGTGTATACCGATTCCCTCAACAGCCTGAGCTTCGGAGGAAATGGTTACAAGCCATCAGGAGGAAGCATTTCACTCCAACTCATCACAGCAGGGTAAGCACTATACAGGTATTTGTTGTTTTGCATGAGCTACTTGCTAAGTTACGAATTGGGTACTTTCCTGTTATTGCCCCACCACTAATTATAGGTTAGGTTAGGTTAGTTTAAATAGGTTAGGTTAGAAAATTAGTTAACCTAACCTAACCTAAATATATATATATGAGTATCATAACCTGTTAACCCTGCCAGCACTTGATTAAGAATGCGGCAAAAGGCTGTTGGTGAATCCTTAAGACCCATAGGCAAAACGTTGTGCTCATATAATCCTGTTGGTGCCACAAATGCAGTCCATGGCTTACTTTCTTCACTCAACTGAATTTGCTGATAACCTTGCTTTAAATCAAGGCAGGAAAATACTTTTCCTTTACCTAGGTTATGCAAAATATTCACATTTGGTAAGGAATATGAATCATTCATCACATGTTGGTTTAAATTTCTGAAATCAATACAAGGGCGTAATTTCCCATCTTTTTTCAAAATTGGAACTAATGGAGATTGAAAAGCAGATATAGAGGGCCTGATAATACCCTGTTTCTTGATCTGGTCAGCTACCTTTTCATGGAAACACATAGGTATAGGGTAAGGTTTCGTAGGCTTAGGCATGGACTGCAACTGGATTGTATGATAGAAAAATAGTGACACACTTGGGGGATCATTATCACTTGCAAATACTGAAGGATGCTTGGCCACCAATTTCTTTAATATCTGATTTTCTTTAGTCCTCTTTGGATACATAGAATTTATTATCTCAGTGGATGCCTTTACTTCATCTTCCTCATTTTTCTCTGTGACATTGTTAACTACATACTGGTCATTATCACTTGACCAGGTTTCCCTTTTGCAATATTGCACATAACCCAATGTCCTTCCTGGTTCCAACTGAACATGTTCATTTGAAAAATTTATATACCTGATCACAAATCTAGATTTTTTCTATCCTTATCATGTTCTAACCTCACTAATCCTGGACATAAAAATTGAGTTCCCAAAATTCCTGGCACTGGCTCAAATATTGCTGTATCACCCTTAGTTAACTTAGTTTCCAAGGTCACATAACTCACCCGCTCTCCTTGTAACACTGATGCCTGAGCGACTGAACATTTATAATTGGGATTATCTTTTGATTCATTTGTTACAGCTTCCTTTTCTGTTCCCTCAGTTACCATTAGTGCATGCTTCATGGGTACTTCTGCAATAACAATTCTTCTTCCTTCAATATATAATTTCAGAGGTTTGGTATTTAGATTCATATTATATCTTTTCATAAAGTCAAAGTCTATTATTATCTGTGATGGCAAAGCTCTGTCCTCACTGATCACAAAATCATGAGTATAAATCTTACCTCCAATTGACAATGTCAGCTTAGTCCTTCCTGAAGTCCACATTACATCTCCACTCGCATTGCGAATAACCTTAAGCACGAACTGTGTCGTGGCAATGCGTGCCATTTTGGTGGCACGCACTGGGAGGCTCCCGCACTGTTCACGACAACTTCATGCACTATTCACGCATAGGTTACGAATGCGCGCCCAATAATGCCCACATTGACACGAACTGGCACGACGTATTTACGCATAGTTTACGCACTGTTTGCGCAAAGTTTATGTACTTCCCGCATTGGCCCGATGAGTTTGTGCAATTTGGAGGCCGTCGTGGTGATTTGGGCACACCATATAAAAATGGGGCCTCCCCACCCCTGACATCATTTTAGACTGCCTGTGGAAGAGACAACATGCTGAATACCAGAGACACCGTCGTTGCAGAGAAGAGGAGATGCCTCTACCTGGCAGCTGCTGTAGCCATTGTTGAAGAGCAGCAGAAAAGGCTGCAAGAGGCAGATGAAGAAAAGGCAACCCCACCTTGAAGAAAAACACCAAAGAAAGTGTGGGTCAGAAAATGGTTGGCCAGAACACAGGAGTTTGGACAGTATGACCGGCTACTGACTGAACTCCACAAGGAAGATCAAAAGGGCTACAAGAATTTCCTCAGAATCACACCTGACCTATTCCAAGAGATAGTTGAGAAGGTAACCCCTCGCCTCCAGAAACATTCCACCTTCATGAGGGAACCGCTTCAAGTTGGAGTCAAGCTGGCTGCCACCCTCTGCTTCCTAGCCACTGGAAATTCCTATCCAAGTCTGCAGTTCAGCTTCAGGATTGAAGCAAGTACCATCTGCAAGTTTATACCCGAGGTGTGTCAAGCCATCATCGCGGTCTACAAGGACAAAATGCTCTGCTGCCCCAAAACTGAAGAGATGTGGAAAGAAGTTGCTGCCAAGTTCAGCTCCAGATGGAACTACCACAACTGTCTGGGGGCTGTGGATGGCAAGCACATCGCCATAAAGAAGCCACCCAATGCTGGTTCTTACTACTATAACTACAAGGGCTTCCACAGCATTGTACTGATGGCAGTGGCAGGTGCTGGCTACAAGTTCCTGTATGTGGATGTTGGGGCAGAGGGTGGTGTGTCGGATGGAGGAATATGGAGTAACTGCTCCCTGCATGATGCTGTAGAAAACCACAGAGCTGGAGTGCCTCAACCAGAACCACTCCCTAATGATGACAAGCCAGTGCCCTATCACTTCGTAGGGGATGACGCCTTCGCACTCCGAACCTGGATGATGAAACCATTCTCCCATCGATCACAGGTCCAACGAGAATGCATGTACAGCTACAGGTTGTCTCATGCCCGTCGTGTTGTGGAGAATGCCTTTGGAATCTTGTCTCATGGGTTCGGTTGCTTCTTGACAACAATGCAGCAGCACCCCGACAACATCAACCTGATCACCATGTGCGCCTGTGTCCTACACAACCTCATCCTCATCAGATACCTACACGCAATTCCAGAAGTGGACCGCGAAAATCCGGACACACATGATTTGATCCGTGGTGGATGGAGACTTGATGAGCACCTGCAGAGGCTGATGCCTCTATCCGGCCACCATTCCGCGAGGGAGGCGAAGGATCAACAAGACTACCTGTCACATTACTACATGTCTTCTGCTGGTGCTGTCTCTTGGCAAGAAAGAAAGGTAGCCCCATGAGCTGCATCCATACTTGTACTACTATTGAAATAATGAAAAACAGTTTAATTTATTTTTCGTTTCTTTTTCTTTTTTGTTTCTCTCTTACTTGTGACTAACTTAATTTTAATGTGAAAATGAAAAACAAGTGTTTTGAAATAAAGTCAAATTTATTGACATGAAAACAGCAAACAACAATTTCAAAGTGTCTCACTCAGTGTCCTTGCTGATGCTGGGACCGCTGCCTGGGGATACACGGTGGACTTCTGGGGTGTGAAGGTCCTTGGAGGTGAAGAGGGTTGAGGGTGAAACCCCCTCTAGGCTGCTGTCTACCGACCTTGGAGTCAGGTCCGGGAAGCTGAGTGATGTCACAGGTGTCTTGAAGATGGCTGACAGCTACACTAAAGGGGTTGGTGAAGGCGCCTGGACAGGAGTCACTGACGGGGCAGGTAGCATCCGTGGTTCCCACTCAGTGGCCTGTGTCCAGGACGACCGGTCTGAAGACTGGGAGGCCTGTGGTAACTGGGGCGGCAACAAGGGTTGAGGTGCTGGCTGACTTGCTGGAGGTTGCTGCTGCTGTGGCGGTGCCTGCCAGGTGGGGGGTTGAGGGGGATGCCAGAACTGCTGCTGCTGTGGGCCTTGTCAGATCATGTGTGGTTGTTGCTTTGACTGCTGGAAGAGTGGGTGCCGCTGCCTGTAACGGTGGACCATGTTGAGGCAATCGATCTGGAACTCGTGCCAGGATTCTTCCAGGATGCCCTACATGTGCCCTTCCAGCAGGCATGCGAAATCATGAACGATCTTTTGGTGGCCGGTGTAAGAGTGGCTGGCACCCAGGGAGTCTGCTTTAGAGAGGATCTGAAACATATAGACATTGGCACCAGTTAGTACAGCATTTGATAGCAACATATTGCACATGTCATGTCAAGAGAAATGGAACAAACTGGAATACAATCTACAACTAGTGACACTGAGATTCTCACCTGCCTGACAGCCTCACTGAGGTCAGTGTGAGTGACCCTCGATGTGGTGGTAGTGACGGCGGGTGTGGTGGCTGTCTCTGTTGTTGGGGGCTTGGACCGCTTCCCCTTGCCCTTGTCTGTGGTAGTAGATGCCTGGCCCTGGAAACTTGTAGACCAGACTTCATCATCCTCATTGTCACTGCTTGTCACTGTGGCTGACTTCAGGACGGCAAACTGCTCACTGGGGACCGTCTTTCCCTGGACAATGTGCTGTGTCAAGAAACTCCAGGCCTCCATGATCTCGTTGTCACAGGCACTCCTCTCGGGCTGGCCTGCCCCACTCTTCTGCTCCCTCTTCAAGATCTTCCCCACCCTGGTGCACATGTTCTCGTAGTGCTTCTTGCATTGGAGGCCAGTGGCAGGGGGATGCAACTGCTCTCCTACTCGGTTCCACAGGCTGTTCTTGGCTGCCACGTTGAGCCACTCCTTAAGCTTCTTGTCATACAGCTAGGGGTATTCTTTGATGAGATCAGCCAACCTCCTCTCCCCCTCATTTGTCCAGCGGTACTCAGGGATTCCTTTCTTGGATACCCAGACCCACTTCTGCTGCCACGTAGCCTCTTTCTCACTGGATGGCTGTCCCTGAGTGTCGAGTGGATCCTGCTGTGTCTCCGGGATGACAGCTACACTTGATATGGATGACTGGGGGGATTCATCTCTCTCAGCAGTCTCTGGCTCTGGCTCTGCCCCAATATTTTCTGGCCTGTCGACTTATGGTATTCTCTGCTTTGCTCTTCCACGTATTTGTTTCATCTTCGACATTTTGTCTTCACTGGCAAGTTGTGGAATGGCTATCAATACCCCTCGCACTGACGCTAGCGACACTTGCGCAGTAGTTGTGAACTACTCGCAAACTTGTTGTGAACACGTCGTGACCTGCTCATGCTATGCGCAAACTGTTCATGAAGTGCGTGAACTAGTCGTGAACTGCTCATGCCATCAAGGCGTGAAGTACACGTGACCGTGTCAGGGGGAACACACGACCATGCTGCGAGGCGCACCAATGCGTGAACATGTCGCAAACTAGCCGTGAACAATTCGTGAACAATGCGTGGCTGGTTGTGCATGTCGTGGCATGACACACACTGGTACGCACTGGTGCACATCTCTCCACATCATCCCGCACTGTTCGCGACAGGTTCACAAACAGTTTGTGCATAGTTAACGAACTGGTCACAAAAAATTTGTCGTGCCAAAATTTTGAACATTTCAAAACTTTCGTCCCGACGTGTCACGCAGTCATGACGAGTTTCCGAACACTTCACGTGAGTTTACCACTAGTTTGCGCATTGCCACGACCCGAGTTCGTGCCAATGCGTGCATCAAAATCGTGCAAGTGTCAGCCTTGCTTTATTTGTTGGAGCAACGTGTTTATTTCTAAGTTTGTTTACGTCACGCCATATGAGAGATACCCCTGCCACCGTGTCCATCAAAGCTAATGTACTCTTATTTTCAATGTATACCTCAATAGAAATATTCCCCTTGTCACTGTTTACCGCTGTGATAACTACTGACTCTTGGTGTTGCATTGGTAATAAAATGGCGTTTTGTTTTGTGTCGGATTTGTGGTGTACCTACGTGTGTTGCTCATACATTCTTTGTTTGTGTGTCCTTGTACACCGCAGGTGAAACAAGTTACCCTTGGCTGTGCCCTTGGTGGTAACTTCACAGTACACTGGCTTGCAAAGTGACTCCACTTATGGCATCTAAAACACTCTATCATTCTGCAATTTTGAATAGTGTGGTTATTTTGTCCACACCTCTGACAATACATATTTCTGCTATTTTGAGGGTGATATACCATGTGATCTGGAGTAACAGCATTAGCTGTCACTGTGTTTACAGGAACAACTGTGTTTTCCTTCCTTATTGCAATGTTGTTTAGCTGAAGGCTTGGGTGTGATGCTACCTATTTGAGAGCCTTCTTATATACTGACAGAGGTGTGGAAATTATTCCACAGAAACGAAGACGTGACAGTCTATTTACTCTATTTTGAGTATTAGTGACCGATGTTTTATTGATCATACATATGTGTTTATGTAAATAATGTATAAATTGGGGTACTGCGTGAATGAAACATTGTTAATAATGAAGTGGAATGTTATGAACAGTGCTTGAGGTTTCGGATCTCCATGAAGCTCGCCACCGTGACTGAGCGGCGTGGCGAGTTGGAGGGGAAGGAGTGATGGGAGAGTTAGTTACTCCTACACCACCACAATGAACAGTAGAAGTAGAACTTAGAAAATCGTGACGGACATAAAAGTGTACAGAAAATAACCCTCACGATTATACCCAACCACAAATGTTATAAGTCAACGTAATATATCATAGCCGGTTAACCACACATAACGATACTTTCGATCACCGGCTCGCTGCCTAAGAACCCCTTTACATTAGCTAGCCAGTCTGTAGGTATTAGGGTGAGTCTTAGGTTGCGTTACGAGGCGTGACAATTAACATAAAAAAGTAAGTGTTGTATCATTGTTTACTCGAACAATATTCATATCTGTTAACTGCTTTTGAGTCATACTATTGATTATACATGGTCCATTTCGTTCTTTCCAGCAGGGAGTTACCATCCATCCCTGAGTATGAAAGCAGTGAGTATTGAGTCTCGGTGACACTCAAGAAGGGAAAATCATTGTCATGGTCCTTTGAACCGGATGGGATGAGGTGGACGTGTTAACTAATTACAATGAGCAGTGATAAATCTGTAGCGATCGTTGGACACAGTCTAGTGCCTCAGGTTATAAACCGAGTGAGCGGTGCGAACATTTATATTTATTGTGCACCTGGTGCAAAAGTGGCTGGCTTTAACACAAATCGTACATTGTCTCGAGTAATCGGAGTTACCTACGACTTGATTATTTTGTTCCTTGGAGGAAACGATATTCATGACAACTGCACACCATCCATAATCGCTAGCGATCTTATTAAGGTCGTTGAACAGCTTCATAGTAGTTGTAGTTCACATATTGCCTTAGTGTTGATAGAGCACAGGAATCATCCACCACATAACAGATTTAATGTTACTGCTGAAAATTATAATAGAATAGCTAGTAACATGAATAAGTGACTGAAATGTAAGCTTAAAAGTGTTGGTGCAAAACCCTTTCAATGTGTAGTGACAGATTGAGTGCACTTTAATTACGAGACAAAGAAACATTTGAAGATAAAATTTCAGAACACAATCAAGCGATTCGTGGATACGGATTCGGTAAACAGCCAGTAATCATTAACAATGACTGAAGAGAAGTTGAAACGGTCTTTGAAGGCATTTAAGGGCTATCTTACCAGAGCCAATAATGACTCTGAGACTTTAATAAACAAATCTAATCCTACACCAAATGAAGTACAAGCCATTAACATTTTGGAAACAAGATGGAAGAATTACAATGAGGTATACGAACAACTCAAAAAAACTTTATTAGAAGGAAAAGAGAATGAAGAAGAATTGGAGACACTGCAAGAAAATTATTACTCATTGTATAGCCTTTATGAACATCAACATGCCAATCTGAAGGAAACACTTGGCTCTTTAGTCTCGAATAAAACACAGGCTACTAATACAGGAAATGCAGGTAGTGTTTCAATCATGTCAAAGCTTCCGAACATCTAACTACCAAAGTTTGATGGAGATCTCACAGAATACGAGTCCTTTATGGATCAATTTGAGGCTCAAATAGGTTGTCAGCAAGACTTGGAGCCAGTAACGAAGCTTCAATACCTAAAATCTCAATTGAAGGGCAGGGCGTTGGACCTCGTGAAAGGATATAGCTCAACATCGGCAAATTATCAAAGTGCACTGGATAGTTCAAAGGAAACCTATGGAGATGAGGAAAAGGTAAAGCACCGTCTACTACAGAGTATAATCAAAATGAAAAGCCCAAGGCCAAATAAGGATGAATTAGAAGCATTCAGAGTAAGTATGTTAAACCTAACAAGAAGCTTGAAGAACAAACATGATTATTCATGTTGTGAATGGGTTATAGCATCCATGTTTCAGCACAAACTTCCTAATGCAACCATAAGGCAGCTTTACCTGAAATATGAAGTTAACTTTTTTACCCTCAGCCAGTTGAACGAGGATCTGAGAGATCTCATCTCACATATGGAGATTGAGAATCAACATAAAACCCCGAGAAAACCAAAGCAAGAGATTTCAACAACAAATCTTACAGAACAAGTCAAGGAAAAAGGCATTGGCCTTTATTACAATACTAGTAAAGATGCCAAATATAGTAAACACTCAGGTGAAGAAAAATGTAGGTTTTGCAGAGAATCTCATAAAGACTATCAGTGCTCCAAATTTACCACCGGAGGAGAAAGAATACAGAGGCTAAGGGACCTCAAACTATGCACCAGATGCATAGGTAGTCATCATACTAGAGACTGCCAAACAAAACTTCAACTTTGCCGAAGATGCAAAAAGGGCAATCATCACACAACGCTTTGCCGAACATATGATAAACCTAGAGTTTGCACAGGCCCTCAAAGTAATAAACAGTCATCTGATAACACAGAACGTGACCACTCTGATACACCAAGCACAAGTCACGTAAATGTAGCAAGCGGGACAACCTCTAGTGGAGTAGCTTTAGTGACAGCTTTGGCCGAGTTAAAATTAACAAATGGAGAGAGACGTGTCAGAGTGTTTTTTGACAATGGTTCTCAGAAAACCTTTATCACTGCAGGGTTAGTACAAGAAACTGGCCTACCTATTAAACAAAGCACAAGAATGAGTTTGAAAGGATTTATGAGTCAACCTCTTAGCAAGGAAGTGGGCATAGTGAAACCAACGATAAAAATGGGAAATAGAATTAAGAGAATCACTGCAGTGGTTGTACCGGAGCTCCCAACAAGCATTGTGACTGCACAGCTGACAAATTTCATTCAGCACCTGACAAAGAGAGGCGTAACCCTCGCAGAATGAGTTGTGAAAGACGATAAAATAGGAACAATAGACCTGCTTATTGGAGCTGATCATTATTATGACTTTATATCACTCCATACATCTCTATATGATAGTATACATCTGCTAAAGTCACCTTTGGGTTATATAATAACAGGTCAGATTTCTTCCAAATTCAGACTTCGTGACAGCAAGGAAATAACCAACAAAGCTGAGTCCATTACACCAGAAGCAGTACTTGTGATGCAAATATCCGCAGAACCAGACCCTATGATGGACATAGAAACTCAATTACTCACTGATCCTCCTATCCATAAATTATGGGATTTGGATGTAATAGGCATAGATGCCACTCAGACACTCCCAGAGGAGAGAATTGCTTACCAGGAATACCTTGACTCAGTGAAATACGAATCTGGACAGTATTGGGTAAAATTACCTTGGAAAATGAATAAGCTAGAACTAGAAAATAACTATTGCAAGGCTAAGGGTCAGATGTATTTGTTGGTAAAAGAACTTAAAAGGAAGGGTCAAATCAGTGACTACCAGAAGATATTGGATGAACAGAATGCCTGCGAGTTCATTGAGGTACCGAATGCTCACCCGACAGATAAGAGTCACTATTTGCCTCATCATGGGGTAAAAAAGGATTCTGCTACCACCACTCTAAGAATAGTATTCAATTGTAGCTCAAGGAGTAATGCACACACACCATCATTGAATGATTGTCTCATGACTGGTCCTACACTGACAAAGAAACTAGGCGACATTTTACTTCGCTTTCGTGTGGGCAAGTATGCGTATAGCGCGGATATTTCAAAAGCATTCTTAAGGATTGGCCTGCAAGAAGAAGATAGAGACTACACTAGGTTTCTGTGGCCAGCAGATACGAACAACTTGGAAGGTCCTATTAAGTCGTATCGCTTTAAGTCGGTATTGTTTGGAGCGAAGTTGCAAACAGACTTTTGCTTCCGGCATGTGGGTACAAAATCAAATCCTGTAGATCTATTAAGTCGAGGAGCTACTATAGAGAAACTCACCAAGGACACTTTATGGTTTCACGGACCTAAATGGCTTCATACTTCAACAGATTGGCCTGAACAGAAAGCGTATGTCGTATCAAATGTCGAGATAACACAAGTACTCCCCACGAAAAACTGTGACCAACCAGGAACACTGATAGACTTAGATCGTTACTCTTCTGTAGAAAAGTTGATTCGTATCACATCTTATGTTATGAATTTTATAAATAACATTTACGCGAGGAAGGGAATGGACGAATCGCGTGAGCATTTCACCCATGACAATCTTGGTGAAACAGGTACAAGCAGAGTATTACTCTGATATCTTACACATTTTGTTGGAGACTAGCTCTGAATCCGAAACATCTACAAAGACACTCGCTGTAAAACAAGGTTCCTGTCTCGAGACGTCTAGAAAGACACTGGGGGCAAGGAAGCTTGTCACTGATTTGGGGTTATTTCTCGATAATGGTGTTATAAGATGTCGTGGTAGGTTACATAATTCGCCATTAATGTATAGCACAAAGCATCCTGTCCTATTGCTCAAACACCATCATTTCACGGATTTAGTAATAAAAAAACCCCACAGAATTTCACTACATGGAGGAGTTGCTGATACTCTTACTAACGTTCGCAAGAGCTTTTGGATACCAAAGGTTCATCAAGCGGTGAAATCCACAATAAGGAAATGCATCACTTGCAAGAGGTACGACCCAAGGCCTATGGCATACCCAGGCCAACCCCCACTACCTGAAGAAAGAGTTAAGAGTTGTAAACCCTTTCAAGTTGTTGGAGTTGACTACACAGGGCCAATATATTTAAGGGACCCTACAGATGCTAGTGACTGTGGAGTACTCCCTACTAAAGTGTACATATGCTTATTTACATGTACGTCCACAAGAGCTGTTCACTTGGAATTGGTAACCGATATGTGTGCCAGTGGTTTTTTGAGAGCTTTTAGGAGATTCACTGGGAGGAGATCATGCCCTGAGCTTGTGATTTCAGATAATGGGTCGAATTTCAAAGCTTCAGAAATAATACTTAAAAGTTACTTTAGTCTTCCTGAAGTACAAGAATTTTTCCAGTCTCGTAGATGTGAATGGAAGTTTATCCCGCCTAAAGCTCCATGGCAAGGCGGATTTTATGAACGCATGATTGGTGTAGTAAAGAGAAGCATCAGGAAAGTGCTTCATAATAAGAGAATCATTGTGGATGAACTGCAGACTGTCATTGTAGAAATAGAAGCCAGAATTAACAATAGGCCACTCACATACAAGAGAACATAGATGAGCCCGAGCCGTTAAGTCCAAATCATTTGATACAGGGGTCTCAAATAGATATCATACCGCCATTCATGAATCGAGAAAAAATTAAGGATCCAGACTATGTACAAAATGTGGGACGAGAAAGTTTAATCACTCACTTCAATAACTCAATAAGATAATAAAACAGTGGAGTAAAGTCTGGAAGGAAGACTATTTGACCTCTCTCACAGAACATCACTATGGTTCGTCAACATCATCACCCACCAAACTTAACCCTGGAGACAGAGTCCTAATTGACTGTGATACAAGCAGATCCACGTGGCCCATTGGAAAAATAATCAGTTATTATGCCAGATAAATATGGATCATTTAGAGTGGTAAGGGTTTTCTTGAAAGGCATCGAATCTATATGAACAGTCAACAAGTTATTTCCTCTTGAAGTATCCAGCGATGAAGAATTAAGCAAAACGCAAACGAGGCCATTGCGTAAAGCTGCCGCACAAGCACGACTCCAATGGCAGACTGATTGTGCTTGATATCTATTGATGCGCACGAGTGGAGGATTAATGATAGAAAAAAATGCGACCACTCCTCTAAAGGAAACAAACTTGACTCTTGTGGCCCCAAGGATGTGGAAATTATTCCACAGAAACGAAGACGTGACAGTCTATTTATTCTATTTTGAGTATTAGTGACCGATGTTTATTGATCATACATATGTGTTTATATAAATAATGTATAAATTGGGGTACTGCGTGAATGAAACATTGTTAATAATGAAGTGGAATGGTATGAACAGTGCTCGAGGTTTTGGTTCTCCATGAAGCTCGCCGCCGTGACTGAGTGGCGTGGCGAGTTGGAGGGGAAGGAGTGATGGGAGAGTTAGTTACTCCTACACCACCACAGTGAACAGTAGAACTTAGAAAATTGTGACAGACATAAAAGTGTACAGAAAATAACCCTCACGATTATACCCAACCACAATTGTTATTAGTCAATGTAATATATCATAGCCGGTTAACCACACATAACGATACTTTCGATCACCGGCTTGCTGCCTAAGAACCCCTTTACATCAGCCGGTCAGTCTGTAGGTATTAGGGTGAGTCTTAGGTTGCATTACGAGGCATGACAATTAACATAAAAAAGTAAGTGTTGTATCATTGTTTACTCTAACAATATTCATATCCGTTAACTGCTTTTGAGTCATACTATTGATTATACATGGTCCATTTCGTTCTTTCCAGCAGGGAGTTACCATCCATCCCTGAGTATGAACGCAGTCAGTATTGAGTCTCGGTAACACTCAAGAAGGGAAAATCATTGTCAAGAGGTTTTTTCATATCTGCCTCCACAAAGATATGAGAAAAGTCTTTAGGCAAGGCATTCACAATGATGGAGACAAATATATCATTATATACCTCATTACCTGTGGGTTTCATAGTTTCTAATTTTGCAACTATCCCTTCTACTCTTATATAAAGCTCTGTAGTGGTCTCTCTGGGTTGACAAGTCACTGATGACAATTCACTGATCAGGCTTGGAAATGATCTTTCCTCTGGATAAATCTTAAGGAACTGTTTTTTCACATCATCCCAATCATTTTGATTTTGTGTTGCACAGTGTGACATATGGGTGTATGCACTGTCTAATGCATATTGTTTAGCCAACTCTATTATTCTCCCTTCGTCTGTCCAATTTGTCCTGGTGCGATTTTCTAAATCCTTTATCCATGCATGGGCGCTGGTGCTACATTTTACATTAGGTTTCGTGTCCTCTTGCACTCTCTTACAAGTTGCAGTTATATACACGATTGTGTGAGATAGTTAATAATAATCATGAGGCAATATATTATATACTGCTAAATTTTCTACATTTAATTAGATTAAAACTACATACACAATACTCATCAGTAATTACTTCAGCAAGTAGCAAATTATCCTTTCATATATGTGACACAGTTCTCAAAAGTTTCTCATAAAAAATCCAAGCATCAAAATTCAAAGTCAAAATCACTCAACATATTCAAGTCAAAATCAGACAACATAATATCAAATCAACACAAATCTTAAATCTAAACATCCTACAAATATAACATCCTAAAATATTATTTCCTCCTCTACTCCATGAAGTGATAATTAACTAAGACTGCATCACCAACTGTTAAGCTTCACTTACTAATACAAGAGGGATCTTCTCCATGTCGCCTCTGACGCCTCTCCGGTCAGGAGCCTGTGACCTTCTCCCTTCAGCTCTATTTTCTTGACTCCCAATAAAAGGCCTCTCTCCCTAAGTTACATCTTATTTTATCATAGGTGTGGCAATGTACTTTTTAAACCAATCCCCAGTAATACACATGTTATTTTTCACACCTCTAGGCGTGGCAATGCATCTTGACCCAATCCACAGTAACACAAGTCACCCACACACACCCTTAGGCATGGACAAATATATCTTGACCCAATCCACAGTAATACAAGTTACCCAAACACACCCTGAGGCGTGGCAAGGTATATTTTGACCCAATCCACAAAAATACATTCTACATAGACACGCCCCTAGGCGTGGCACTATATATTTCATCCAATCCTGGCCTGCGATGACCTTCCTTCCCACAGGTTAGCACCATGTGTTCATCCACTGAATTTCTTTCAGCTGCCATCTATACATTTCTGTCAACTACTCTCATTTCTATGTTTACATTTTTATGTTTGAGTCTGGTCATGGGTAGACCTTTGGGCAGACCGTCGATTTGTTACAATCAAGCCCCTACCAAAATTCTATTACATGGTACTATGTTTTTCTAGTTTTCTCTATTTCTCCTCTTCCTTCTTTATGTTTCTGTTTCTCTCCTATTCTTTTTTCTTGTTTCTTCCCTCATTTCTTCTTTCTTCAGGTTACCACATATGGAATAAAGAACTCGTGCTTGGCGAAATTTGCATTTGGCGGTAGTTTTGCCAGACTAATTAATTCGCCAAGTGCAGGGATTTACTGTGTGTGTGTGTGTGTGTGTGTGTGTATATATATATATATATATATATATATATATATATATATATATATATATATATATATATATATACATATAAAATTTGCACCTTTGGCTTCACTGGACACTAATCCAACAGTGCAACCCCATGCATGGGGTGTGTGTGTGTGTGTGTGTGTCAGTATATATATATATATATATATATATATATATATATATATATATATATATATATATATATATATATATATATATATATATATATATATATATATATATATATATATATATATATATATATATATATATATATATATATATATATATATATATATATATATATATATATATATATATATATATATATATATATATATATATATATATATATATATATATATATATATATATATATATATATATATATATATATATATATATATATATATATATATATATATATATATATATATATATATATATATATATATATATATATATATATATATATATATATATATATATATATATATATATATACATACATACATATAAAATTTGCACCTTTGGCTTCACTGGACACTAATCCAACAACGAGTGCAACCCTATGCATGGGGTTGTAAGGTTTGTGCATTTGGATCATTACATAAGGATTACATACATTAAATATATACACAGAACATAATATTTACAACAAAACAATAAACCCATAGAAACAACGAAAATGTTACAGAATTGTGAAGTACCTAATCAATCATCATGGAGAATTCCAAGGCAAAATTAATGTGGTCCCAGAAGATTAAGACATGACATATTCTAATAAGATGAGTAATGTTATGTGCAAAAAATGTAGTCATGAAGTTTATGCAACACTTCCAGAGCTGAGTTAAAAAAAGAAACCATTGTTCAAGTACTTCCAAACACTAGCCATCAAGCAATTGAGGTATCTCATGAGGGTAGAGATAGTGAGCCTCTTCTTCAATTCTCTTTTGAAGAGATAGTGTGTGATGATTGGTGCTCCATGTCCAATCTTAGGCCCTTCACAATCACCTCCAAAGTAAGCAAATACCTTTCTCGGAGAAAGATCTGCTTCAGCTTTGTTTGCTATCTGTTGACACATAGTTCTGAAAGCAAAGGCCATCCAAAATATTGTGTCCTCCTCTAGCCACTGAGTGCCAGTATTACGCTTAAATGCTAGCAGTCTAAAAAAGGAACTTTTTAGACAGAATCCTGTGGGCACTGGAAGGTTAAAGGATCGTCCAGTCCACCAGGTGCAAAAGGACTTTATTTCCTTTGGCATCCACGGTTCGACCTTCAGGAAGTAAAGAAGCATCTTGCAAGAAAGTTGGATTCGACGTTCTTCAGGAGAAAGTTGCCTCAACACTTCTGCTTCTATTAAGGCAAAGCTACAACGCCATGATCCATCAGCAGTATTGCTGATGTGCATGACATTGGTGTCTGGAGGGGTGAGGGCATCTGGCTTAACAATGACTTCATGCCATGGTACTTCCAACACTGGTACCAGATCTACACCCACTAATAGTAATGGATATTCCATTCCTTGCCAAGCCATGGCTAATGCCACTCCCACTTGAGTCCTGGTCAAACTGGGTGGCACAACACTCAATCTCTTATCATCCAAGACAGAGTCTGTGAGAGCTTGCTTCACTGCACCAAAGAGATCCCCCATTAAACGATTACCCTGAAGATGAGGATTATTTGTTTCTACAGTAATCTTAAGGACATGACCCTGATATCTGACAGACTCATCCAGCTCCTGATGCACTGACACAGTCACACGGTCAGCTGCTGGAATGACAATGTTAATATCAAACTCATCAGGGGCAAAAAGTTTTGAGCCATCTTGTGCACTGCCCACTAACTCTAATCGGCCTTTATATGTGTCATCAAAGGCCACTACTCGACCTAGAATGATGCCCACTGCCTGCTGCACAGCTTTTTTTACCTGTTCTGCTTCATTCATGTTTAAGTCTATATTTGCCCTCTTGGCTTCTTTTGGCAGTTTTTTAAGATCAATAGTGCAAAGGAGTTGATGCAACAAATAGTCAGCCTCATGATGGTCTAATGGGGTCATCTCTTTTCTCATATTGTCATTGTACCTCATGTAGCGCTTTAAATAGCCAGTAAAGTTCTTATGAATATTTTGAGCAGTTGTGCCAGCCTGGCAAGGAGGATCCTCCTTCACATTTTCTTGCAAATATTCCATGGTGTGTTTGTGACCAAACATTGCTGCCAAATGGAGAGCTGTTTGGCCATACTTATCAGGCTGAAGTGGACTATACCGGTTTAGCCTCTTTAACTTTAATTCATTTTTAGTGGCAAATGATTGGAGCTTAATATCAATATGGTCATTGATCCTAGCAGCATTGTTTAACATACTAAGTAGCAAGGCAACACATCCAGACTTCCCATGGGCGGCTGCCTCATGCAAAGCTGTGGTATTGGAGGTGACATCCACTATTAGATCAGCAGGGAGGTGTGCCACAGTAACCAACAAGTATAGCAGCTGTTGGAGACCACTCCTGGAAGCCACCAACAGAGCATAGGCAACTGTTTCTTGCCCATCATCATTTAAGGCTCCAATTGTTAAAAAGATTTCATCTGTGAAATTGGAGATGTGTATATTGAAAAGGTCTTTCTGAAGATTTAACACTGCCTGCACCATCTGTTTCTCACTCTCATCCTTCTTGTGCTCCTTGAGGGACTCCAGATGCCTCTGCTCTCTCTCATACATTTCCTGGTGACAAATAACATTATTGTAGTGAGACAAAGAAAGGATAGATATGAGATACATAAATATCTACCTACACACTAAGCAGTGAGTGGCATTCACAAGCATCCCCTCAGATTTTGACCTTTAGATCTGTAGGAGAAAGAAATTCATTTCTCACTAAGTATACTTTTATGACAGTCAATTGCACAGTAGACCATTTTGGTTCAGGGGCCAGATTTGGTAATTTAGCCATTCACACCCTAACAGAATGGAGCTGGAGAAGAACCAGGTGATAATAGAAGTAAAGAAGGGGTGAATACGGAAACCACCCATACCTTGAAGCAGTGGTAAGCTTTATACTTAATGAAGAGCTCTTGGATTTTGTGGAGGGCCAAAAGAGTCAGACTCCAGGGAATAAATATGCTGCAGCATATATCATACACAGTTGCCAACAGCCAGGGAGAAAGGATATCTAATTTATGCTAATCTTGGAGAGACTGAATATGGGCCTGTATGTCACTTCTAGTTGCTGAATAATATATCCAAGTGATATAACAGCAACTACCTAGAGTGGTTTTGTAGGGAGGGTAGGCATAGAACTTAGTAGTATATAGTATCCTGTCTCTAGTTCCTTGTCTGAGGTTTGTTTACAACATGGAGGAGGAGGGAACTCCATTACTAGTGGAATGTTCCTGGGCTTTGATTAGGAAGGTACAGTAAGCAAGAGTGAGTTAGATTACAGGTTGCAATGTAGAAAAATACTTCATAAAGAGGAAGTGCTAGAAAAGCTAATGGAAAAAGTGAAAGTAATAAAAGTGGCTCTAGCCCAAATACATGATGAACTGGGGAAAGTAAAGGCTAAATTGAAATAAAGAGAAATTGAAAGTGGAAAATAAATTTTGAAGAATTACATAACGAAAATATAGAAATTGTTCATAAAAGGAAATGAGATCAAGACAAGTAAGAAGGATGCAAAAATTGAATAAAGTAAGTGGATAAGTGAACATCACTTATAAGAGAAATATTTGAATAAAATAACTGAGGAACAGAATCTGAGGCCAAAAGTAATAAAAGTTATTAAAGAAGAGAAGTTAGTGTGAAATAACATATAGAAAGATAGCAAGAGATGCAACATTGCACCAGTGAGAAAGAGGCTGAAGAGGAGAGGAATTAATAAGACTAAAGCTATTGATTGCACATTATCTAATAAAACAATGTGAGGGAGTGATGTAGGGCTTGCAATCCCTCCCTGTAAAAAAGTCTACAGCTGCTACCAGAGTCAGAGGCAGAGCTCAGTGTCGAGGCTCTAGGCATGGGCAAGCCTCTAGCCATGAACCTGATCCGGTTCTGCTGAGGGGTTCAACCGTGCAAACCCTTGGGTGCCAAGACACCACCATATGATGGATGCAGGGGAAAGCTTGTGAGATTCCTGTGTCTTGAGAGGGACAGGAGAATTCCCTTGCCATATTTTTAACTTTGGGAGTGCTGGTGGGGTTGCAGACATGGTGACTGCCTGTCAGACCATTCCTGGGGTAAACCTTCGGAGGGTTCCATGTGTAGGCTCCTGGGATTTCCTGAGACACTCAGAGGATCAACGGCTGCCTCATTTATCAGATGAGCTTAGTAGGCTGAAGGCGGATATGGTGGGACTTTCTGAGACAAAGAGACCTGGCAATGGTGAGACCAGTAGCAAGGGTTTTATTTACTACTGGTCCAGCAAGAGCATTGGTCACCATGTCAAGGCGTCTCTAGCAGACTGCAGCCATGCGTTGTAGAGGTTACTCTGGTTGATGAGCGTATAATGCGACTAAGGCTGAAGCACAGTTTAGGCTTCATGTCTGTTGTTGCAGTATATGCTCCTACTGAGGTGTGTGAAACTGAAGAGGAGACGTTCTACGCCGAACTCTACTCTGTACTGGACCAGTGTCCCTGTCGTGATGCACTTATCGTCTTGGGTGACTTTAATGCTGTCACTGGCACTGAGAGAGCTGGCTACGAGTTATGTGTTGGTGCCTATTGCTCTGATACCAGGAAACGACAACAGCTCTTTCTTTCTGAATCATGCAAGATCCAGAAGGTTGAGAAATGCAGGTTCCTGGTATTAGAGATCAGTGCTGCACCACTGGACTTGGTATAGCAATGCCAGAGGGGTAGCAAAGGAGATCGACCGTATCCTTGTTAGTACTCGGAGGATCCTTCAGAACTGCAGGGTTTTTCGGAGTGCCGAGTTCTTTGTGACTGATCACAGGCTTGTTGTTGCTACACTCTAGCTGCATGTCAAGTCCAGAAAGCTTTCAAGATGTGGCCACACTGTGTTTCGTCTTGAGAAACTGAAGGACTTTACATGTGCCCAAGAGTATGCAGTGACAGTCTCCAATCGGCTTGGAGTGCTCAACACCATCAAGGACCTGGTAGAGCTATGGGATACTTTCAAACATGAGACTCTTGAGGCAGCCAAGTAATGCATTGGGGAACACCCCAGGTCATGGAGTGGCTTTGCCTCAGTAAAGACGCTGGACAGTATTGAGGAGAGTCGTGCTGCCAGACTTGCTGGGAACCGTGAGCAGTACAGAGCTCTGTCACGTAGGATTAGTGCTCTCCTGAGGAGAGACAAGGAGAGATATGTCAGGGATCTTGCTGAGGATGTAGAGAATCATTTAAATGCTAATGACCCCCGACCTGCCTATCAACCCCAGAAGAAACTCCGCTCCAAGTTTATATTTGGGTAAGTGCTATCCAAACAGCAAATGGTCACCTTGTATCGGATGCAGATGGGCAGATTACTCGTTGGGCTAAGTAGTTTGAGCAGCTGTTCACGATGAATTCTCCAAGTGGACAGCTCCAAACTGCAGGGTTACAGATGCTGGATGCTGATCTACACATTGACGAAACTGTACCCTCCATTGATGATGTCAAAGAGGCTGTGGCAAAGTTGAGGGGTGGAAAGGCAATTGGCATCTGTAACATCAGTGTGGAGCTGCTCAAAGTGGAGAGTGAGGCCATGATCTGTGGGTTGCATGCTGTCTTCACTGCTGTATGGTATTCAGGTACTATTCTCCCTGACTGGAAAAAGGGATTGGTCATCCCTATCTGGAAGGGGAAAGGGGACTGTCAGGACTGCAACAACTACCGTGGTATAACACTGCTCAGTATACCAGGCAAGGTGCTTGGCCATTTGCTGTTGATGTGTATCTGCAGTCATCTGCTGAAACACCAGAGACCTGAACAGTCTGGGTTCACACCGAGTAAGTCAACAACTGATCGGATCCTAGTGCTTCGCGTACTGGTGGAGCGCCGACATGGGATGCTTGCAGCTTATGTCGATCTCAAGAAGGCATTTGATTCAGTGCATTGAGAGACACTCCGGGATCTTCTGTGTGTCTGTGGGATTCTTGCAAGGATTATTGGTATATTAACTGGCCTCTACTCCAGGACTGTGAGTGCTGTGAAGTGTGGATGGGGCGTGTCCAGCTTCTTCCCTGTGAATACGGGAGTGAGGCAGGGATGCGTGCTTGCTCCATCACTTTTCAACACTTGCATGGACTGGGTACTAGACAGAGTTATAGACCAAAGCCATTGCGGATCATCTGTCGACAATACTGAGATTATAGATCTTGTTTTTGCCGATGATGTAGTAATTTTTGCTGAATCACTGGAGGTTCTGGTAATGGCTCTCGAGGCACTGCATGAGGAGGTGAAGTCTCTGGGACTCCAGGTTTCCTGGCCCAAGACCAAGGTTCAGGTGTTTGGAGGCTTACTGGATGAAACAGTACAGTCTGTCCATGCATGTGGTGAGGACATTGAGATCTTAGAAATTTTCACAAACTTTGGTAGTGTAGTGTGTAACAACAGTGCATCAAACCAGGAAGTTGTAAAGCAGATTGGCCTGACCCACGTTTTTATGGACTCGCTCAACATGAGTATTTGGCTTTGTCGGTACCTGTGCAGACTGATGAAGATTTGGATCTTCAAATCGCTTGTGATCCCTGTCTTACTCTACAGCTGGGTGCGAGATATGCACACAGAACACCGATCTGAAGAGGCAAATTGATATCTTTGGTACTAGATGCCCTCGCAGGATCATGGACTTTGTGTCAAATCAGCAATTGCTCCATGAGACTGATTCGAGGCCGATTACCAGCATAGTCCGTTAATGCTAACTGCGACTATATGGGCATGTGGCGTGCTACCTGGAAGCTGATCCTGCATATCGGGTTGTCTCTGAAAAGGATAACTAAGCATGGAGGAGGCCAAGGGGACGTCCACAGAAATCATGGCTGCAGCAAGTCGATGCCTCTTACTGGAAGTTATTTGGCATGGGAAGGGAGCCTGCATGGAGATTCGTGAAGCGTGACCTGGAGTGGTGTCATAGGGTAAGCGAAGCGACACCCTCCCCCAGTGTATGCCCCTTGATTGATTGATTGTGGAACCACCTTCATACATGTAAAGAGTACTCCATACATGGGGAGATACAAAGATAGCAGTTGGAGGGTGAGAAAACTTACAGAGACACCTCAGAATGCCTACTTCATAAAAGCTGTTTTAGCAGAAGGAGAGTTGTCTTTAGAGGACAGGCTGTGACTGCCCCCTTGAGTTGTAAGACATAAAGGGAAACATTCAGCAAGATCACAACTTGCTTTAATGGAAGGTTCACAGAACCCGGATCAGTTTAGGGGGTGCTGTGAACCTTCCACTAAAGCTAGTTGTGATCTCGCAGAATGTTTCCCTTTGTGTCTCACAACTCAAGGGGGCAGTCACAGCCTGTCCTTCTCTCAAAACTACATGCACTTACTACATACACTTCCTTCGCTCAAAATAAAAAAATAGCGACTCCTAATGTAGCCTTAGAGTCCCGTTCCGAGGAAGGGACCAGAAATGTCTCCAGGTTGGACTGCTCTTCAGGTAGCAAATCAAAATGTCTTGACACCTCCCTCAACTTTTTCTTCATTAATTTCTACAACATTAGTGGTCTTGGATCTAATTTTCAATCTGTAGAACACCACCTCTCCTTTATTAAACCTCATCTTCTTTTCCTAACCAAACCCACCTGTCTGAGGCAACTGACAGTAGTCCCTTTTCTGTTCCCTCCTACTTTCTCTATCCTCATTTGTTCTAAAGCTGGATGTTGCATCAATGTGTGCAATGACTCGAATTCCTCTCATGCCCTTGCTCTTGAATTTTCAGAGTTTTCCACCATCTGGCTTTGACTCAATAGTCACTCTCTAACTAAATTTATCTGTGCTGACTGTCCCTCCCCTAACTCCTCTGACTATAGTAAGGCACTTTTTCATAAATACAAAATGTCAAAATCTCTCAAACTCCAACTTGCTTCAAGACTTTTGGTATTTATCGAAAACATCTGCAATAACTTTACTTCTTCATTTTTCACTCCTTTATTCCATCCTGATGGCCCAACTGCCATCACATCTATCTCTTAAGTTGAACTCTTCTCTCAAACCTTTGCTAAGAACTCCATATTGGATGATTCTAGGCTTGTCCCTCCCTCTTCTCCTCCCCCTCAATATTTCATGCTTACAATTAAAGTTCTTTGTAATGATGTTTTCCATGCCCTCGCTGGCCTAAACCCTCACATGGCTTGTGAACATGATGGGTCCTTCCTATTGTTCTCAAAAACTGTGCTTCCATTTTTGTACCTTGCATGGACAAACTCTTTAAACTATGTCTATTGACTTCTACCTTTCTTTCATACCAGAAGTTTGTCTACATTCAGTCTATTTTTGAAAAAGGTGACCTTTTTTTTTTTTTTTTTTTTTTTTTTTTTACGGCCTATAGCGCCTGTAGGCACACTTGAAGAGTGTATGGGAGGCACTGTTCAGCTTCGACCCATTAGTGGCGCAAGCAATTTCATTTATAGTGGTACCCATATTAGGGCCCATATCACGACCCAAGTGCATTTTTGGTGTAATCACCTAGAACTTGGGTATCATGGTGACATGTAGATATAGCATAGTTTCAAAGCGGTATGTGGTGGGATTCGAACCTAAGTGTGGACATCTGCTCGATCCCGCACTCACCACCTTATCCACTACACGACCACCTCCCTATATCTTGAATTTCTTCCTTGTCTAAAGTTTTTAAATCTATCCTCAATAGGAAGATTCTCAAACATCTGTCACTTCACAATCATTTCTTTGATTGCCAGAATGGCCTCTGTCAAGGCTGCTCTGCTGGTGATATTCTGGTGCTCCTTACATTAATAATCGTCTTAAGAAAACTTTTCGCCGTATCTACTCCTACAGACTTACACTGATGATACCACCCTACATATTTCCATGTCTTTTCAGAGATGACCAATCCTTCAGGAAGTCAACAGATCATGCAGGAGTGCTACAGAATGCCCAACTTTTCAATTTTCCAAGATTTCTGATTGAGGCAGAGAAAACTTAGTAGCGTTCAATGCCTCAAAAACCCAATACCTCCATCTATCATCTTGACACAACATTCCTCTTTATCAATGATACTTAACTGTCCACATCTTCTACACTGAATATCCTCGGTATGTTATTTACTCATAATCTAAACTGGAAACTTACATCTCATCTTTTGCTAAAACAGCTTCTATGAAGTTAGGCATTGTGAGGCATCTCCACCTGTTCTCACCTCTCCAACTGCTAACTCTGTAGAAGAGCATTATCTGTCCTTGTATGGAGTACTCTTTGTATGTTTGGGGGGAGTTCCACTCACACAATTTTGTTAGATAGAGTGGAATCAAAAGCTTTTTGTCTCATGAACTCACCTCCTCTGACTGAATGCCTTCAGCCTCTTTCTCACCACCGAAATGTTGCATCTCTTGCCAGCTTTAATCACTATTTTCATGCTAACTGCTTTATTGATCTTGCTAACTGCATACCTCCCCTCCCCCGTACGGCCTTGCTGCATAAGGTTTCCTTCTTCCTCTCACCCCTGTTCTGTCTAACTCTCAAATACAAGAGTTAACCAGTACTCTCAATCATTCATACCTTCCTCTGGTAAACTTTGGAACTCCCTGCCTGCTTCTATATTTCCACCTTCCTACAACTTGACTTCCTTTAAGAGGAAGGTTTCAAGACATTTGTTCCTGACTTTTGGATAACTTTTAATAACTTTAAGGGAACTGGCAATCCAGTGTTCCCTTTTTTACCATTTTTCTTGCCCTTGACCAGTCTTTTTTTTTTCTTCTCTAAAAAAAAAAAAAAAA
>NC_059302.1:15330245-15337461 GCF_017591435.1 Portunus trituberculatus | reverse complement strand
CAAGGTTGGTAGATCCATTGCCTTTAGTCTCTCCTCATATGTCATCCCTTTAAATTCTGGAACCATTCTTGTAGCCATTTTTGTAGTCTCTCTAATTTTCTTATGTGTTTCTTTTATGGGAGTCCACACAACTCCTGCATATTCCAATCTAGGTCTTATTTTAGTACTTATCAATTTCTTCATCATTTCCTTGTCCATATAGTGAAATGCTACTCCAATATTCCTTAGCAAATTATACGTCTCTCTGAAAATTCTATCAATATGGCTACCGGTTGATTATTTTCTTCCATTGTCACTCCCAAGTCCTTTTCCTTTTTACTTTTTCTAGTTCTACTCCATCTCCCATCTTATAGATTCCCACTGGTCGTCTTTCACTTTTTCCCATTTCCATGACATGGCTTTTGTCCACATTGAATTCCATCTCCATTTTTGCTCCATTTCCAGATCTTGTTTAAGTCTTCCTGTAGTATTTCACAATCCTCTTTTGTTTAATGACTCTGCACAGTTTCGCATCGTCTGCAAACAGATTTATGTAGCTGTTCACTCCTCTGGCATGTCATTTATATATACGAGAAAAGTATTGGCGCCAATACTGACCCCTGTGGCACTCCGCTGTCTACTGTTCTCCACTTGGACTTCATATCTTTAACTATCGTCCTTATTTCTCTCCCCCTTAAGTAATTCTTCATCCATCTCAATGTGCTTCCTTTTAAGCCACCCTTCTCCTCTAACTTCCATAGTAATCTTTCATGTGGCACTTTATCAAAAGCCTTTTTTAGATCTAAATAAATACAGTCAACCCATCTCTCTCTCTTGTACTTTATCAACTATTCTAGAGTAGAAACTCAATAAATTTGTCACACATGACCGACCTTTTCTAAAACCAAATTGGCTATTTGATAATATTTTGTTGTCTTCAAGAAACTCAATCCATTGCTTCTTTATTACTTTTTCACACATCTTGCATATTACACTAGTTAGTGATACCGGTCTGTAATTTAAAGGTTCTTCCTTCCTTCCGCTCTTATATATGGGAACCACCTCAGCTCTTTTCCACTCCACTGGCACTGTTCCATTTTCTATTGAGCATTTTATGATGTTGTATATTGGACTTGCTAGTTCTTCCCTACATTCTTTCAGTATTCTGCCTGAGACTTCATCCGGTCCCATTGCCTTTTCCTCATCCAATTCCGTCATCAACTTTTTATTTCAAGCTTGGTTACTTTAATCTCTTTCATATAGACAGTCTCTCTATTACCCTGTGGTCTTTCAAATTTGGATTCCTTAGTAAAGACCTCATGAAATTTACTATTTAACAGTTCTGCCATACTTTTGGGTCTTCCACCATTCCGTTTTCTCCTTTTAACCTTTCTATTGTTTCTTTTGTCTTATTTTTCCATTTATGAATCTGTAGAACAATTTTGGTTGTTCCTTACATTTTTCGACAATGTCCTTTTCATAGTTCTTTTCTTCTTCCTTTCTCACCTTAGCATATTCATTTCTTGCTGTTTTGAAGTTTTCCTTATTTTCTGGATTTCTGTTTCTTCTCCACCTTTTCCATGCTCCATCTCGTTTCTCCTTTGCCCTAGCACATCTTGCATTAAACCAATCTTTCTTTCCTTCTTCTTTAGGTCTATATTTTGGAACATATTCCTGACCCCAGTTTTGTATATTTCCAAAAATAAGTTATATTTCTCTTGAACCGTTAATGAGTTTTCCATCTCCTCCCAGTTTACGTTTTTAAAATAGTTCTTGAGATTCTCAATATCAGCCTTTCTGTAATTTAATCGGTCTCCTTTGTATGATTCATCTCTATCTTCCTTTCCTTCTTCTATATCCATTTCTAATATTACATGGTCACTCTTTCCCAATGGGCACTTGTATCTTATATCATCGTTAATTGGTATATCCCTTGTAAAACTAGGTCTAATCTTGCCGGCTCATCGTTTCCTCTGAATCTTGTGTTTTCCTTTACTCTTTGGACCATCAAATTATCTATCATTAGGTTCAGGAATCTATCTCCCAGGCATCTTCCCCATACCACTTTCATAATTTTCCCAGTCTACCTCCTTACAGTTGAAATCTCCTACCAATATCACTTTTCTCCTTTCCTTAATGATTCTTGTAAGACTCCTTATTGTGTCATCTATCATGTCTCTATATTCTTGGTTAGTCCATGAGTTTGTTTTTGGTGGCACATATGTTCCAATGATTGTTAACTCCTTTTGTTAATATGCATCTTAACATACAGTATTTCTGATTTTCCTTCCCCAAACTCCACTTGATTTACCACTATCTCCTTCCTTAACATCATCATGACTCCTCCTCCTCCTTTACCCACTCTGTCTCTCCTCCATATATTATACCTTTTATCTATGTCTATTTTATTGCCTCATTTAACTTTGTTTCCACCAGGCATACAATATCTGGTTCTTCTTTCTTTATGTAATCTCTTAATTCTAATTTACTAGATAAAATCCCATCTATGTTTGTATACATCATTTTTAATCTCTTGTTCTTATCATTTTTAGTTAAACTTGCTCCATTTTTTCTCTTCTTTCTCTTTTATATACCATTTCCTTATCCTGTCTCCTATAATTCTCCAAAAAAATGCCTTCTTCTCCTCCTCTGACCTTTCATTATTTTTTCTCTTGCTTCTGCCACCAGTTCATTGTGTCTCTTCCTTTCCTCCTCGTTTCTATTTTTCTTTATATATATATCTTTGCAACCTTCTGTTTCTCTGAGTTTTGTTTTTCTATATAGTACTTCTTCTGCTGCTGCTTGTGATTTTAGTAATATCTTAATTGGTCTCACTGTTCCTTCTTGATATGGTCCCATTCTATGGATTTCTTCTACTTCCTCTTCTAAGTTCTGTCTATCCTCGTCATTCAGATGTTTTAGTAGGTCTTTTACTGATTTCATTTCGTCTTTTTCCCTTCTTGGTCTATATTTAACATTTTTTCTTTCAGTCCAAAAATAATTACACTCTTCTTTTTTCTGCAATTTCTCTTACTAAATTTTCTTTTTCTTGAGGACTCCTATCATTTTGCTTGTCATATTTTCATCTCTTTCTTTTAACTGTTCTTGAAATACTTCTTGAAATGATTCCTTGTCTTTCTTATCTTGGATTCTCCATGCTTGTACTTCTTTTTAATCACGTCTTGTACTCTTTCTTCTTCTTTGTTAACTAGATCTTTTAGCTTTTCTTTTTCTTTCTCGGCTTTACCGAGTCCTTCTTCCATCAATTTCTTATAGTTCGCTATTTGGACTTTTAATTCTTCATTTTCGGTTCTTAGCCTAGTTTCGTTTTCTTCCACTCTTTTATCCTTTCTTTCAATTTCTGGAGCTCTTTATCCTGTTCTTCATTCTCTTTCATTCCCATACTCTCCTTTATCAATTTATCTAATTTACGTTCGATAGTCAAGACTCTATCAAATAGTGAAGTTTGCGCCGTATCAAAGCCTTCAAATTCTCTTTCTCCCTCACCAACATTGTCATCATTCATTCTTTCCCTTGTCACATACCTGCATTTAGATGAATATCTTTCTCACTCATTATTTTTAACACTGTATTCATGAAAAAAATGAGTCCACACTTTTCGCCCAGGCCACTGTAAACCCAAACAGGAGGTAGTGAAGATCAGCTGATTCTGGGTAGGGAGCGTATAAATTGTGTATGTCCTTCCTCACTCCCATAGTCTGGCAAATCTTCAAAAAAAAAAAAAAAAGCCTACGTAAATCTTGTGTGGTGTGGTGAGGAAGTACACAGTGGAATGGTGGTAGTAGGAATCCCTGTAAGATGTTGACAGTACTACAAAGACATATTGAAAGTTGGGGTTAGTTTAGTGGGGTTTAAGTACCTCAAGATTTTAATCTTACTTTCAGCCTTACTATCTTACAATCCGGAAAATCTTAGAATGGAATGCCTGAACCCCCATGACTTCCGGACTTCAGGACTTTGACTGTATTAAGAAGGCTGGTGAGACCGTATCTTCCTGCTAAAAAGAACCACCTGAACTCGTGACTTTGCAGTGGATAAAATGGAAACCCTTGTAGAAATGTGGTACATTTTACCTCGGCTATCGCGCCCAATTGTGGCCGAAATAGCCGCGCTATAGCCGAAAACGCGATAGCCGAATTGAACAACTAATGGTGAAAATTGTTATTGGTACCGCAACCACAAATTTTACTCCTAATATCCTCATTTTACTTCTTTAAATTACTGTATAATCCATTGGTACCAATTAAAACATGTCAAGGTTATAACATAAAAAAAAAAATTACATCAGCTCATTGTATTTACTAGAGATGTACCGATGCATCGGTATCGGTATCAGAATCGGCGGTATCTCTTTTAGGTATCGGTATCGGCATATTTTATGCCGATACTTACGATACCCAAAAGCGAATTTACTACTTAGTGATATATTCGATATAAGATATTGATTTCACTGAGTATTTACCTTTTGCAAATGGCTTCCCAAAAGCTTCTAGAATTGCTCCTATTTCATGTAAACGTTCTCAGGAAGGACTTACATCCCCTTCAAAACAAAGCCTCCCATCTGATAACGATCGCTGTCCACCAACTCATCCTGGTGTCCAGTGCAGTAATCACTATAAGTAGTAGTATCGGTATCGGTGGTATCGGTAACGATAGTAGTAGGTCGGTATCTGCCCAATTAGGTGGTGGTATCGGTATTGGTATCGGAATCGGCCAGTACCGGTATTGGTATTGCTAATGAGCCGCAGTCAGATACCTCATGACGTCATGGCTGCCGCGCGCGAGTAGCAAGGGGCATCTGAGGTCGCGATAATGAAATTTTAGCAGCTTTTCATGGGTGCGTGATAGCAATAAAACGCGATAGGCTGAAGTCGCGATAGCCGAGGGTTGACTGTACATAAGTTTTGTATGCACAATGCCCCTTTGTTTACATTCCACAGGTTAACTAGTGTCTTTCCGCCCACTCTCCTCCTTCATAAATTTAAGATCATCAAAATTATAAAGTTACATACTTACATTAGTGTACATTATAATGACTTTGTCTTAAATTAAACTGCTTAAATGTTTAACTTCATAATTTACTTTAAACGTTGTACTATGATGCACTCTCGCTTTGTTTACTCTCAATGGAAGTTCAAGTCAGTTAAACTTGTTATAATTGTTTTGACGTAAAATTCGCACAGTGAACATTTTTTATGAACGTAATCTGTTCATTGCGGGATTGATATATGTATATATATATATATATATATATATATATATATATATATATATATATATATATGTATACAGGGATCGATGCAATTCGGGGGTTATGGAGGTTTTCGGTCAAATCAGTGTTTCTTGTATTGATCAAGCTATTTCTCGAATTTGTTGAATTAGGATTCCCATAGATAGGGACCAATCCTCCAGCACTAGATCCC
The DNA here is from genome assembly GCF_017591435.1 of Portunus trituberculatus. Lineage (NCBI taxonomy): Eukaryota > Metazoa > Arthropoda > Malacostraca > Decapoda > Portunidae > Portunus > Portunus trituberculatus. The sequence continues at coordinate 15,332,038 of NC_059302.1, read as the reverse complement.
CTCAAAACATCACTATAACCTCTAAAAACACTAATCTTGGACTAAATCAGTACTATTAAAGTCTTTAATTATATCTAACTTTTTATTAAACACATTAGGTACATCTGTACAGTACATTTTAAAAATAAAAATACTTCCAGCAGTCTTGGTCAAGCCACAGCCATTTGCCTGCAACGACACCGCATTGCTGATACTGTTGATCTGCTGATCCCACATTTGCACTGCACTGTGATGCTTGAGCTACATAAGCCTCACAATAGCTTTCCTATAAGCTCAAGCTTAACATTGAAAGGCAGGAAATTGTGCTAGGATGGTGCAGCTTCTCGTTCGTCTTGAGTCAGACAAAATGCACGCCTTCCTCTAGTGTCCATTTCAGTCAAATTAAGATCTATGGTTTCTAATTAACACTTTTATAATAAAATCAATTTTCAATTGAATGATGCTATATAGATACCCCCTATCATTAAGGAGTATTATTGTATATATATATATATATATATATATATATATATATATATATATATATATATATATATATATATATATATACATATTTACATCATAAGTAAATTCGCTAACCAACAGGATAAAGTCAGCTGTTCAGAAGCGGAAATTGCTATGGACATAATTTTCCCATAGGAAATAATGGAAATAGGGGGATGCTGGGCTGGTCCTCAACATACCACATGGGTTAAAAAAATATATATTATTAGCTTTTACAAGCCTTGAAGAAAGGATTGTTTTGTACATAAAGTGAAATCTACATGAAATACCAAAAATAAAGCAGATGATGAGATTGGCCATAGAAGGAGACTCCGATTTGGCCGCTTCTTCTTCTTCTTGTGACCTTTTTAGCATGGCATGTTGTCTTTCACCACGATATTTATGTTTTCACCCTCTATTGCCTGCTATAATGGATATCATATCTTAGTATTCATATACGCTCATGCCATGAGGATAATCTGACTCTGTGGCACTGAGTGATAGTGAATTACAGTAATCCCTCCTGTATCCGAACCGCCATTATCCGAACCTCGCCAATATCCGAACTATTCCTAGACTGGCCCCACGAATCCAAACATGGGTTCTGAGTAGTTTGAATTTCCTGCACGCGACCGGGTGGGCCAATTAACATTTGCCGCGGTGGCGGCGCTGTGCCTTCCTGCCTCTCACTCAACCTGGGTCACGGCTGGCCCAGTCACTTCTCTGTTGTTTTCAAACTAGTGAACGCCGGCTGTATACTGGCGATAATTTTCGGACTAATTTGGCCCTCCACCTGCAAAACGACCCAGGAAAGTACTGACTTTGGAGACAAAGCGGGAAATATTACGTCGGTGTGATGAAGGGTGGTCGAGTGCACGCATTCAGGAAGAATTCGGCATCCCAAAGTCTTCCCTTTGTGATCTGAAAAGGCTGAGAAATTGCAGCCTACACTTGACGATTTTTCAGTTGCATCAAAGACCGGCAAGAAAAAGGATAGAAAAATGATGGCCTAGCCGAAGAATGTTGAGCTAGACCAGTGTGTTATAAAGTGGTATCAGCAGCAATGTGCCAGTGGTGTAATGGTGCATGGTACTGAACTTAAAATGTCTGCAGAGAGATTTGCAAGCAACATCGGGCTGCAAGGATTTAAGGCTTCAGAAGGGTGGCTTTATCGATTTAAACTACGACATGGGTTAACCTGCAAGAAAGTGTATGGTGAAAGTCTTGATGCAAATGAGGAGGTAATTGATCAGTACTGCAAAGAAGTAAAAGATTTGATACAGAGAGAAGGGCTTTACTTGAACAGCTAT
>NC_059302.1:15173552-15329745 GCF_017591435.1 Portunus trituberculatus | reverse complement strand
GCCCGGAAAGCGATGACACCGCATACTCTCTCTCTCTCTCTCTCTCTCTCTCTCTCTCTCTCTCTCTGACAAGTTACCTTCTACCATTTTATTATAAAATCGAAGATAATGAAAAAATGAACATGAAAGAATGATAGGTAATATTTTTTTCACTTTCTTGTACAAGAGGAGGAAAAACATAATAAGTGACTTTATATAAAATATGTTCTGAGAATTGAGAAGAATTACAGATATATTAGAAAATTTAGGGTATGTTGCAACAATAGCTGGCAAGAAGCAGCGGAAGCCAATTATATCAGTTTCTGCAAGTTAGTCATGGCGCAAATACTGCCCAAGGAATCATCTCCTGCACCTCCTTCACCCCCTCAAATTTCTCCTTCTCCCTACTACACTTCACTTCTTCGCACTCCTCCCTCCCCTGTGATCTCTCTTCTGTCCCACACCCCTCCCTCCCAACCTCCACTTCGTACTCCTTCCCATGAAGTCCCTCGTTCTCTCTCCAACACTTCACAACACTTCACTTATTCGAACTCCCTCTGAAATCCCTCCTTCTCTTTCCTTCACACCTTCACTTCGCACTCCCTCCCCTGAAGTCCCTCCTTCTCGCTCCCACACACCACCACTTCGCACTCCTCCATCACCTCAAAGTCCTCCAAACTCCTTAGTTTCCTTCTCTTCACCTCTCCAGTTGTCTTCATTTTCCTCTCCTTATACTTCACCTTCAGTCTCTGTTATGTCTAGTATGTTCTCTCCACATCTTTCACCATCTGATTCTTCTACTATCATGATGGTGCAGGATGACTCAGACTTACCTTCCGATGAAGATACTCATCATGTAGAAATATACCAAATTGGGTTCCAGCATCCTTGTGAGGAATAAGTAAATTGACAAAAAATATTTTATTTCAAGTAACTATGTTGTTATTACAAATGAGACATACTATTATTACTAGATTATCATATACTACAATATTTATAGCTAGGTAGGAGTAATAAATTGAACAATCATCCTTGTACAGCAGGAAGCCCCGATCCTTTGATCCTCTGAGGAAGATTACCCATAGTCATAATAGTTCAGTTTCTTCTTCTAAATATTCACTGTCACTGTCTTCAAACTCAGAAGCACTGCTAAATAAATATATTCTGTCCTGCTCCATGGTGAGTTATGATCTGAGATCCTTCGCTCTTATTAGATGTCTCTTCGCACTTAACACGGTGCTTTCCACCCGGTGGGTCACTGGGGGTTGCCAAGTGTCGCCCGGAGAATGGGAAAATAGCTTAATTACCGCTAAATTTCCAGAGCTAGTGACAACACTACATGTGGAAACATATGCCAGACACTTCCACTCACCATCTGACTCGAGAAACTGTGCTTGGAGCTCAAAATTGAGGCACAAAAATTCTTGATTATGGGTATGATCGCTGTCACTACGGACGCATTGATGCAATCGTATATATATGATTGCCGGAAGGAAAGGGTTAATGAATGTTCGTCTAAAGAATTTCCGGTTTAACATACAATATAAAGTTAGACCGCGTAACGTACAACCACATCTGTTTTAGTGAATTTTTTGGGTTTGAATTTGCAAGATTCTTTAACAAACTCAGAGCAACCTTCTGCCGGGAAATGGCTTCCATGAATGCTTGAAGGACGGTGACGAGGTTGCTCTGAGGTTGCTGGGAACACCACCTCTGGAGATAGTGTTACTGTCTTATATATGCATATATGTTCACAAAACAACATTTCTATTAGCTTTTTACAAACCTTGGCCCCAATAAAGGATTGTTTTGTAATGCATAAAGTGAAAGCTTACATGGAATACCAAAAAATAAAGCAAAGATGATGAGATTGGCCACAGACGGCGGAGACTCCGGTGACTTGGCCGCTTCTTCTTCTTGTGACCTTTTTAGCTTGGCGTGTTGTCTTTCACCACGATATTAAATTTTTTTCCAGTCCTCTATTGCCTGCTATAATGGATATCATATCTTAGTATTCATATACACTTAACCCTTGGCTGTCGCGCCCAATTGAGGCCGAAATAGCCGCGCTTACAGCGTTGTATTCACCTAGTTGTAATTTTACAGGGCCTGGGTATCATACTCGTGTGGCCCGTCTCCATATCTACACACATCCAACTTTCCTTTAAAACTATGCACACTCCTTGCTGACACCACCTCCTCACTCAAACCATTCCACACCTCCACACATCTTTGTGGGAAACTATATTTCTTCACATCCTTCAAGCATATTCCTTGGCTATCTTTTTACTATGCGATCTTGTAGTTCTATTTAAGTTTTCCTCTCTCAACATCATTTGCTCATTATCCACTTCATCCAGTCCATTCAACAGTTTATAAACCTGTATTAAATCTCCTCTTTCTCTTCTTTGTTCCAAGGTAAGCAAATTCATTTCTTTTAATCTCTCCTCATAGGTCATTTCTGCCAATTCCGGAACCATTTTTGTTGCCATTCTCTGCAATCTCTCCAACTTCCTTATATGCTTCTTTTTATAAGGGGACCAAACCACTCCAGCATATTCCAATCTTGGTCTAATTACCATACTAATTAATTTCTTCATCATATCTTTATCCATATAATGGAAGGCTAATCCAATATTTTTATCAAATTATACGTTTCTCCAAACATCTTATCAATATGAGCCTCAAACTGCCCATGGTCTTGTATTATCACTCCCAAATCCTTTTCCTTTTCCACCTTTTTCAACACTACTTCTTCACCCATCTTATATGACCCTCTTGGCCGTCTTCCACTCTTCCCATCTCCATCACATGACTTTTGCTCAGATTAAATTCCATTTGCCACCTCTTGCTCCACTCCCAAATCTTATCCAGATCTGCCTGTAAAATTTCACAATCTTCTTCACTCTTCACACACCTACACAACTTCGCATCATCCGCAAACAAATTAATATAACTGTTTACTCCCTCTGGCATGTCATTAATATATACAAGGAAAAGTATTGGTGCCAGCACTGAGCCTTGTGGGACTCCACTCTCCACCACCAACCAGTCCGACTTTGCATCCCTTATTACCGTTCTCATCTCCCTCCATCTCAAGTAGTTTTCCATCCACTTTAACACTTTTCCTTTCAGTCCTCCATAAATCTCTAATTTCCATAACAGTCTCATGTGAGGTACCTTGTCAAAAGCTTTCTTTAAATCCAAATATACACAGTCCATCCATCCCTCTCTCTCTGTATTTTGTCAACCACTCTTGAATAAAAGCTCAGTAGATTTGTTACACATGACCTCCCTTTCCTGAAGCCAAATTGATGATCCGATAATAACTTATGATCCTCCAGGAACCGTATCCAATATTTCTTTATCACCCTCTCACAAATCTTACCGACCACACTTGTTAGAGACACAGGTCTATAGTTAAGAGGCTCTTCCTTACTGCCTCCCTTATAAATGGGCACCACTTCAGCTCTCTTCCACTCTACTGGTACTTCCCTGTTTCTAATGAACACCTTATAATATCATATAATGGATCAATCAATTCTTCTCTACACTCCTTCAATAATTTTCCTGAAACTTCATCTGGTCCCATCGCTTTATCATCTTTAAGTTCCTCCAACATTTTATATAACTCCTTTTAGGTATCTTAATGTCATCCATGTGCACATTTCCTTGTACATTCTGAGGCTTTACAAACATTGTTTCTTCAGTAAATACTTGCTGAAACCTATTATTTAGCAATTCCGCTATATTCTTAGGGTCATCTACTATCCCTTGCTCTCCTTTTAATCTTTCAATGGACTCTCTCTTTTAAGTTTACCATTTATGAACCTGTAAAACAATTTTGGATGTTCCTTACTCTTGTCTACAATATCTTTTTCAAATTTTCTTTCTTCCTCCTCCTTACCCTCACATACTCATTTCTCGCCACTCTATAATTCTCCTTATTTAGTATATTCCTGCTCTTTTCCATCTTTTCCAAGCCACATCTCTCTTTTCCTTAGCCTTAACACAAGTTGCATTAAACCAATCCTTTCTTCCTTCCTCTCTCGGTTTATACTTTGGTACAAATTTCATAACTCCTTCTTTATAATATTTCATAAAAATCTCATATTTCTTTTGCACTTCTCTGATTTGTAACATCTCCTCCCAATCTAATTTTCTGAAATAATTTTTCAAACTTTCTGTGTCCATCTTTCTATAATTCAATCTACCACTCCTGTATGTCTCGTCCTTCCTTCGCTGTGTTGTTGCTATCTGCATTTCCATAACCACATGATCACTCTTTCCCAAAGGACACTTGTATTGTATATCTCCACATAGGTACACTTCTCTTGTTAACACCAAATCCAGTCTAGCCGGTTCATCATCTCCTCTATATCTAGTATTTTCCTTCACCCTCTGTTCCATCATATTTTCCATCATTAGATTAAGAAATCTCTCTCCCATGCTTCCTCTCCAACACCACTTACTAGATTTTCCCAATCCACCTCCTTACAATTAAAATCTCCTACTAGTATCACCTTTCTTTTTCCAGATAATACACTTTCCAAACTCTGTAAAGTATCCTTGATCATATTGTCGTATTCCCTTAATGTCCAAGAATTTGTTTTAGGAGGTACATAGGTCACCATGATTATTAATTCTTTTCCATCACTTTTTATCCTTATGCTTATCACTTCTGCATTGTTCTTCCCATACCAAACCTTATCCACATTTATTTATTTCTTCGTCATAATCATAACTCCTCCTCCACCTTTACTCTCTATCCTTTCTCCATATATTATATTTATTATCCAAATTTATCTTTGTTTTTCATGCAATTTTGTCTCAGTCAAACACACTATATCAGGCTTCTCCACCATCATATAGTCTTGCAATTCCAATCTACTTGACAGTATCCCATCTATATTAGTATACATTACGGTCCACCCACTGCTCCCTCTAGGGGTTCCTCCGTATTCCTTCTTTCCACATACCACTTTCTGACTCTCTCCTATAACTCTCCAAAAACTTTTCTCTTTCCTCCTCAGACCGCTCATCATTTTTCCTTCTCGCCTCTTCCACCAATTCCTTATATCTTCTCCTCTCTTCCTCATTTCTATTCTTTCTCACAAACACCTCTTTACAACCTTCTATCTCTCTTAACTTTGATGTTCTATATAGGATATCCTCCAGATTGTTGTGACTTCAGTACTACTTTAATCGGTCTGCTCACTCCCTCCTTATACGGACCCAGTCTATGGATCTCTTCCACTTCTTCTTGTAGGTCTTTTTTTTCATCATCATTTAGATTTTTGAACAGATCTCTTACCGTTTTAATTCTTCCTTAATTCTCTTAGGCTTATATGTTATATTTTGTTCTTTCATCCCAAATATTAACACACTCTTCTTCTTTTCTGCTATTTCCCTTATCAATGTTTCCTTATTCTTCATTACATTAACCAGTTCCTTGGACCTTTCTTTTTTGTCTTCCTTCAACTGATCTTTAATTATTTCTTGTAATCCAACCATCTCTGCTTCCCTCGACTCAGTCCATTGTGTTTTCTTCAGTTCCCATTCCCTTTCAAACCTTTCATTCTGCTCACTAATCATTTCCTTAAAGTCATCTTTCTCCTTTACTACTCTCCATTTTCTCCTCCAACCGTCTCTTGTATTTTTCAACCTCCACTCTCAAGTGTGCATTCTCATCCACCAATCGTTTTCATTTTCCTCCAGTCTTTTAACTCTTTCCTTCAAAGCCTTGTGGAATTCTCTATCCTGCTCCTCCTCACTCCTCTGAACTATTAATTCCTTTACCAACTCCTCAAATCTCTTCTCCAACATTACCAATCTACCTTGCAATGTTGCCCCTGTTGAAGATGGACTCATGCTTTGACTGGCCACTTTCAGCTTTGCTCCCTGGGCCTCATCAACATATTTTGAATTTGGTCATTTATTTCTTACCGGTCTATCCATTTTTTTTTACTCTTCCTGGGAGCATGTAGTTGTGTGGTCACTGGGGGCCAGGCCTGGTAGGGTAGCTACGTGTGTGTGGTGGGATGCGTTGGCGGCTGCTATGGCTGGCCTTTGTGTGGTTCCCGCTCTGTTGTTTGGAGTGTGGAGGTTCTCACACCTCCAATCACTCCCATGTACACGCCACCACCTGTTGGTGGTATGATGCATACGTACTTAGTACTTAGTATTTTTCTTATATATAAAAATGGAAGCAACTTTCACAATATGATGAACACACAAATGCAGAGAATATCATTTTATGAAAACAATGGCCAGATAACTGAACGAGTCACCCAGTAAACAAATAAATTTTTGTCCACAACGATACATATCATAATCAAACACATTACATACAGTACAATACTAACCTGGAAGGGTTGAGGTGTATCTGAAGAGCGTGATGATGAAGGTAGGCTGGGCAGTGGTACATCATCAAGTGACAGTGAACCTGACAGCCACTGACTCTGTGCTTTAATTAGATCATCACGAACTATCCTAAACATTGGTCCATAGCTCTGCATGTGTTTAGAAGTGACTGGATGCTCAAAATAATCAAGCACAATATCAAGAGCCTTTCTGACTTCTGATGTTGGTGGTCGTGATGGTAGAGAACCATCATCATCATCATCACTCATCGCCTTCATCTGGGTTTAGCACTTCAGCAGCAATCTGTTCCTCTGTCAGCAACTGTTGTTCTGGGTCTCCCTCGTCACACTCCAGCTAGTTATTGATGTCATCAACAGTGGTATTTTCCCCTGACTTAACAAATTGATGATGAAAATTGTCTGCCTCAAACCCTAAAAAATCAACCACAGGCTCAGTCCTATGTAAGAGACAATTCCATCCATTGGCCAGAGTAGAACTGGACACATCATTCCATGCCCAAGATATGTTATGCATGACAGAACGAAGGTTGTAGTTTTTCAAATTTTGCAGAGTCAGCTGGCCCACATTTCTTTCTTCCTCATCCACTACCACCATTACTTCCTCCAGGAACCTCCTCCTGTACAGCCTCTTAAAAGCTACAATAATTCCCTGATCCATTGGCTGAATAAGGGAAGTTGTGTTTGGTGGTAAAAATTTCACTCTGATGCGTCCATGTTTGGCGACAAGTTCAGACGCTGGCGGGTGAGCGGGAGCATTGTCCAGCAAAATCAGAGCTCGCACTTGTTCTCTGCTCACCTTCATCACTTCCATCTGGAACCGCACAATCTCGGGCACAGCATGTTTAAAAATCCAGTTCTTAAACACTTTCACATTAAACCAAGCCTTCACTGAATGATCATAATGAACTGAGAGCGAGTCCATCATGCCACGCAAGCACCGTGGTTGTTTTTCCTTACCCACGACCAGGGGCTTCAGACGGTGGGACCCCAGCGCATTTGCACCACACAGTAGCGACACTCTTGCTTTGCATAGTTTTCTACCAGGCACTGATTTTTCTTTTTCACTTGCTAATGTGTTTTCTGGGATTGAGCGGTAATATAGTCCAGTTTCGTCAGCGTTGTATAGCTGTTCAAGTAAAAGCCCTTCTCTCTGTATCAAATCTTTTACTTCTTTGCAGTACTGATCAATTACCTCCTCATTTGCATCAAGACTTTCACCATACACTTTCTTGCAGGTTAACCCATGTCGTAGTTTAAATCGATAAAGCCACCCTTCTGAAGCCTTAAATCCTTGCAGCCCGATGTTGCTTGCAAATCTCTCTGCAGACATTTTAAGTTCAGTACCATGCACCATTACACCACTGGCACATTGCTGCTGATACCACTTTATAACACACTGGTCTAGCTCAACATTCTTTGGCTTGGCCATCATTTTTCTATCCTTTTTCTTGCCGGTCTTTGATGCAACTGAAAAATCGTCAAGTGTAGGCTGCAATTTTCTCGCAAGCCTTTTTCAGATCACAAAGGGAAGACTTTGGGATGCCGAATTCTTCCTGAATGCGTGCACTCGACCACCCTTCATCACACCGACGTAATATTTCCCGCTTTGTCTCCAAAGTCAGTACTTTCCTGGGTCGTTTTGCAGGTGGAGGGGCCAAATTAGTCCGAAAATTATCGCCAGTATACAGCCGACGTTCACTAGTTTGAAAACAACAGAGAAGTGACTCGGGCCAGCCGTGACCCAGGTTGAGTGAGAGGCAGGAAGCACAAGCGCGCCGCCACGCGGCAAATGTGTTAATTGGCCACACCCCACGGTCGCGTGCAGGAAATTCAAACTACTCAGAACCCATGTTTGGATTCGTGGGGCCAGTCTAGGAATAGTTCGGATATTGGCGAGGTTCGGATAATGGCGGTTCGGATACAGGAGGGATTACTGTAATTCACTATCACTCAGTGCCACAGAGTCCAGATTATCCTCATGGCATGAGCGTATATGAATACTAAGATATGATATCCATTATAGCAGGCAATAGAGGAGTGAAAACAAATTTAATATCGTGGTGAAAGACAACATGCCATGCTAAAAAGGTCACAAGAAGAAGAAGAAGCGGCCAAGTCGCCGGAGTCTCCGCCTTCTATGGCCAATCTCATCATCTCTGCTTTATTTTTTGGTATTTCATGTAAGATTTCACTTTATGCATTACAAAACAATCCTTTCTTGGGGGCAAGGCTTGTAAAAAGCTAATAGAAATATATATTTTTTTTTAACCCATGTGGTATGTTGAGGACCAGCCCAGAAAGCATCCCCCCTATTTCCATTATTTCCTATGGGAAAATTATGTCCACTTAACGAATTTCCGCTCTACGAACAGCTTTGACACCCCCTATCCTGTTCGTTAAGCGGAGTATTACTGTATGTATATGTATATATGTATATATATATATATATATATATATATATATATATATATATATATATATATATATATATATATATATATACAATAATACTCTGCTTAACCCTTAACTTCCGGGGATTAAAATATTTTTTCCTGTCTAATGACGGGGAAAAATGGTACACCTAAAAATTGTCAGAACACAGTTTGAATACTGATAATTATTTTCTCTGTGTTATTCTGAATACAATGATGTACTTTCCAGCTCGATATGACGTCTGAGAGTTTAGTTATTGTTTATCAAAGTTTCCTCCTCCGAATGTGTGACCAGTCAAGAGGAAACAGCCCGAGAGCGACGCTCTCTCTCTCTCTCTCTCTCTCTCTCTCTCTCTCTCTCTCTCTCTCTCTCTCTGTGTGTGAGTGAGAGAGAGAGAGAGAGAAAGAGAGAAGAAAGAGGAAGGAAGGACATATTATCACTGATTTCTGAGACACGTGTGTGTGTGTGTGTGTGTGTGTGTGTGTGTGTGTGTGTGTGTGTGTGTGTGTGTGTGTGTGTGTCATATATCACTGATTTCTGAGACACGTGTGTGTGTGTGTGTGTGTGTGTGTGTGTGTGTGTGTGTGTGTGTGTGTGTGTGTGTGTGCATTACTCTCTCTCTCTCTCTCTCTCTCTCTCTCTCTCTCTCTCTCTGACAAGTGTTGATGTGTGTAGGCCATGTGTGACTCAGATGAGTTACCTCAAAGCTTTTCTCGAATGACTCATAAGAAGCGTGACTATGAACGTCAGGAGTTCATTTCTTGTGATGTTTTTCCACTCTTCTCGTGAGAGCTATGGGCACATCATCATCATCTGCTGTTTCTTCATCATGAAAAGTGTTGCTCTCACTCACTATATGGTCCAAGAAAGCATCACTGAGAAACGCCATGAAATAGTCACAATTGTGTTGCACAGGAGGAATTCAGCTGTTATGCCAGGAGACACAGATAAATCAGGCATAACTGGGAAAAAATCATTGAATTCCTCCATTGAAAGACAGGTCGGGGTCTCGCGCCACCTCTGCCACGTTGATCGTCTCCCAGAACGCAGGAGCACGCGCATGCCTCCTCCTAGAAACACTCTGTGTCCTTGACACATTATCTGAGTCTGTTCTTCATCATTATTGCCTTCACTGTCACTTATACTGTGTAAGAGTCTCTGTCTCTCTGTCTGTTCTCCTGAGAAAGCAGGTGAATGATGCTCTACATCCGTGTCCTCACTACTAGTCTCTTCACTTTCCCCAGTTTCTTCTTCTATATATTCACTGTCACTTTCTTCTAGCTCAGAACCACTGCTAAGTAAAAGGGTTCTGCCTTGCTCCATGGTGATTTACAATCTGACCCGATCCTTCGCTGTTATCACTGACCTTTCTACCCAGCGCGTCACGGAGTTGCCAAGTGTCGCCATAAAACGGGAAAACAGTTCAGTTACCTCTAAAATTAGGAGCTCTTGTGGAAACACTTGTGTGGTAAAAGATGCCAGATACTTCTACTCACCATCCGCCTCAAGAGAGCGCTGAGAGACTTAAAATTACGCCGGAAAAATCTTGATTACTGGGACGAATCCCGTCACTTCGGACGTTCTGACGCAAACGTTTATATACGACCGCCGGAAGTTAAGGGTTAATGAACAGGATAGGGGGTGTCAAAGCTTTGAGATTATAGCATCATTCCAATTAACAAGAAAATTGATTTTATTATAAAAGTGTTAATTAGAAACCATAGATCTTAATTTGACTAAAAATGGACACTAGAGGAAGACGTGCATTTTGTCTGACTCAAGACGACAGAAAGCCACCTCCAGCCCCAGCCCTAAGAAGCACAATTTCCTGCCTTTCAAAGATAAGCTTGAGCTTATAGGAAAGTGTGAGGCAGGTGTAGCTCACAGTGTCGTTGCAGTGCAAATGGGTGTCCCTAGATCAACAGTATCAGCAATTTGGAAGAACAGGGACAAGTACCACAAGACTGCTGCAAGTATTTTTATTTCTAAAAATGTACTGTACAGCACCCTAATGTGTTTAATAAAAAAAAAGTTAGATATAATTAAAGACTTTAATAGTACTGATTTAGTCCAAATTAGTGTTTTTTAGAGGTTATAGTGATGTTTTGAGGGGATCTAGGCTGGAGGTTGGTCCCTATCCCCCATAATTCCTAAGTATCTTATGGGAGAAATAGCTTCACGATTCGAAGAAACACTGATTTGACCGATGAAAAACCTCCTTAACCCCATCGAATTGCATGGATCCCCTGTATATACATATATATATATATATATATATATATATATATATATATATATATATATATATACACATATATAAAGGCAATCCCCGCTTAATGAACAGATTACGTTCATAAAAAAATGTTCACTGTGCGAATTTTCGTCAAGCAAACCAATTATAACAAGTTTAACCCCTTGAACTTCCATTGAGAGTAAACAAAGCGAGAGTGCATCATAGTACAGTAAAACGTTTAACGAAAGTAAGAATTATGAAGTTAAACATTTAAGCAGTTTAATTTAAGACAAAGTCATTATAATGTACACTAATGTAAGTATGTAACTTTATAATTTTGATGATCTTAAATTTATGAAGGGAGGGAGAGTGGAGCGGGAAAGACACTAGTTGGCAACCTGTGGAATGTAAACAAAGGGAGCATCATTGTACTGCATACAAAACTTATGTACAGTCAACCCTCGGCTATCGCGACTTCAGCTATCGCGTTTTATTGCTATCACGCACCCATGAAAAGCTGCTAAAATTTCATTATCGCGACCTCAGATGCCTGCTATCGCGCGCCCAGCCATGACGTCATGAGGTATCTGAGCGCTCATTGGCCAAAACCAATACCAGAATTTTGGCCGATTCCGATACCAATACCGATACCACCTAATTGGGCAGATACCGATACTACTATCGTTACCGATACCACCGATACCGATACTACTACTTATAGTGATTACTGCACTGGACACCAGGATGAGTTGGTGGACAGCGATCGTTATCAGATGGGAGGCTTTGTTTTGGGGGATGCTGTAAGTCCTTCTGAGAACGTTTGTGAAATAGGAGCAATTCTAGAAGCTTTTTGAAGCCATTTGCAAAGGTAAATTACTCAGTAATCAATATCTTATATCGAATATATCACTAAGTAGTAAATTCCTTTTAGGTATCGTAAGTATCGGCATAAAATATGCCGATACCGATACCTAAAAGATGGGCCGATACCGCCGATTCTGATACCGATACCGATGCATCGGTACATCTCTAGTAAATACAATGAGCTGATGTAATTTTTTTTTTTTTATGTTATAACCTTGACATGTTTTAATTGGTACCAATGGATTATACAGTAATTTAAAAAGAAGTAAAAATGAGGGATATTAGGAGTAAAATTTGTGGTTGCGGTACCAATAACAATTTTCACCATTAGTTGTTCAATTCGGCTATCGCGTTTTCGGCTATAGCGCGGCTATTTCGGCCCCAATTGGGCGCGATAGCCGAGGGTAAAGTGTACCACATTTCTACAAGGGTTTCCATTTTATCCACTGCAAAGTCACGAGTTCAGGTGGTTCTTTTAGCTTGCAAGGAAGATACGGTCTCACCAGCCTTCTTAATACAGTCAAAGTCCTGAAGTCCGGAAGTCATGGGGGTTCAGGCATTCCGGATTCTAAGATTTTCCGGATTGTAAGATAGTAAGGCTGAAAGTAAGATTAAAATCTTGAGGGTACTATGTAAACCCCACTAAACTAACCCCAACTTTCAATATGTCTTTGTAGTACTGTCATAACATCTTACAGGGATTCCTACTACCACCATTCCACTGTGTACTTCCTCACCACACCACACAAGATTTACGTAGGCTTTTTTTTTTTTTTTTTTTGAAGATTTGCCAGACTATGGGGGGAGTGGCATGGGCCTTTCCAGCCATTATGGTGGCCCATATGTGATGATTGCTCTTTTCCTACTTGTCAACTTGTATTTGTGTAGGTGATTTCAATATTTTACGTAGACTATTCCACCATCCACATATACTGAGAAGTTTGAGTGATTGTACTATACTGTACCTCACATAATATGTATACAGTCCACAATACTTATGTCACACTTTATAAAATAATTTTAAGTATAATACAAAACACATTTCATAACATAAAACATTTACTGATGTCTGATAAAGGGAAACAAAAAGAAAGGAAGGCCTCCAACATCATACGCCAGACAATCACATCACCGGCGTCGAGCGTACACCAGCTGGACCACCCATGCAGATAACAGGACACACACACACACACACACACACAGACGAGACGCGGTAGAGGAAGCACGCAATACCGTCGCTCCCGAGAATCAGCTGATCTTCACTACCTCTGTTTGGGTTTACAGTGGCCTGGGCGAAAAGTGTGGACTCATTTTTTTTTTCATGAATACAGTGTTAAATAATAATGAGTGAGAAAGATATTACATCTAAATGCAGGTATGTGACAAGGGAAAGAATGAAAGCTGATGATGACAATGTTGGTGAGGGAGAAAGAGAATTTGAAGGCTTTGATACGGCGCAAACTTCACTATTTGATAGAGTCTTGACTATCGAACGTAAATTAGATAAATTGATAAAGGAGAGTATGGGAATGAAAGAGAATGAAGAACAGGATAAAGAGCTCCAGAAATTGAAAGAAAGGATAAAAGAGTGGAAGAAAACGAAACTAGGCTAAGAACCGAAAATGAAGAATTAAAAGTCCAAATAGCGAACTATAAGAAATTGATGGAAGAAGGACTCGGTAAAGCCGAGAAAGAAAAAGAAAAGCTAAAAGATCTAGTTAACAAAGAAGAAGAAAGAGTACAAGACGTGATTAAAAAGAAGTACAAGCATGGAGAATCCAAGATAAGAAAGACAAGGAATCATTTCAAGAAGTATTTCAAGAACAGTTAAAAGAAAGAGATGAAAATATGACAAGCAAAATGATAGGAGTCCTCAAGAAAAAGAAAATTTAGTAAGAGAAATTGCGGAAAAAAGAAGTGTAATTATTTTTGGACTGAAAGAAAAAATGTTAAATATAGACCAAGAAGGAAAAGACGAAATGAAATCAGTAAAAGACCTACTAAAACATCTGAATGACGAGGATAGACAGAACTTAGAAGAGGAAGTAGAAGAAATCCATAGAATGGGACCATATCAAGAAGGAACAGTGAGACCAATTAAGATATTACTAAAATCACAAGCAGCAGCAGAAGTACTATATAGAAAAACAAAACTCAGAGAAACAGAAGGTTGCAAAGATATATATATATATATATATATATATATATATATATATATATATATATATATATATATATATATATATATAGAAAAATAGAAACGAGGAGGAAAGGAAGAGACACAATGAACTGGTGGCAGAAGCAAGAGAAAAATAATGAAAGGTCAGAGGAGGAGAAGAAGGCATTTTTGGAGAATTATAGGAGACAGGATAAGGAAATGGTATATAAAAGAGAAAGAAGAGAAAAAATGGAGCAAGTTTAACTAAAAATGATAAGAACAAGAGATTAAAAATGATGTATACAAACATAGATGGGATTTTATCTAGTAAATTAGAATTAAGAGATTACATAAAGAAAGAAGAACCAGATATTGTATGCCTGGTGGAAACAAAGTTAAATGAGGCAATAAAATAGACATAGATAAAAGGTATAATATATGGAGGAGAGACAGAGTGGGTAAAGGAGGAGGAGGAGTCATGATGATGTTAAGGAAGGAGATAGTGGTAAATCAAGTGGAGTTTGGGAAGGAAAATCAGAAATACTGTATGTTAAGATGCATATTAACAAAAGGAGTTAACAATCATTGGAACATATGTGCCACCAAAACAAACTCATGGACTAACCAAGAATATAGAGACATGATAGATGACACAATAAGGAGTCTTACAAGAATCATTAAGGAAAGGAGAAAAGTGATATTGGTAGGAGATTTCAACTGTAAGGAGGTAGACTGGGAAAATTATGAAAGTGGTATGGGGGAAGATGCCTGGGGAGATAGATTCCTGAACCTAATGATAGATAATTTGATGGTCCAAAGAGTAAAGGAAAACACAAGATTCAGAGGAAACGATGAGCCGGCAAGATTAGACCTAGTTTTACAAGGGATATACCAATTAACGATGATATAAGATACAAGTGCCCATTGGGAAAGAGTGACCATGTAATATTAGAAATGGATATAGAAGAAGGAAAGGAAGATAGAGATGAATCATACAAAGGAGACCGATTAAATTACAGAAAGGCTGATATTGAGAATCTCAAGAACTATTTTAAAACGTAAACTGGGAGGAGATGGAAAACTCATTAACGGTTCAAGAGAAATATAACTTATTTTTGGAAATATACAAAACTGGGGTCAGGGAATATGTTCCGAAATATAGACCTAAAGAAGAAGGAAAGAAAGATTGGTTTAATGCAAGATGTGCTAGGGCAAAGGAGAAACGAGATGGAGCATGGAAAAGGTGGAGAAGAAACAGAAATCCAGAAAATAAGGAAAACTTCAAAACAGCAAGAAATGAATATGCTAAGGTGAGAAAGGAAGAAGAAAAGAACTATGAAAAGGACATTGTCAAAAATTGTTCTACAGATTCATAAATGGAAAAATAAGACAAAAAGAAACAATAGAAAGGTTAAAAGGAGAAAACGGAATGGTGGAAGACCCAAAAAATATGGCAGAACTGTTAAATAGTAAATTTCATGAGGTCTTTACTAAGGAATCCAAATTTGAAAGACCACAGGGTAATAGAGAGACTGTCTATATGAAAGAGATTAAAGTAACCAAGCTTGAAATAAAAAAGTTGATGACGGAATTGGATGAGGAAAAGGCAATGGGACCGGATGAAGTCTCAGGCAGAATACTGAAAGAATGTAGGGAAGAACTAGCAAGTCCAATATACAACATCATAAAATGCTCAATAGAAAATGGAACAGTGCCAGTGGAGTGGAAAAGAGCTGAGGTGGTTCCCATATATAAGAGCGGAAGGAAGGAAGAACCTTTAAATTACAGACCGGTATCACTAACTAGTGTAATATGCAAGATGTGTGAAAAAGTAATAAAGAAGCAATGGATTGAGTTTCTTGAAGACAACAAAATATTATCAAATAGCCAATTTGGTTTTAGAAAAGGTCGGTCATGTGTGACAAATTTATTGAGTTTCTACTCTAGAATAGTTGATAAAGTACAAGAGAGAGAGGATGGGTTGACTGTATTTATTTAGATCTAAAAAAGGCTTTTGATAAAGTGCCACATGAAAGATTACTATGGAAGTTAGAGGAGAAGGGTGGCTTAAAAGGAAGCACATTGAGATGGATGAAGAATTACTTAAGGGGGAGAGAAATAAGGATGATAGTTAAAGATATGAAGTCCAAGTGGAGAACAGTAGACAGCGGAGTGCCACAGGGTCAGTATTGGCACCAATACTTTTTCTCATATATATAAATGACATGCCAGAGGAGTGAACAGCTACATAAATCTGTTTATGGACGATGCGAAACTGTGCAGAGTCATTAAACAAAAAGAGGATTGTGAAATACTACAGGAAGACTTAAACAAGATCTGGAAATGGAGCAAAAAATGGGAGATGGAATTCAATGTGGACAAAAGCCATGTCATGGAAATGGGAAAAAGTGAAAGACGACCAGTGGGAATCTATAAGATGGGAGATGGAGTAGAACTAGAAAAAGTAAAAAAGGAAAAGGACTTGGGAGTGACAATGGAAGAAAATAATCAACCGGTAAGCCATATTGATAGAATTTTCAGAGAGACGTATAATTTGCTAAGGAATATTGGAGTAGCAAGGAAATGATGAAGAAATTGATAAGTACTAAAATAAGACCTAGATTGGAATATGCAGGAGTTGTGTGGACTCCCCATAAAAAGAAACACATAAGAAAATTAGAGAGACTACAAAAATGGCTACAAGAATGGTTCCAGAATTTAAAGGGATGGCATATGAGGAGAGACTAAAGGCAATGGATCTACCAACCTTGGAGCAGAGAAGAGAGAGGGGATCTGATACAAGTTTATAAATTGATTAACGGAATGGATGAAGTGGATAATGAGAAACTGATCCTGAGAGAAGAATATGACTTTAGAAGCACAAGATCGCATAGTAAGAAACTAAGGAAGGGACGATGTCTGAGAGATGTTAAAAAATTTAGTTTCCCGCAAAGATGTGTTGAGACTTGGAACAGTTTGAGTGAGGAAGTGGTGTCAGCAAAGAGTGTACATAGTTTTAAAGAAAAATTGGATAAGTGTAGATATGGAGACGGGACCACACGAGCATAAAGCCCAGGCCCTGTAAAACTACAACTAGGTAAATAAATAGGTAAATACACACACACACACACACACACACACACACACACACACACACACACACACACACACACACACACACATGCACATCACCTACAGAAACATAAAACACCACTTATAATACCTCCAAATATTATTCTCTTACGAGTTTGTGTTAAACTCAATGTCAGTGATGACATGTTTGGTTTTGGCTATTCTTATTATATATTTATTACTATTATTTCTTACTTTTTACATATTTAACTCAGCCTTTCAAATTTTCCCTGATTATTAGGATTTTCGGATTATAAAGTTCCAGATTTAAAGGACTTTTACTGTAGTCTGCTGACTTGAAAATAGTAGAGACAGTAGATGGAGTCAAGATGGTGGCAAGCAATGAATGCTATTAGTTTTCTCGCCTCTCTCGTGTCTGTGAATAATATCCAGCTTCACTTCGAGAGCAAGAGACTTCCTGGTCTTCTTGGCAACACTAAGTGACATTGCAGGGCTGGTTGCAGGGCGTTTTAATGGCATGTTTAGCGTGAGATGACGAGCTGGTGCTGGATGGTGTTATTGTTTTGAACAAAGAGTGGGAAAGGGTACGGGAGTGAGTGGTGCGCGTGTTGTCCACGAGAGGCGCTGGTACAGGCAACCCCCGTTTAACGAAGGGGTTACGTTCCTAAAATACACTTCGTTAAGCGAACCAATTATAACAAGTTTAACTCTTTATTTGAACTTCCATTGAGAGTAAACAAAGCGAGAGTGCATCATAGTACAGTAAAAGTTTAATGAAAGTAAAAATTATGAAGTTAAACATTTAGGTAGTTTAATTTAAGTCATTATAATGTACACTAATGTATGTATGTACGTAACTTTATAATGTTGATGATCTTAACTTTGTGAAGGGAGGGAGAGTGAAACGGGAAATACACTAACCGGCAACCTGTGGAATGTAAACAAAGTGCGCATCATGGTACCGCATACAAAACTTATGTACCACATTTCCACAAGGCTTTCCATTTGATCTATTGTAGAGTCACGAGTTCTGGTGGTTCTTTTAGCTTGCAAGGAAGATGAGGTTTCACTAGCCTTCTTAATAGAGTATCTTGACTCTAAAATAGTAGACAGTAGATGGAGTCAAGCCATGGTGGGAAGCAATGTTATAAGTTTTCTGGCCTTTCTCTTGTCTGTGAATAATACCCAGCTTCACTTGGAAAGTAAGACACTTCCTGGTCTTCTTAAGAACGTTAGGCCACATTGCAGGGCGGTGGTAAGTTGAACTAAGGAAGATGAGCTGCTGGTGACGCTGTTATGTTTTGACTGGGCAGTGAGTGGTGCGTGTGATCTTGATCTTGATCTTGATGCTACAGGTGACACAAAATTTCTTCTGAGTCAGGCCTTTGTATCGGCATAGCCTGTGTTGTCCACGAGAGGCTTGATCTTGATCTTCATTCTACAGGTGTCTTAGGATTTCTCCTGAGGCAAGCCTTAGTACCAGCAGCTCCTGATGTATTCAAAAGCCTGTCAGCTTGCATGATACGGTAAAGCTTTCAAATTTGGAAAAAAAATTACCTGGATAAAACTTCGTTAAAGCGAGTTTTGTGTTCGTTAAACGAGCAGATGGTAATAAAATGAAACCTTTGTTATAGCGAAATTTCGTTGTGTGAACCTTCGTTAAACGGGGGTTGCCTGTATATTCAAATGAAACCTTTGTTGTAGCAAAATTTCCTTGTGTGAATCTTCATTAAACGGGGTTGCCTGTATATATATATATATATATATATATATATATATATATATATATATATATATATATATATATATATATATATATATATATATATATATATATATATATATATATATATATATATATATATATATATATATATATATATATATATATATATATATATATATATATATATATATATATATATATATATATATATATATATCACACACACACACACACACACACATACACACACACGGTGTGTGGTTGGAATATGGGTACTACTACTGCTACTACGTGTGTGCAATAATGACTTTCCATATGCGCTAAAACTGAATTTTCCAGATTTTCATAAGTGCGTGATAATGCCTAAACGCGATAACGATGGATTTGGTGTATATACATAATGCCTCTCTACTCAGTTTCAGCAATATAGATCCTTTATTTTTCAAAATCCTCTCTTGCATAATTTAATCTCTCTCCTTTGTAGTCATCTCTTTAACTTATCCCATCTTCCTCCTGAATTTGCATCTCTAATGTCACATGATCACTTCTTCCCATTGGACTATGGTATGTATTGTATAATTGGAGGGATGCTCTGGTTTCTTTGTGAAAACTAGGTGAAGCAGCAATGGTTCTTCTTCCCCCCATGTATCTTGTTGACTCCTCCACCCACAGATCCATTGCATTAACCATAGTCAACTGTAACACTTCCTCATTCCACTGCCCAGCATTATCCATTACTTGCATCTCTTTCCAGTTTACTTTTTTGCAGTTAAAGTCTCCAACTAAAAGTATTCTTTTATTTCTTCTTATCATGTTTTCTAAGCACTTAATCGCCTCTCTTTGCATATCTTTGTGTTCTTCAGTTCCCCATGTATTAGTCTTAGGTGGCACATATGTAACTATAATTTTTCTCTTCTTCACTTCCTCTGTTTTGATTGTTACTCCCATTACTTTCACTTTATCCTCTCCATATTGCACATCCTCCACACTTATATTATCATGAACCATTGTTAGCACTCCTCCTTCCCCTTTATCCTTCCTGTCTCTACTCCAGCTATTATGTCCCTCCTCTTTAAAGTTAACATGGATCTGCTTTCTTAGTTTTGTTTCAACAATGCACATTGCATCCGGTTTTTTCTCTTTCAAATAATCCCTTACCTCCAACATACTTGATAACAACCCATCTATATTAATATAAGTCACTCTTAATTTCTTGCCTCCTCCATGACTTCCTCTTTCTTCCGGAGGTACCACTTCTTTATTCTCATATCCAGAACCCTCCAGTAAAATAATTCTTCTCTATCTCTGTCCTTTTCTCATTTTTTTTTCTTAGCTTTACTTCTTAGCACTTTCTCATATTCCCTCTCCTCTAAGGTTCATATCTCTTTTTATCCATATATCCTTTTGTTCAGTATCATCGGCCAGCTTCTCTTTCCTAGCCATAATTTTCTCTACTGCCACTTGGGATCTCATTCTCACTTTCATTGGTCTCCTAGCCCCTTTACTGTATCTTCCTAACCTGATCACTTCCTCCACCTCCTGGTCTAGTTCTTGTGTGCTGTCTTGAACTTGTTTCATAACAGTTTTGGCCATTTCTCTCTCTTCACGTTCTGTCATGAATTTATTTGGATTTTTCTTTTCCTTCATCCTAAAAATCATGAGGGTTTTCTCTTATCCACTGTATCCTGCACCAGATCTTCCTTTTCTCTTTAATTACTTGAATTACAGCGACTTTTGTGTTTTCCTGAATTTGTCTCTTTACAACCTCTGAAAATTTAATTTTTTCTTTTACTGGTTCCTGCTTAAATTCATTTTGTCGTACCTTCAGCTTGTTTTCACCCAACCCTGTCCACAATCCCATGCTGCACATTAACCTGTAAGCTTCTTAAGGAGTTTTCATAGTCTGGACATGTGGCTTTTAGTATGTCATTTTGTTTCTTTATTTCTTGTATCTCTTCTTTTAATGCCTGATTGATTGCACTGACTCCTTAGTGCTCCAAATCTAAACACAGTTTTTTGGCTGGGCTCCGTAGGGAATAGCAGACATTCCAGTGCTGCCAAGTCTACGTGAACTATTGAATTTGAGCTCCATGTATATAACTAAGAGGCATATACAATGCTTTAATGAAAATCCAGTATCTTCAAATATTAAAAGAAAATGAATAAAAGAAAAGTTAACGTTCCACGCTTACAAAATCCATATCACGATACCAAATACCAGCAGACATGTGTAACAGTTTTGCTGTGAAAACGTTATAATCTCTATCAACGTTCACCATAGTCCTTAGTAAGACAAATGGTGTAATTACTGTGTCCCCATTTCAATATGAATGAATATCTAAAAAAATAAGGTATTTCATATATAAAATAAAATATTTTTAACTCCATTCACGCGGCAACACTCATTACTGTCCAAGACACGGCCTGCCTGCGAGACAAAGTACGAGACAAGGTCATGTGTCACAGTGGTAAATACCTATTGACAAAAAAACACACACACACACACACACACACACACACACACACACACACCAATGACCTATCGCCAGAGAGACATATAAACAAAATAATTGGAGAAGTATTGAACTTACTGAGGAACATAAGAGTGGCGTTCGTATATTTAGATGAAGAAATGATGAAGAAAATAATTACTGCAATGATAAGACCAAGGCTTGAATATGCAACAATACAGTGGGCTCCGAACTTAAAGAAACACATAAGGAAACTAGAGAAAGTACAGAGGGCTGCAACAAAATGGTGCCTGACTTAAGAGATTTGACTTATGAAGACAGACTGAACAGAATGCAACTTCCGACCCTGGAAAACAGAAGAGAAAGGGAGACCTGATAGCAATATACAGAGTGATGATTGGCATGGAAAAATGGATAGGGAAGATCTGTGTATGTGGAATGAAAGAATGTCGAGAGGGCATGGGAAAAACTAAAATGGCCACTTATAGGAGAGATGTGAAAAATATAGCTTCCCTCATAGAAGGGTGGAAGCATGGAATAGTTTAGACGTGGAAGTGGTCAACGCAAGGAATATTCATGATTTTAAGAAAAAGCTGGACATTAGTAGATATGGAGACGGGACAGTACGAGCATAGCTCCTTTCCCGTATGTTACAATTAGGTAAATTAGGTAAAATACACACACACACACACACACACACACACACACACACACACACACACACACACACACACACACACGCTGAGAGAGAGGACGGCTCGTCTCCGGCTGCAGACGGGAAGAAGGAAAATACCTATGGTGTTACAGGGCCCGGATAACTCTAAGTTAGTGTCCTGTTACTGTCACTTAGTGTTGAAAGTGAGGGATATGGAGTGATCCCTGAGAGGAGAGTGTGGGCGGTGATAGTTTTGGCCGTAATCAGCTGACGATACCAAAAATGGCGTCTAGACAAGCTAGAGACTTTGAAGGTTTTATTACTACGCCAAAAGGACTGGAGAAACTAGATATGGATGCAAGAATCCAGGCACTGGAAAGTAAATTCCTAAACATTTTGTCCATAGAAGAAAAACTGATTAGAGTTCTAGCCAAGAATGATTCGTTCAAAAAAAAGATCTATTTGTTAACGTTAGCGAATAAAGAGCTATTGAAAAAAAAAGTAGAGATGGAGAAAATAAAACAACAACTAAGGAAACAATGTGAAGAGATGAAGGCTAAACTCATGGAAATGGAGATAAAAATATCCGAACGGGACTTGAGGAAGGAGGAATACCTTAATCTAATTGATACCAGGATGAAAGAAGTGAACCATGAACATCAGGAGGTACAAAGGTCCTTTAGGGAGATAGTGAAAAAGCAGGAAGAGGAAAATAAAGGGATTATGCAGAGGGAAATGGTAAAGGCACTAAAGGAAAATGAGTATGTGGTGAGATATATTGCTGAAAAGAAAAAATGTGTGATCATAATAGGATTGCGGGAGGAAACTAACAGGAACTGGCAGGACAGGAGGGATAAGGAAAATCACAGGATTAAGTCTTTACTGAACAAGATCTCTGTGGAAGAAGAGGACCTATATGCTGAGGTAGAAGAAAGTATGAGATTGGGAGCTTTTGAGGAAGGCAAGAATAGACCATTAAAATTGAAATTAAAGTCTCAGGTGGCAGAGGTGGCCTTGTTGAGGAGGGCTTGGAAACTTAAGGACTCTGAGGAAACCAAAACAATTTACATAAGAAGAAATATGTCACAAGATGAGCAAATAAAAATGAAGGAGCTTGTAACTGAAGTGAAGGAGAGGAATGACGAAAGAACAGAGGAGGAAAAGACCAAGTTTTTTTGGAGGATGAGAAATGGGAGGCTAAAGAAGTGGTGGATAAAACAGACGGAATAGTCATTACATGGAAGAATGAGACTAGGAATGGAATAAAAGTGACTTACACGAACATAGATGGATTTCTGTCTAAGAGGCTAGAATGTATGGATTACCTAAGAAATAACGAACTGGACATAATGTGTGTAGTGGAAACAAAGCTAAGGCCGAAATAAAGCTAGACTGGTTTGTTGTAAAACACTACAAAGTATGGAGAAATGATAGAAAAATTAAAGGAGGTGGTGGTATAATGGTTCTTACTAAGGAAGATCTGATAGTGAAGGAGGTGAACTATAGTAAGAGAAATGAGGAAGTGATAAGTATGCTTATAACAGATGGCAAGAGGGACATTAATATTATAACAGTATACATACCACCCAGAACCAGTGCTTGGGAATATGAACAGTACCAAATGGTGATGAGAAATACTTTAGACAGAATGAAGCAAGAACTCATCAGAAAGGATAGAGTGATGATAGTTGGAGACTTTAATTGCAAAAAAATAGTGTGGGAAGACTACAAAGTGGTGAACAGTGGTGAGTGGGCAGAGGAATTGTTAAAGGTAGCAACAAATAACTTGATGACACAGTGGGTGAGATCACCAACAAGGTGCAGGGGACAAGATGTTGCAGCAAGGTTGGATTTGGTATTTACCAGGGGAATCTCTATAAAAGAGGAAATTGAACATGAATGTCCCTTGGGGAAAAACGATCATGATGTCCTAAACTTTGAGCTGGATACGGAATTAAGCACGAATAAGATTGTGGAGCGCAGGGAAGAAAAATTAAATTATACTAGGGGAAATTATAACCATATAAGGGAGTTCTTTAATGAAATTGACTGATCCGTGGTATACCAGAAAAAGGATATGCAATTGAAATACGATAAATTTATGGATTTGTATAACTCTGCTGTGAAAAAGTTTGTGCCATATCACAGAAAGAGGACTTTAAACAATAAACAGTGGTTTAATAGAAATTGTGAAGAAGCAAAAAAGAACAAAGAAAAGGCATGGAAGAAACTTAAGAAAAACAGTGATGTATTATCAAGGGAAGTCTACAAAACAGCAAGGAATAGATATGTTGAAGTAAGGAGAACAGCACAGAAGGAATATGAACAGAGGATGGTGGAAAACTGTGATAGTGACCCAAAATGTTTTACAAATTCATAAATGGAAAACTAAATAAAAGGGAGGCAATAGAAAAGGTAAAAACAGGGAAGAAGTATATGAAGATGCTGGAGATATAGCTGAAATTTTGAACGACAACTTTTGCAAAGTGTTTACAAAGGAGGAGCATTTTATGGGAGGAAGGCCTATGGAAATAAAGCAAATGCAGGACATCATGGTTACTAAGGAAGATGTAAGGAAAATTATAAGCAATCTGGATATTAATAAATCAATGGGGCCTGATGGCATATCTGGGAGGTTGCTAAATGAATGTAAGGATCAATTGTTGAACCCGTATTTGATATTGTGGAAACCTCCATACGAACAGGATTAGTCCCGAAAGAGTGGAAAAGAGCTGACATTGTGCCTATATATAAGAATGGTAGTAGAATGGAACCGCTAAATTATAGACCAGTATCGTTGACTAGTATATTGTGCAAGGTATGTGAAGAAGTAATTAAAGCTAAGTGGAGTGAGTATCTAGAAAGTGAAAACATTCTGAGTGAAAGGCAGTTTGGTTTCAGAAAAGGAAGATCGTGTGTATCCAATTTATTATGTTTTTATTCAAGAGTGACTGACATACTACAACATAGAGAGGGATGGGTGGATGCTATCTACCTGGACTTGAGAAAGGCCTTTGATAAAGTACCACACAATAGACTGATGTGGAAACTAAAGATGACTGGAGGAGTAAATGATAAACTAGCAAAATGGATGGAAAATTACTTAATGGGAAGAGAAATGAGAACAGTGGTGAGAGGAAGGAAGTCCGAGTGGAAGAAGGTAACCAGTGGAGTTCCACAAGGGTCAGTGCTGGGTCCCATCATGTTTTTGATTTATGTTAATGATATGCCAGTAGGAATTGACAGTTACATGAACATGTTTGCGGACGATACTAAAATTATGAGGAGAGTAAAGAATGTGGAAGATTGTAACAAGTAACAGGAAGATCTTGATAAAATATATGAGTGGAGTAAGGAGTGGCAGATGGAATTTAATATAGACAAGACCCATGTTATGAAAATGGGAAGAAGTAGATACAGACCAAACAGGGATTACAAGCTGGGTGATGAGAAAATTAAAGAGACCAATGAGGAGAAAGACTTAGGAGTAACCGTAAAAAACACCTTGTCACCGGAGAAACACATTAACAAGATTTTTTGGAAAACATACAACATGCTTCAAAATATTGGCCTTGCATTCCACTACCTAGATGAAGGAATGATGAAGAAGATATTATGTACCTTAATAAGACCCCAGTTAGAATATGCAGCTTGTGTCTGGTCACCGCATATGAAGAAAAATGTGAAGAAGGTAGAAAGAGTACAGAGGCTGGCAACAAGGATGGTACCAGGACTCAGGGAGTTAGACTATGAGGAAAGACTGAGGAAGCTGGGGCTGACCACATTAGAAGAGAGAAGAACAAGAGGAGACATGATAACTATGTATAAATTGGTGAACAAGATTGACATACTGGACAGAGAGTTGATAAAGGTGACCACAAGTAATCATCTCCGATGACATGGAAAAAACCTAATAAAAGACATCTGTCTAAATGACGTGAGAAAATACAGTTTCCCGCATCGTAGCATTGATAAGTGGAATAAACTGAGCAGTGATGTTGTTGATGCGGTGTGTGTCAATCAGTTGAAAGAGAGATATGACAGGAATGGACAAGGAGACAGGACACAGAGAGCTTAGCTCGGGCCCTGTAATACACAAATAGGTAAATACACATATAATTTGCTAAGGAATATTGGAGTAGCATTTCACTACATGGACAAAGAAATGATGAAGAAATTGATAAGTACTGTAATAAGACCCAGATTGGAATATGCAGGAGTAGTGTGGACCCCCTCATAAAAAGAAACACATAAAGAAGTTGGAGAGCCTACAAAAAATGGCTAGAAGAATGGTTCCAGAATTTGAAGGGATGACATATGAGGAGAGACTAAAGGCTATGGATGTACCAATCCTGGAACAGTGAAGGGAGAGAGGGGATCTGATACAAGTTTATAAATTGATCAACGGAATGGACCAAGTGGATAATGAGAAACTGATCCTGAGAGAAGAAATATGACATTCGAAGCACAAGATCGCATAGTAAAAAGCTGAGAAAGGGAAGATGTCTGAGAGATGTTAAAAAATATAGTTTCCTGCAAAGATGTATTGAGACATGGAACAGTTTGAATGAAGAAGTAGTGTCTGCAACGAGTGTGCATAGTTTTAAAGTAAGATTGGATAAGTGTATATATGGAGACGGGGCCACACAAGCATAAAGCCCAGGCCCTGTAAAACTACAACTAGGTAAATACACACACACAAACAATACGAATATAAGGATGGAAATAACTGTGTTCCAAATACAATACGAATGCATGTCTAAAAAATTAAGGTATTTCATATATAAGATAAAATATTGTTAACTCCATTCATGCGGTAACACTCAGTACTATCCAAGGCGCTGCCTACCTGCAAGACAAAGTGGGAGACATGGTCACACACACACACACACACACACACTCCGCGCTCCGTGGAGAGCGGACGTGCCTCCTGCTCAGAGTGGCATCTAACTAACACTCCACACGCTAAGCAATGTGCTTGAGTGAGAATTGTTATTGCTATTGAGGGGCGACCAGAGCGAGTGAACGAGTGTACAGAGTGAACGTAGCCTGGTGGCGTGTACATGGCAGTGATCGGAGGTGTGAGAACCTCCACACTCCAAACGACAGAGCGGGAACCACACAAAGGCCAGCCATAGCAGCCGCCAACACATCCCACCACACACACGTAGCTACCAGGCCTGGCCCCCAGTGACCACACACCCACATGCTCAAAGGAAGAGTAAAAAAAAAATGGATAGACTGGTAAGAAATAAATTACCAAATTCAAAATATGTTGATGAGGCCCAGGGAGCAAAGCCAAAGTGGCCAGTCAAAGCATGAGTCCATCTTCAACAGGGGCAACAATGCAAGGTAGATTGGTAATGTTGGAGAAGAGATTTGAGGAGTTGGTAAAGGAATTAAAAGTTCAGAGGAGTGAGGAGGAGCAGGATAGAGAATTCCGCAAGGCTTTGAAGGAAAGAGTTAAGAGACTGGAGGAAAATAAAAAAATGATTGGTGGATGAGAATGCACACTTGAGAGTGGAGGTTGAAAAATACAAGAGACGGTTGGAGGAGAAAATGGAGAGAGTAAAGGAGAAAGATGACTTTAAGGAAATGATTAGTGAGCAGAATGAAAGGTTTGAAAGGGAATGGGAACTGAAGAAAACACAATGGACTGAGTCGAGGGAAGCAGAGATGGTTGGATTACAAGAAATAATTAAAGATCAGTTGAAGGAAGACAAAAAGAAAGGTCCAAGGAACTGGTTAATGTAATGAAGAATAAGGAAACATTGATAAGGAAATAGCAGAAAAGAAGAAGAGTGTGTTAATATTTGGGATGAAAGAACAAAATATAACATATAAGCCTAAGAGAATTAAGGAAGAATTAAAACGGTAAGAGATCTGTTCAAAAATCTAAATGATGATGAAAAAAGACCTACAAGAAGAAGTGGAAGAGATCCATAGACTGGGTCCGTATAAGGAGGAGTGAGCAGACCGATTAAAGTAGTACTGAAGTCACAACAATCTGCGGAGGATATCCTATATAGAACATCAAAGTTAAGAGAGATAGAAGGTTGTAAAGAGGTGTTTGTGAGAAAGAATAGAAATGAGGAAGAGAGGAGAAGATATAAGGAATTGGTGGAAGAGGCGAGAAGGAAAAATGATGAGCGGTCTGAGGAGGAAAGAGAAAATTTTTTTTGGAGAGTTATAGGAGAGAGAGTCAGAAAGTGGTATGTGGAAAGAAGGAATACGGAGAAACCCTAGAGGAGCAGTGGGTGGACCGTAATGTATACTAATATAGATGGGATACTGTCAAGTAGATTGGAATTGCAAGACTATATGATAGTGGAGAAGCCTGATATAATGTGTTTGACTGAGACAAAATTGCATGAAAAAACAAAGATAAATTTGGATAATAAATATAATATATGGAGAAAGGATAGAGAGAGTAAAGGTGGAGGAGGAGTTATGATTATGACAAAGAAAGAAAGAAATGTGGATAATGTTTGGTATGGGAAGAACAACGCAGAAGTGATAAGCATAAGGATAAAAAGTGATGGAAAAGAATTAATAATCATGGTGACCTATGTACCTCCTAAAACAAATTCTTGGACATTAAGGGAATACGACAATATGATCAAGGATACTTTACAGAGTTTGGAAAGTGTATTATCTGGAAAAAGAAAGGTGATACTAGTAGATTTTAATTGTAAGGAGGTGGATTGGGAAAATCTAGTAAGTGGTGTTGGAGACGAAGCATGGGAGAGAGATTTCTTAATCTAATGATGGAAAATATGATGGAACAGAGGGTGAAGGAAAATACTAGATATAGAGGAGATGATGAACCGCTAGACTGGATTTGGTGTTAACAAGAGAGGTGTACCTATGTGGAGATATACAATACAGGTGTCCTTTGGGAAAGAGTGATCATGTAGTTATGGAAATGCAGATAGCAACAACACAGCGAAGGAAGGACGAGACATACAGGAGTGGTAGATTGAATTATAGAAAGATGGACACAGAAAGTTTGAAAAATTATTTCAGAAAATATTAGATTGGGAGGAGATGTTACAAATCAGAGAAGTGCAAAAGAAATATGAAATTTTTTATGAAATATTATAAAGAAGGAGTTATGAAATTTGTACCAAAGTATAAACCGAGAGAGGAAGGAAGAAAGGATTGGTTTAATGCAACTTGTGTTAAGGCTAAGGAAAAGAGAGGTGTGGCTTGGAAAAGATGGAAAAAGAGCAGGAACATACTAAATAATGAGAATTATAGAGTGGCGACAAATGAGTATGTGAGGGTAAGGAGGAGGAAGAAAGAAAATTTGAAAAGATATTGTAGACAAGAGTAAGGAACATCCAAAATTGTTTTACAGGTTCATAAATGGTAAACTTAAAAGAGAGAGTCCATTGAAAGATTAAAAGGAGAGCAAGGGATAGTAGATGACCCTAAGAATATAGTGGAATTGCTAAATAATAGGTTTCAGCAAGTATTTACTGAAGAAACAATGTTTGTAAAGCCTCAGAATGTACAAGGAAATGTGCACATGGATGACATTAAGATACCTAAAAGGAGTTATATAAAATGTTGGAGGAACTTAAAGATGATAAAGCGATGGGACCAGATGAAGTTTCAGGAAAATTATTGAAGGAGTGTAGAGAAGAATTGATTGATCCATTATATGATATTATAAGGTGTTCATTAGAAACAGGGAAGTACCAGTAGAGTGGAAGAGAGCTGAAGTGGTGCCCATTTATAAGGGAGGCAGCAAGGAAGAGCCTCTTAACTATAGACCTGTGTGTCTAACAAGTGTGGTCGGTAAGATTTGTGAGAGGGTGATAAAGAAATATTGGATACGGTTCCTGGAGGATCATAAGTTATTATCGGATCATCAATTTGGCTTCAGGAAAGGGAGGTCATGTGTAACAAATCTACTGAGCTTTTATTCAAGAGAGGTTGACAAAATACAAGAGAGAGAGGGATGGATGGACTGTGTATATTTGGATTTAAAGAAAGCTTTTGAGAAGGTACCTCACATGAGACTGTTATGGAAATGGAGGGAGATGAGAACGGTAATAAGGGATGCAAAGTCGGACTGGTTGGTGGTGGAGAGTGGAGTTCCACAAGGCTCAGTGCTGGCACCAATACTTTTCCTTGTATATATTAATGACATACCAGAGGGAGTAAACAGTTATATTAATTTGTTTGCGGATGATGCGAAGTTGTGTAGGTGTGTGAAGAGTGAAGAAGATTATGAAATTTGACAGGCAGATCTAGATAAGATTTGGGAGTGGAGCAAGAGGTGGCAAATGGAATTTAATCTGAGCAAAAGTCATGTGATGGAGATGGGGAAGAGTGGAAGACGGCCAAGAGGGTCATATAAGATGGGTGAAGAAGTAGTGTTGAAAAAGGTGGAAAAGGAAAAGGATTTGGGAGTGATAATACAAGACCATGGGCAGTTTGAGGCTCATATTGATAAGATGTTTGGAGAAACGTATAATTTGATAAGAAATATTGGATTAGCCTTCCATTATATGGATAAAGATATGATGAAGAAATTAATTAGTACGGTAATTAGACCAAGATTGGAATATGCTGGAGTGGTTTGGTCCCCTTATAAAAGAAGCATATAAGGAAGTTGGAGAGATTGCAGAGAATGGCAACAAAAATGGTTCCGGAATTGGCAGAAATGACCTATGAGGAGAGATTAAAAGAAATGAATTTGCTTACCTTGGAACAAAGAAGAGAAAGAGGAGATTTAATACAGGTTTATAAACTGTTGAACGGACTGGATGAAGTGGATAATGAGCAAATGATGTTGAGAGAGGAAAACTTAAATAGAACTACAAGATCGCATAGTAAAAAGATAGCCAAGGAATATGCTTGAAGGATGTGAAGAAATATAGTTTCCACAAAGATGTGTGGAGGTGTGGAATGGTTTGAGTGAGGAGGTGGTGTCAGTGAGGTGCATAGTGATGAGGCCAATAAGAATCAAACTTAAGTCACAAAAGGATGTAGATGAATTGGTGGAGAAGTCATGGAGGCTAGCCCAGCAGGAAACAACAAGGAAGATTTGGTTGAGAAGAGATCTCGGTGAAAAGGAAAGAGAAATGTTAAATGAGTTGAGAAAGGAGGCTTTGAAAAAAATGAAGAGAGGACAGAAGAGGAGAAGAAAGAGTTTTTCTGGAGAATCTTGGATATGAGACTGAGGAAGTGGTTCATAACCCAGAAAAGTACAGCAAGAAAGGACTAAAGAAACTTACATATGAGCGAAATGTAATGTATTCCAACATAAATGGAGTGATATCGGGGATTTTAGAACTCAACGATTACTTGAGGGACAAGAACCCAGATATTGTGGGTCTTACTGAAACAAAACTGAGAGAGGAGAAGACCTGATGATGGTTGGAGAAGGGAAATATAATGTTTGGAAAAGAAATAGAGTAGGTAAGATGGGAGGAGGAGTGATGTTGCTGGTTAAAAAAGATATAAAGGTGGATCAAGTGAAAAAAGGTATGGGAAAGGCAGAAGTGCTAAAGATCAGAGCAGAAACTAATGAAGGAAAAAAGAGGCACTACATAGTGGTGTACGTACCACCTAAGACAAATGCATGGTCAGTACAGGAATATGAAGAAATGATAAATACAGGAACATGTCTGGAAGAAATGTTGGGTGGCTGTGAACGAACTATAATGATGGGAGATTTTAATTGTAAAGAGGTGTGTTGGGAGGACTGGTCAATGGAAGGATCAGAGACAACATGGGGAAATACACTATTGACACTGGCAATGGAAAATGTGTTAACTCAGTGGGTCAAAGAAGATACTAGGTTTGGAGGAGAGGGAGCATCGTCAAGACTGGACTTGGTCTTTAGTACAGAGCCAATGGTCATTGAGGAGATGAGGGTGGAGTGCCCTTTAGCAAAGAGTGATCATGCAGTTTTGGAGTTCAAGGTGATAGATGAAGAGAAATCTAGAAGAAATGAAGAATATAAAGTGGGAAGATGGAATTATGCCAAGACAGATTTTGGAAACCTAAAGAAATTCTTTCAAGAGACAAATTGGATGAAATTCAAGAGTGCTAAGGAGCAAATGAAAAGTGGAAGGAATTTATAAAAATATACAAAGAAGGTGAGAAAAATTTGTACCAATAAGACAACATAGAGAAGTTGGAAAGCAGGACTGGTTTAACGATAGATGTGAAAAGGCTAGAACAAGAAAAGAGGATGCATGGAAGAGGTGGAGAAGGAAAAGACGGATTAAGCAGTGGAAAGTTACAAAAGAGCAAGAAATGAATATGTGTTGATTAGAAGAGAAGAAAGAAAGAAACAAGAAAAGGATATAATTGATAAATGTAAAGACCAACCAAGGCTTTTTACAGACATGTGAACAACAACATCAAAAATAGAGAAAGTATTGAAAGTTTAGAAGTAAATGGAGTATGCAGTGAAGATCCCAGGAAATGGCAGAGGCTATGAATGGATGCTTTCGGAAGGTATTCACAAAGGAGACTGCTTTTGACAAACCACTGGTAATGGAACAGAAAGGGATTATGAAGGAGTTTCAAGTAACTGTGGAGGAGATCAAGAACATGATGGGGAGTTTAGAAGTGAGAAAAGCTGTGGGACCTGATGGGGTATCAGGATGGATTTTAAGAGAATGCAGGAGCAATTGGCAGAAAAAGTTTGTGAAGTAATTGATGCCTCATTAAGGGAAGGTGTAGTGCCCCAAGACTGGAAAAGAGCTAACATTGTCCCAATCTATAAATCAGGTAACAAGAGAGACCCATTGAACTATAGACCAGTGTCACTTACAAGTGTGGTAGCTAAGATGTGTGAGAGGGTGGTGAAGACTAGATGGACAGACTTCTTGGAGAAAATGACATACTTTGTGAGTGTCAATTTGGTTTTAGAAAAGGGCGTTCATGCACGACAAACCTGATATGTTACTATTCGAGGGTGATAGATGTAATACAGGAAAGAGATGGTTGGGCTGATGGAATATATCTGGATTTAAAAAAGGCCTTTGATAAGGTACCACACCAGAGACTGATCTGGAAACTTGAAATGGTAGGAGGAGTGCATGGCAGTTTACTAAAATGGATGGAAGACTTTTGGTAGGAAGAGAAATGAGAACAATAATTAAGGACAGACCATCAGAATGGGGATTGGTGGAGAGTGGAGTTCCACAGGGATCAGTGTTGGCACCAGTAATGTTCGCAGTCTACATAAATGACATGGTGGATGGGGTGTCCAGTTATGTGAGCCTATTTGCAGACGATGCAAAATTGTTAAGAAAAGTGAGATGTGACAAAGATTGCGAACTACTCCAGGAAGACTTGGACAGAATATGGAAATGGAGCTGTACATGGCAAATGGAGTTCAACACGACAAAATGCAAGAAAATAGAGTTTGGCAAGAGTGAAAGAAGAATCAGGAGTATGTACAAGATAGGAAATGAAGACATAAAACCAGTCATGAAGAAAAAGACCTTGGGGTGACAATTACCAATGACCTATCGCCAGAGAGACATATAAACAAAATAATTGGAGAAGTATTGAACTTATTGAGGAACATAAGAGTGGCGTTCGTATATCTAGATGAAGAAATGATGAAGAAAATAATTACTGCAATGATAAGACCGAGGCTTGAATATGCAACAATACAGTGGGCTCGAACTTAAAGAAACACATAAGGAAACTAGAGAAAGTACAGAGGGCTGCAACAAAATGGTGCCTGACTTAAGAGATTTGACTTATGAAGACAGACTGAAAAGAATGCAACTTCCAACCCTGGAAAACAGAAGAGAAAGGGGAGACCTGATAGCAATATACAGAGTGATGATTGGCATGGAAAAAATGGATAGGGAAGATCTGTGTATGTGGAATGAAGAATGTCGAGAGGGCATGGGAAAAACTAAAATGGCCACTTATAGGAGAGATGTGAAAAATATAGCTTCCTCATAGAAGGGTGGAAGCATGGAATAGTTTAGACGTGGAAGTGGTCAACGCAAGGAATATTCATGATTTTAAGAAAAAGCTGGACATTAATAGATATGGAGACACAACACAGCATAGCTCTTTTCACACACACACACACACACACACACACACACACACACACACACACACACACACACACAACCTTTAAATTACAGACTGGTATCACTAACTACTGTAATATGCAAGATGTGTGAAAGAATAATAAAGAAACAATGGATCAAGTTCCTTGAAGACAACAAATTAATATCAAATAGCCAATTTGGTTTTAGGAAAAGACGGTCTTGTGTAACTAATTTACTGAGTTTCTATTCTAGAATAGTTGATAGAGTGCAAGAGAGAGAGGGATGGGTTGACTGTATTTATTTGGATTTAAAAAAGGCGTTTGACAAAGTGCCACATGCAAGATTACTATGGAAGTTAGAGGAGAAGGGTGGCTTAAAAGGAAGCACATTGAGATGGATAGAAAATTATTTGAGAGGGAGAGAAATAAGGACGGTAGTTAAAGATATGAAGTTCAAGTAGAGAGCAGTAGAAAGCGGAGTGCCACAAGGGTCAGTATTGGCACCAATACTTTTCCTCATTTATATTAACGACATGCCAGAAGGAGTGAACAGCTACATAAATCTGTTTGCAGATGATACGAAACTGTGCAGAGTTATAAAGCAAAAAGAGGATTGTGAAATACTGCAAGAAAACCTAAATAAGATATGGGAATGGAACAAAAAGTGGGAAATGGAATTCAATGTGAACAAAAGCCATGTCATGGAAATGGGAAAGAGTGAAAGATGACCTGTGGGAATCTATAAGATGGAAGATGGAGTAGAACTGGAGAAAGTAAAAAAGGAAAAGGACTTAGGAGTGACGATGGAAGAAAACAATCAACCAGTAAGCCATATTGATAGAATTTTTAGAGAAACATATAATTTGCTAAGGAATATTGGAGTAGCATTTCACCACATGGACAAAGAAATTATGAAGAAATTGATAAGTACTTTAATAAGACCCAGATTGGAATATGCAGGAGTAGTGTGGACCCCTTATAAAAAGAAACACATAAGGAAATTGGAGAGACTACAAAAAATGGCTACAAGAATGGTTCCAGAATTTGAAAGGATGACATATGAGGAGAGACTAAAGGCTATGGATCTACCAACCCTGGAACAAAGAAGGGAGAGAGGAGACCTGATACAAGTTTTGAAATTGATCAACGGAATGGACCAAGTGGATAATGAGAAACTGATCCTGAAAGAAGAATATGACATTTGAAGCACAAGATCGCATAGTAAAAAGCTGAGAAAAGGAAGATGTCTGAGAGATGTTAAAAAATATAGTTTCCCACAAAAATGTATTGAGACGTGGAACAGTTTAAATGAAGAAGTAGTGTCTGCAACGAGTGTGCATACTTTTAAAGTAAGATTGGATAAGTGTAGATATGGAGACGGGGCCACACGAGCATAAAGCCCAGGCCCTGTAAAACTACAACTAGGTAAATACACAGAGAGAGAGAGAGAGAATCATTATGACAACAATAAAACAATAATAATGATATTGATAACAATGAGAGAGAGAGAGAGAGAGAGAGAGAGAGAGAGAGAGAGAGAGAGAGAGAGAGAGAGAGAGAGAGAGAGAGCAGATATGGGAGAAGAAGGGAGATAGCGATAAATGAATTAAAGGGATGGGTCAGGTCACACCTGACCGTTCAAATTCTGGGTGAAACGTGGTAGCGCTGGAATGCCTACTATTCCCTACGGATACGGAGCCCAGCCAGAAAACTGCATTTAAATTTGGAGCACTATAGTGAGTGATAATAAACTGGTATTGAAATACCACTTCCCTCGCCACAAAATTTTCTCTTTGTAACTTCATCTGACAAGAGAAATCAGTGGGGCATGCAGTTTTCACTCGTAACCAGACTTTGCTTCACTTACTGACTATATGTGAGAATCGCATGCCCTACTGTTTCTTCCTCTGCTACTTGAAGTTACAAAGAGAAAAGTTCATGCTGAGGGAAGGGATATTTCAATAGTATTCATTATCACTCAGTGCCATGGATTCAAGGTGATCCTCATGGCATGATCATATATCAATACAAAGATATAATGTCCATTATAATAGACAATAGAAGAGTAGAAACACA
Source organism: Portunus trituberculatus (assembly GCF_017591435.1). Taxonomy (NCBI): domain Eukaryota; kingdom Metazoa; phylum Arthropoda; class Malacostraca; order Decapoda; family Portunidae; genus Portunus; species Portunus trituberculatus. Next base: position 15,293,628 of record NC_059302.1, on the reverse strand, counting down.
AATATTATTATTATCATTATCATGTATACATATATAAATATTGTCAGTGGTTGAAGTTGTGATCCACTATTTAAAATCAACAGTAAATGATTTTTAACTTTATCCTCCGTAAAACCTACATACTTTTGCTCAGCTTCAAATGGTGAGCAGTAGCAGCTCCCCAATAATAGTGTAATTGCATGGTGACAACAATGTCTCAGTACCACATGGCCACACAAAACTGCAGGGATATGCTTTTTCACCTGAATTATCCCATCTACACCTTTTTCCCCCTTGGTCATCTTTTCTTTCATGAAAAAGACAAAAACTTTGTCTGCCTTTACACTGAGGTAGTGATGCAGTGCAGTAAATATACTATACTTGTATCTTTAACTATTAGTTTATTGATTTTCATACTTGAAAAATGTTCATTTAACTGAAGAAGTTATTAGAATATGAAAAATATAAATACCTGTTAGCCACAGTAACCTGCAGTATACTAAGTCTGCAATATAGATTTACTTATATTAGTCAGAAAAATATGTAATCTACATACTTTGGGTATGGTAGGTGAACCAAGATATGGTAAGGAATTGCTGTACGTATGTATACTTCATTTTTTTTTTTTTTTTCTTTCTTAGGCTTTCTCAAGGCAACTGAAGAGGGAACGAAATCGCTTACCCCGGTATACCAATGGGCTCCGTGAAGATCTTGCCAAGCTGATAACAATTGTTGATGGAGATAAGCCATGGGAAGCCTGCTGGCAGAGTGGAAGAACAATGGCTAAACTGACCTCATTTATGGTGATGGCTGTGCGTGCTAACTGTCCACTCATTGCAGGTTTCTTGCAGTGGGCTGGGGCAGGGGCATTTTTTAGTGCATCTAGGAAAACCACTCCTCTGCATGCTGCCTTAGAAGAAGGTAATCTCAGCTTAACAGAGACACTGATGCGAGACCTTGGTGCATCGCTGTACATACCAGATGCTGAAGGCCGTTTTCCAAAGGATATAAGTAACATGACCCCTGCTCTGTTGGACAAACTAGAAATAGTAAGTTAAAAAATGTGTACATCTTACTTATTTAATTGCTCATAAGCATGGTTGAGAAAATATGGGTTTTATTGTTTTTTGGGGATTTCATTTATTTCTTATCTTTATTCTTCATTTACTATAGTATGTTAAACATTTTGAATAAGCAGTTGAAAAAAAGACACTGAGGTGCCAGTTCCCAAACAGAGTCAAAAGCATTGGTCAATAATCAAAAGATAAAGTGTCTTGAAATTTCCCTCTTGATAGAGTTCAAGTCATAGAAAGGTGGAGATACAAAAGCAAGGAGTCCTAGGGTTTACCAAAGAAAAGGGAGAATGATTTAGAGAATACTGGTTAATTCTTCCATTAGAGGTGGACTGAGCAGGGGTAAGAAAAAGAAGAATGTCTTGTGCAGTAAGGTCATAGGAGGAGGGAAGATATGTAGTTAGCAAGATCCAAAGAGGAGTTATCATGAAAGGAGTGGTAGAAGATTGCAAGAGATACCAAAAGATTGCAAGAGATGTGGTGATGAAAAAGAGGCTGAAAACATTCAGTTAGAGAAGAGTTGATATAACAAAAAGCTGTTCATTCTGTATTGTCTACAGTGTCCACAAAACTACTGACTGCTTCATCCTAGCACCTACAGTCCATACCCAAAAAAGTTTTAAAAAATCAGTAGAACACAAAAAGATTCCCATATATTAATATTTAATCTTCTGGCCCTTCATCTTCATAATCATCTTAAATCTTTAAGGCATAGAATAAGCAAGATTTCTTTTTAGATAATCATGGTCCATATTAGTAATCCACAGTTTATTAATTTCATCAATCATGTAAGGTACTGAAGCTGTGTCATTTATTGCAAGTTGTTTATTCATATGACTCCAGCAGTTCTCTATTGTATTGAAATCTGTACAATTACCTGACATATCAAGAAGCTATATGTCATGTTCTTCCAACCACTTCATCACTTCTCATTCCTAATGTATGGTGCACCATTCTGCATGAAAAGTGTGATGCCCATGCAAGTCATGAAAAAGAGTACATGATCTACCACTTGAACAAAAAGCACCCCTTAGGCAAAAAATACAGCCCTCACATACCCCAGCACCACTAAATGCTTCCAGATTATCACACTACCTGGATATTTTTTTTTTTTCCGTATACTACTGAAGTGCGTATGATCTTTAGGGCAGGTGCATCATAGTCTGATGCACCTGAAAGTGCTTTCGTCACTGAAAACCACCTTACACCACTGCTCTCCAGTCCAATTCTTATTATTTGTGAGCAAAAGCAAGTATTTTCTTCACCATCACCTTAGTCTACTAAATCCATAATAATAATAATAATAATAAGGGGGTACACACTAACCCAGTACCCCATCTTGGAAAGTGTCAATGTCCCCAAGAACCTCTGTTGTAATGCCTGGCAAAGGTGGCTTCCCTTGACCACCCAGCCTTTGCCAAGATATGTGCAATTGGCACCGCCATGGCCTTTGCCCTCAACGCTGCAGCCTGCCTCACGCTGCCAGCTGAATATATTCTGGTGTCTACACATGACCTGTGCAGCATAATCCTAACCCACCTAGCAATAGTGTCTCTAGTGACAGGTTTATGGGGTCTCACAATACTAAGGAATAAAGGACAATCCATCTGATCCACACCAGTCCGAAACTGGGCAGTCCTCTCAATGTAACATAACATAACATAACATAAATAATAGGATAACAAAGGGCCACCAGGGCCCATCTAGGTTATCCTGTATCAGTCGCACAGCGACCTCGTCATCAGTACTTAAAGATACACTTACAAGTACACAATACATTATATACTAATTCTAAATATTTGGCCCATTAACAGGGCTAGGGTAAGTCCTGCAGCGAAATCCTCTACAATTTGTGGTCCCCATACATGGGGATCATGTCTTGTTTAACTATAGTAAATTTCTTATAAAAACTATCATGCAGCGCTATACATAATTATAAATCTAATAAATTTAAGTGCTTATCTAATCTGTTTTTAAACATTGTCAAACTAGTGCTATTTACAACCGTCTCTGGCAATGCATTCCAGAAGTCTACCACCCTATGACTAAAGAAATATTTTCTTATATCTAACCTGCAGCCTTGCTTTCTAATCTTCCTGCCATGATTTCTAGTCCTACTTCCCTCCTCTAAGGTAAAGAAAGATCTCACATCTATGTAGTTTGTATCTGAGAACATTTTAAATAACTCTATCATATCCCTCTTATACATCTCCTCTCAAATGAAAACATGTTTAATTCCTTTAATCTATCTCTATACTCCAGGCGCTTTAATGCTGGTATCATCCTAGTTGCTCTTCTCTGAACTGCTTCTAACATGTTGATATCCTGCCTATAGTGGGGTGACCAGGCCTGTATGCAATACTCTAAATGGGGCCTAACATAGGAATTATATAAGCTACGCACCACTTCCTTACTTTTATAACTAACATTTCTATTTATAAAACCCAGGATCCTATTTGCCCTATTTCTTGCTTCTAAACATTGCTTTGAAAATTTCATAGTCCTGTCTATCACTACTCCTAAATCCTTTCCTTCCTCTACTGCCTCTAGCCAACATCCCTCCATCTCATAGTTAAAGTTTGTGTTGTCTTTACCTAAATGCATAACCTGACACTTTTAGAATTAAACTCCATCTGCCACCTGTCTGCCCATGCTATCAGCCTGTCCAGGTCTCGTTGTATTCTGTAATTGTCCTTTTCACCCTGTACTGCACATGCTATCTTAGTATCATCTGCAAACTTTGATACTTTGCTACTAATTCCTATATCTAAATCGTTAATGTACACCAAGAAAAGAAGAGGTCCTAGCACTGATCCTTGGGGTACCCCACTAACCACTTCCTTCCACTCAGACATTGCCCCATTTAATACTACTCTCTGTTTCCTATCAGAAAGTCATTCACTAATCCAATCAACTAACCTACCCCCTATCCCATGTAGTCTCAATTTGTACACTAGCCTCCTATGCGGTACCTTATCAAACGCCTTGCTAAAATCTAGATATATAACATCTATGCTATTTCCATCATCTAACTCCTTGGTAATATATTCTAAGATATCAAGCAAATTTGTAAGACAGGACCTCTCTGATCAGCAAACCTAAGTGATCTTTCAGAAATACTGTCTACACCCTCCCTAAGTACTCTGGCATGTAGCTCATCAGGACCACTAGCTTTCCTATGGTCTAGTTCAAGAATAAATTTCCTAATAATTCCCGGTTTTATATCAATATTTTCTAAAGCTCTTAAACTACTCGTCGCACTGTTTGTAACAGGATTTCCCATTCTTTCCCTAGTAAATACTGAAGAAAATTGTTCATTCAATAATTCTACTATGTCTTCATTTTGATCCACTACTACACCATCTTTTCTGAGTGGTCCAATCCTATCCTTATTTCTTTTATCACTGACCTTGTAATAACTATATAATTTTTGGGATCTTTACTCCCAGCTCTAGCTAGTTTTATCTCTGCCTGCCTTTTACTTTTTTATAACCTTACTCAAATCATCTCTGACCTGTCTGTACCTAATCAAATCTACATCTTCCCACTTTTCTGCAACTCTCTGTATGCCCTCTTCTCTCTGATCTGGCTACCTATCTCATGAGTCCACCATAATGGCTTCCTGTTTCTCTGCCTTATATCTTTGTAAGGGATACACTGCATCACTATACCCTTTACTACAACCTTAAAAATATCCCACATCTCCTGTGCAGTTTTATTTCCAAAACTATCTTCCCAGTTTACCTCTCCTAATAACTGACGTAACCTACCATAATTGCCTTTCTGATAGTTTGGGACTCTAGTCTTATTCACTATATTATCCCTACTGGAATTAATGATAAATCTAATTATATGATGGTCACTGTTTGCTAAAGTCTCTCCTACCTCAACTTCCTTTAAACAATGCTCAATATTTGTTAGTACTATGTCTAAAACCTTCCTCCCCTAGTAGGTTTATCTACCATCTGCACTAAATAGTTATCCTGAAAACTTTCCATAAACTTATTTTCACTAGCATCTCCTACCATCCTCTCCCAGTTTACTGACTTAAGATTAAAATCCCTAAGATAATTGTCTGACTAGTACACCCCTATTTATCTCATCTACCATAAGGTTGTCTACATCTGCTGACTGGTTAGGTGGTCTATAAAAGCTCCTACTCTAATAACCTTACTTTTGTTTACTCTAACATCCAGCCATAAGGACTCTACTCTGTTATCTACCTTAATACCATTAACCTGACTGGAAATGAAGGATTTTTTACATAAATAACTACTCCTCCACCTATCCTACCAATTCTCTGGTGTAAATACATAATGTATCCATCTACTTCATATTCTTTCCTATTTTCCTAAACTTTTCCTCATTTACCCATGCCTCTGTGACACATACAACATCTAAGTCCTCCTCAACTATATAACTAGATAACTCGTCCTTCTTGTTCCTAAGACTCCTGGCATTTACATAAAAACATTTAAGTCCTGCTACCTTCCTAGATGCTGTCTCCTTATTTGGAATCCTAATCTTATTCTCTCCTATTTGCACCTGGAAATCTTTCCTAATCTTTTCACTATCTCTGTTTATCCTATCTAATTTATGTCTAGCATCTTTCTTCTGGAATGCATTTGCTACCTCACCCCTACACTCCATCCCAACTCCCCTCCAGACATCCACTCAGCACATCCACACCCTTCCTACTCAGATGCACACCATCCCTAGCATACAAATCCCTTCGCCCATAGAACCTATCCCATACATCCACAAAGCTGACACCCACATCCTTACACATCCCTTTTACCCGATCATTCACACCAATGGCTCTAGACAACCATTCCTGCTAACATACACACGAGGCAAGATTCCTGACACTACACACCTCCTACCACTCTCCCTTATCTTGCCTAACATTTCCCGAAATCTTGCCACTAACTCCTCCGACCCACCTGCTCTGACATCATTCCCACCTACGTGCAAAACTACTACACCCTCCCTCTCCATCCCCCCAACCCTCTTCTGCACCTCCTCACTCACTGCCTTCACACCTGCACCAGGCATACACACGTTCGTCCTCCTATCCCTGTCTTTCCCACAGAAAGTGCTATCTAAATACCTAACCTGAGAGTCATCCACCACACACACCTGAGGTGTGCTAGGCACAACCCTCCTACTCCTCTCCTCTACCCCCTTCTTTCTCCTTTCACTCACCACAACCACTTCATTCACTCTCACTCTCACTCTCCCCCTCCCCCTCCAACAAACCGAACCTATTTTCACACTCAACAGGTTTTCCTCCCTAACTGCCTCCGCTTTCCTTCCCCTCGCAACCTGCCATCTCTGCCCATCCTGACTACTATCTTTTCCAGTCTGGCTCGCCTGCTCCCTCTTCCTCACTCTGCTCTTCCCAATAGAGGGCCAAGCCACCCTGTCGCCCTCAGAAGGTCCAACCTTCGGCCTAACACTGATCTCCTGCCTAATTTTTTCCACTGCCTCCCCAAGCCTCTTAACCTCCTCCTTCAACTCAAAGATGAGAACTTCGTTCGCACTTTTCCCCTCACTTAGCTTTCTGATTTCCTCTCGCAATTCTCGGTGCTCAAGAGAAAGAACTAAATTCTCGCTCTTGAGCCTACACACCATACACTCAGAAAAGTCAACGACCTTCCTGTCATGCCCACACATCTCACACACAACAAGCTCTCCCAATCCCATCTCAACACTCTCTTTCACGCACTCAATCACACTCTGATATACCTCAGTAGCTACCGCCATACTAATTTACAATCTGTTAACTCACAAACAAATAAAAATACTTGGTGACGGTGGGGTGGGAGAACCGCGGTGGTGGGGGGGGCCTAAGTGAGGTCAACTAATCCTCTTTCAAGGTCAACTTGACGGTTACAAGCCTAGTCTCCTCGCTCTACCAAAATACTTTTAACTCACAAACACTGATTCTAACCACTATTTCACTCTAATCTAACACTTGCAGTACACACTTTCACTTCACTAACACTCAAAAGCACCACACACAGACACCAAGCACAAATACCACTCGCTAACTATAAAAACCACAGCCAAAAACGGAGCGCACACACAACATGTCCACTCGCCACCGCAGCTACTCCCTGAGTAGCTGTCTCACAAACACATAGCCTCTTATCAGTAGCATATGCTGTAAAGTTCACAAATTTTACATTGAATTTTGGGTGACACTGCTTGATGTTGTCTCCTAATGATACACAAATAGAGGTTTCCCCAATGCGAATATTTTTCAACACTAACAAATGCAACGTTTGCACTCTGGCAGCTTGTGTGAGTGCCATCAACATTACTAATTTCAATGTGAGTTCTTTTAGCGTAAGGGTGCATAATGGTTCCAGAGTACACAGCTGTTCCAGCACTAACTTGACATCCAAGGTCTGTGTGTAACGGGGCATAGGAGGTCTCAGGTTGAAGACTCCCCTCAAAAACCTGTTAACATCCATCCACCACAATGCCAAGTGAAGAGAGGACTCCCCTCGCTGTGTTGACGCAGTCATAGGCAACACCCCTGTGGAAAGTGTCGGATAAAAAATGTATGACATCTGTTAAACTTGGAGTAAGAGGATTGATGTGCCCTCTGTCACAAAACTGTATCAATCTGGTGACATGTGTCTGATACTGTCTCTGTGTCGCTGGTCTCCAGGAGGCCATAAGGATGTCCGTACCTGCTGTCAAAATGCCTCTTGCTTGCAGGTGTCGCCGGACAAGAGACATAACATCAACCGGGTGTGCTTCATGACTGGGTGTTCCTCCTCTGAAGGTGGATGTCGCAGAATGTCGTTCCTCCACATGATTAGCTGGGGCTCCCTGATGAGCATCTTCAGGAGGGTTCCCATCCAAGGTTGTGAAGGCCATAAGGGCACAATGAGCCACCTTCTCACCATCTCTGCATGCATCTTTTGAAGGCATCTGGCAATCAGAGCAAAGGGGGGAAAAATGTAGACCAGAAGAAACTGTGACCAAGTTATGGAAAAGGCATCAAAGTGTTCTGCCTCTGGATCAGGATGCCAAGAACAAAAACGAGAAACCTGGTTATTTAACCTAGAAGCAAACAAATCAATGCTGGGGACACCAAAGATGTTGCAAAGCTCTCTAAAAATTCCCACATTTAATTTCCATTCATGTCTATTATTAAACTGTCGTGAAGCTGCATTTGCCATAGAATTACCACTTCCTGGGATGTGAAAACACGTAATCCAAACATTGTTTTCTGCACACCAATCCCAGAGGTTCCGACATGTCATAACAGGATGGTGATTTCGTGTCCCCCATTTGATTGACATAAGCTACTACTGTTGCGTTGTCGCAAAACACCTTAACGTGCTTTCCTCTGATCAGATGGGCAAAGGAATTCACAGCAAATAGGATGGCTTTTAGTTCCTTTGAGTTTATATGCAACTCCACTTTAGTTGCGGACCATCTGCCATTAATACATTGGTCATAAAGGCATCCACCCCAACCCAGGTTGGAGGCATTAGAGTACAGGTCTAACTCTGTGCCAGGTCTAAAAATTTTCCTGTCCTGCACTGCAACATTAGTGATCCACCAAAGGAGATCTTTTTCATGTCAGCCGTGATGTCCATCCACTTGTCAAAGTTACCACCTGTCCGCTGCAATGCTGAGGTTTTCGCCATCTCCAGCTTCCTATAATGCAGTTTCCCCATTTCTACCATGGGAATTGCAGCAACCAAGTATCCAATCACTTTGGCCACATTCCTGATTGTGTCACGACTCTGGTGAAAAAGGCATGTGCAGCTTTGAACTATTTTCTCTCTCCTCCTGTCAGGTAAAGTAACTGTCATTGATACAGAGTCTATGATGTTCCCCAAATACTCCAAACGCTGCGTGGGCACAAAGACAGATTTCTTCACGTTAATATAGAAACCCACCTGCTGAAGTAGCTCAAGTGTTGAACTGATACTCTCATAGCATCTTTCAGCTGAACTGTGGGTAATAAGAGTGTCATCTATGTAACTTGTGATGGTGTAGCCTCTCTGTCTCAAAGTAGCAAAAACAGGTTTCATTAGCTTTGTGAATAGGTGAGGCCCTTCAGAAACCCCATTTGGAAGGCAGGTAAATTGATAGATCTTGCCTTGCCACCAAAAACAAAGAAATTTCTGTTACTCCTCAGCTATCTTGACAGAGTAGTAAGCATGTAATCCCTCTTGTTAACAAGGTGAACTACCTGCTCGAAGTTTTCCATTTTAAAATGTTTGTAATCAATGTGCCTGTTTAGTTTTTCCAAGTTTAGTATCATCCTAAGGCCACCATCCTTATTCTGACGTAGAAAAACAGGGGATAAAATCTGTCCCTCCTGTCTTTGTGTCAGCTTTATAACCCCAAGGTCTAAAAGCTTGTTAACCTCCTGAGTAACAATGCACCTTTCCTCCTCACAAAAAACATAAGTAATATCCTCAGAAAATAAGTGACTGATATCATCTACATTAATATCCAAATGACAATGTGCTACAATGTCAAGAATATGAGGATCACTTGTCAATTTTTGCCACTCATGCACAAAATGTTGAAGCTTGCGTGCTTCAAAGTCAAGTCTTACCTCAGTTATTGCCAGGGGTTGTTGGGACCTCGGCCCCTGGAGTTTTTTGCCTCCGAAGCCTGCTGCGGGAAGGCCTGTCTGTGGTCTAGCCTTTGGCCAGAAGCGCTGTGGCAATAGGGTTGGTATCTAGACGAAACACCCAGTGAGGGTCCTCTCCCAAAGGAGCCTCTGCCTCGTCCAGCACTGAACCTCCAAGTAGTAACTGTTTCTTGGCCGTGAACTTAGACTTTAGTCTCTCAGACTCCTCAATGGTTCTGGCAGACTGAGAAACATCATCCCCGAAGAGGAATCTAGTCATTGGAGACTTATGAGAGCACAAATGAGCATATTTCTGATTGATCTTCCACTTAATAATGAATCTCCATGTCAAGTTGTTCCTGTGGTTAGCATGGCCAAGTAAAGCCAGAGCACCATTAAGCATATGTATCTCATTGACCACCTCTGGGCGACCCACCTGGGCAACCTTATCCAAAACAGTGAGTGACTTGGTGATGATCGTGGCAGCCTTAACTATACGAAAGTCACCCTTAACTATATGAAAGTCAGTCTTCCTTGTGTCTATTTTCAGCGCATCCAACACCTGAGTGTTACACTCAACAGGTGCCAAAGCCGGACAGTTGCTCGGCCTCTTCACAACATCAGCCTCCATAATCTCCTTGTACTCATCTTCACGCATGCTGCAGTCAAACACATGATTGACCATGTCAGCAACATGCTTGTCAATCCCGTCTGAAATTTCATCCACTGGGCCGTAAGACTTAGCACACTGCCTGAGGACACTATCTGTGGGTAAATCGTCCTGAAAATCACTACCCGAGTCAACCTGCCATACAGAGGGAAACCCAGAGAAACTTGGGCTGGCACCGCCTCCGACTCTCACCGAGGGAGGTGTGTTGACAACATAGCTGGCAACTCCACCGCCACCTGGCACCTTGTTTCTCTCCTTCTTCAGTTCCTCCAAATCCCACATAATTCAGCCAAAACCTCCATAACCATATTCCAGGGTGGAGCACAAGCCTCTTCCCGAGAAGTAGATGACCTAGAAACAATAGGGGAAGGCAGGTAGACATCTCCCTCCGAGCCGCTGGTAACGCCTTGTGGAAGTTCCCGACCCGAACTTTCCCGGCGGGTAGAGATCATTCCAGTCCTGGAGGAGTCCTTTCTAGAGGTTCCTTTGCCTTTATGCTGCCTGTAAGTGGGTGCAGCCCTTAAGCTCAGTGACGGCACGTCAGACAAACCCTCCTGGACATCAGACATGTTGGCGGGCGGGAGGCAAGAGCAGAACTATTTGTTTATCAAGGAGAATGAGAGTCGTAAACTCTCTTCTCAGTGCACCAAAACGGGCACTCCCCTGCTCCTGTATGGATAACAGGGTGATGTTGCAGCCAGCTCCTAAATGGATAACAGGCCGAGGCAAAGCCTTTCCGCTCCAAACAAGGATAACAGGAAGAAGGCTGCCTGTACTTGAAGTCCAGGTCCTGGCGGAGCGTAGACGTCTGACCGTGATGACAACAACATAAGTACTGACATGGCGAGGCAGCATGGTGTATCTCATAGGAAAGTGAGCGGTGGCAGAGGAGTGATTTGCAGACATAAAATAAACATTACAGTAGTAATGAATTTCCATGAATAAATGTGTTGTTTGAATGACATAGAAGTATTGCATGTTGTGGCCAGGACTTTAAGTGAATGTGTGTAAAGAATCACATTGTTGTTTATTTTGAGTGGTTGAATGGATGTTGGTGTTGGTGATTATCATATCTATTTGTTAGAAGTTATGTTAAGTTTATTTGTGTTTAAAAAGGCTTGAAATCTGTTAAGAAATGTTTGTAAGATGTTAGAGGCTGTGTCTACTTTTGGATGGGTGCAATTGTAATGTCATCTGCATAAGAAGTTATGGTCAATTTTCAGTTTCACTGACATGTAGTGACCTGTAACCTAACCTAACTTTGACCTAATTATACACAAAAATATGACATTAAATATTAAAAAGCTTACTCCATGAAGAAAAACAATGTAGGAAATTGTTGGCAACATTGCTCACTAAGAACAACAACACTTGTGGTAGTCACCGCCACCACCAAAAGGTGTGATTTATTCACTTTCAAAGATTTTTTTTGTGTGATTTTGTTGATTCATAACCTATTCTGCAACACACATTCACTGCTCTCTTATCAAGAAACCATGATTTCCCACACATCCCTCAAGATCATTGGGGATGAGAGATAGGCATAAGTTGAGAAGAGTCATAACTGGAAAACTCCATTAGAGAAGGAAATGATGTTGAACATCAATCAATTCACTACATGTCTCAGTGGAGAAACATAAATAACAAGAGAAAATCATTGGATGTGAGAAACCAGAAATTGCCCTAACTTGTATGGAGAACCTGGCATGGTGGCATTTTCAGGGATACATCCTGATGATCAGACGAAACCAGTAATCCTGGTCCCCTCCATGTTGAATTAATAAAATTTATGGTTTCTATTTTCCTCATTAGTTTTGCATCACTTGCAAATAGATTTATAATTATCTATTTCTTCAATCATGTCATTCACATACTATATCACAAACATTATTAACCTCAACACCAGTCCCCATGGGACACTACTAGTTACCTTTAGCTTAGTTGAATATTGGTCTTGTTTTACAGCTCTCATTTCTCTATCATGGAAGTAATCCTCCACCCACTCCAGCAGTCTTTCTCTAATTCCTCCATACATTTCTGTCTTCTATGCAATCCTCAGTGTGGTACTTTGTCAAAAGCCATCTTCAAGTCCAGATATACACTATCCATCTATGCATCTCTTTCTTGAATAGTATCAATCACTCTTGAGTAAGATGATAACAATTTTGTGGAGCATGATCCTCTAAATCCAAATTTAGAATTCATTTCATCTTTCCTTTATTACTTAATCACATGTTTTTCCCACAACACTGGTCAAAGACACGGGTCTATATAAAGGTGGTAGAGAAACCTTAGCTGAATCAGGAAAACCTTATTTTCTTATGTTTTGACTCTACAGTCTTCTTCAGAGAATGACAGACACAGAGTCTAGCTGTATATATATTGCAGGATTGGATCACCTGGCTGGACGTTTGATTATGGAAATGTTAGAAAGAGAGTTTGTGCATATTATGGGGAGAAATTCTAAGTGGTTTCGCTACATGGATGATATACTAGTGGTGGTGTTGGATAATGTAAATACAGGCAACCCCCACTTAACGAAGGTTCACGCAACGAAATTTCTCTACAAAGAATGTTTCCTTTTACTACCATCTGCTCGTTTAATGAACACCAAACTCGCTTTAACAAAATTTTATCCAGGTCATTTTTTCCAAGTTTGAAAGCTCTGCCGTATCATGCAAGCCAACAGGCTTTTGAATACACCAGCGCCTCTTGTTGACAAAACGCGCACCACTCAATCCCCCTAGTTCAAAACTATAACAGCGTCAGCAGCAGCTCGTCTTCCCTTGCTCAGCATGCCACCAAAATGCCCTGCAATGTTGCCTAGCGTTGCTACGAAGACCAGGAAGTCTTACTCTCGAAGTGAAGCTGGATATTATTCATAGACACGAGAGAGGCGAGAAAACTAATAGCATTGGTCGCCACCATGGCTTGACTCATCTACTGTCTCTTCTATTTTCAAGTCAGCAGACTTTATTAAGAAGGCTGGTGAGACCATATCTACCTTGCAAGCTAAAAGAACGCAGCAAAGAATACGTAAACACAATACTCACTGCGTCACTGCCTTCACCACTCACACCACAGTCAGTCACCATCTCCCTCTGAGCTTTTCCCTTTGGTTAAATTAACATGTTTTCATTATTTACCATTCTAAATACTAGAAGTGTATTTAAAGTAAAGGGAAAAGCAAGAAATAATAAGAGAAAGCAAAAAATAATAAGAGGAAACAAAACAAAGAATACGTAAACACAACACTTACTGCGTCACTGCCTTCACCATCTCTCTCTGAGCTTTTCCACTTTATCAAAAATCCACTTATCAAAAATAACCCCACAGTATAAAAGTAAACACTAGTAAAAATATAAACGCAGGACGCCAATGTTTTAATTCACCCCTCACAAGCACACGCCCTTGCTGTCCACCTCCTAGTCAAGGACATCATCATCCACCTGCGCTTCCCCTGCTTCCTCCACTTCCACGGGATTGTCAACATCCTCTTTTGGTACTACATTTTCCACTGGTGTTTACTTGAAAAACTGCAGCATGGTGGTCTGGCACTTTTTCTTGGAAAATCCTTTTTGAATCACTGTATAGCAGAAGAGTGCGTCCATGGCAGCGGAGCTCCCACCTAGGGGGCCCACCGCGGAGGAGCAGGGGTGATGACGTCATCCACGCCACACCTCCCCGCCACTCGCAGTACTGACTAACTTGACCACCCTTGGAGCCTCTTATCTCTTCCCCTCCCCCATTTTTTTTTAACTGCATTACATATTACACTAATACTCCGCTTAACGAACGTTCGTCTAACGAATTTCCAGTTTAACGTACTATATAAAGTTAGACCAAAAAGTCCACACAACGTACAACCACATCCGTTTTAGCAAATTTTCTGGGTTTGAATTTGCCAGGTAAGGGACCGAACATTGTAGCTTTGCTGTGATTGGCTGGCTCCCCGCCTCTTTCTAGCGCTCTTGGAGCTGGATCCAAGATTCTTTAACAACGTCAGAGCAACCTCCTGCCGCGAAATGGCTTCCATGAATGCTTGGAGGGATGGTGACAAGGTTGCTATCAGGCTGCTGGGAACACCACCTCTAGAGGTGGTGTTACTGTCTTATATATGCATTTATGTTCACAAAACAACATTTCTATTAGCTTTTTATAAACCTTGCCCCCAAGAAAGGATTATTTGTAATGCATAAAGTGAAATCTTACATGGAATACCAAAAAATACAGCAGAGATGAGATTGGCCACAGACGAAGCGGAAACTCATGGCAACTCGGCTGCTTCTTCTTCTTCTTGTGACCCTTTTAGCCTGCGTGTTGTCTTTCACCACGATATTAAATTTGTTTCCACTCCTCTATTGCCTGCTGTAATGGATATCATATCATAGTTTTCATATATGCTCATGCCATGAGGATAACCTCGACTCTGTGGCACACTGAGTGATAGTGAATTACTAATGAAATACCGCGGTATTTCATTAGTAATTTTAAGTATTTTAAGTAAGGTTTATATAAAAGCTAATCGAAAAAAAATACATATTTTTTAACCCATATGGTATGTTGGGGATGAGCCCAGAATGCATCCCTCCTATTTCCATTATTTCTTATGGGAAAATTATGTCCACTTAACGAATTTCTGCTCTACGAAGACCTTTGACATCCCCTATCCTGTTTGTTAACCCCTTCAGTACCATGACGTGTTTCCCTATTCATTCTGGTGACTATTTGGTGATTTTATGCAGCTTCAGAAACTCATGTGGGGATTAAAATAGTGAAAACTGTGGCCATTAATCTTCTGCCCTCCATTGACCCTTCCTAATCTCAATAAAATAGTCTAATCGTGCACAAACCTCAAGTTCAAAATGTGTCCTGGTATTGAAAGGGTTAAGCGGAGTATTCCTGTACAATAAGTCCTCATTATACGGTACATATGCGTTCCTGAAAACCTTACCGTATATCGAATATACCATATACCGAACCCATTATAACATGTAATAATAAGGAATGCGTTCCAGCACATCAAAAATCACCCCTACAGAAATTAAAATGCAAGAAAATAATAATAATAAAAAAAAAGTGAAGTACTGTGCAAAAGAAATAAACAAAATATTTTTATTTACCTTTCAATTGCTATGTATTCTATCAGATGATGTCCTTCCTGAGGCTAAAGGACAATAGAGATTTCAGCCCTTACTCATCTTCCGCTGAGTGGGCAGACAAGGATAAGACATCGACGTCTGCACTGTCGGAAGCAGATGTAGAAGAGCCAGCTGTAGCAGGGTCGGCACATTTCAGTGGTTTGAAGAAAGAGGATATAGAGGAAGGGCCAGCTGTAGCAAGGTCAGATGTGATAGGGACAACACGTCTGACTAGTTTGAAGAATGAGTAAATGGAGGACTGATTAATTTTTCTTGTTTTATCATCATAGATTTCTTGATAAATCTGGACACTTTTCTCTACATCATGAGACACTTTGCTACTCCTGGCAAGATTTGGGTCACGTTCCTTCAGGGTTTCCAGAGCTTTTTCGATACCATCGAGCCATTCTCTATGAGTTTTGATGTCCAGGTTCTCCTTCCTCGTCTCCCTCTTTTTCTGCCTCCTGTAATGCCTTGTCTAGTTTTTTAAGTTCATCATTTGAGAGAGATTCAGCATGGCTTTCTGAAAGATCTTGAACATCAACTTCATCGAAGCCAGCCCTATGGCACAGATTTACTATGTCATTTCTGATCGCACCGATGTTGTCTTCAGCGAAGCCTGGGAAGTCATGGGTGCATTCTGGCCATACTTTATTCAACGCCAAGTTCGTGGTAGACATCTTCACTTCGTCCCAAGATGACTTGATGTTATCTAAGGCATGCTTGATGTTATACGACTTCCACCATTCACTGATAGTGGACTTGCCAGGCTCATCTGTGCCCTTTATCAGTTGTTGCATGGTTTGCTGCTTGTAGTAGGCTTTTAGTGTTTGCCATGATTATTATGAATATATTTGTGCTTACAATAGATCCTTTAATATTCCATTTATTCATATAATTAGTAATGCATGTAAGTAATATGTAATGCAGTTAAAAAAGGGGGAGGGGAAGAGATAATAGGCTCCAAGGGTGGTCAAGTTAAAGTCAGTACTGTGGGTGGCACGCCAAGTTCTTGGTAGACATCTTCACTTCGTCCGAAGATGACTTGATGTTATCTAAGGCATGCTTGATGTTATACGACTTCCACCATTCACTAATAATGGGCTTGCCAGGCCCATCTGTGCCCTTTATCAGCTCTTGCATGGTTCGCTGCTTGTTGTAGGCTTTTAGTGTTTGCCATGATTATTATGAATATATTTGTGCTTACAATAGACCCTTTAATATTCCATTTATTCATCTAATTGGTAATGCATGTAAGTAATATGTAATACAGTTGAAAAAAAAAAAAAGGGGAGAAGGGAAAGAGATAAGAGGCTCCAGGGGTGGTCAAGTTAGTCAGTACTGTGAATGGCGGGGAGGTGTAGCGTGGATGACATCATTGCCCCTGCTCCCCCGCGGTGGGCCTTCTCGGATGACATGAGCGGATACCGTATCTGTGAATTTTTCTTACTGTATATTGAATCAAGGGTAGTAATTTTCAAGTACACTCGACCCTCGAAACAACGGACCTCCCATCAACGGATTTCAGAAACTACGGACAAATTCTGGAGTCCGGTTTAATCTACGGACGATTATCAAAATGCGCGCGATTGTCCGTTCCCGGCAAATTATTGTCCGGTAGGTGGCGGGTCGGTCGCGTCATCAGCTGTTGGCCGCCATGCTTAATCTTCAGTCTGTGCGTTTTCAACCAACAGCGAATATTGTCCAGTGCTTACCATGGCTTTTTTATGCATTTATACCCTTCCCACGAGTGCTTAACCTATCCAAAATGCCTCCTAAACCTAGTAAACCAGTGAAGCATAATCGAAAGGCTCTTCCAGTGAATGCTAATCTTGAACTAATACGAAAATTAGAAAATTTTATGTATTTTATGTACATTTTATACAGTTTTTTACGTACTTTTGCAATCTACGGACAGGGTCGTGCACACATTTGTCCGTTGTTTCAAGGGTCGAGTGTACTGTAACTGTGACTTTACTGGATAAAGAACTACCGTATAATGAGGATTTACTGTACAGCCTTTTGCCACGTTGGGAAAGCATGACAGCCCTGCACACAGGGCTGGAGAAAAAAAAGAGGAAGATAGTGGAAACCACCTACATAGCAGTAAGAGAGGCCACGAACCACAGAAAAGGCTTTGTGAGCTCCAGGACCATGGCTGATCTCATACTAATGGACCAATCAGCACACTCACCAATCAGATGTCCAGCTAGGTGATCTGATCCTGCGGTGTATATATATATATATATATATATATATATATATATATATATATATATATATATATATATATATATATATATATATATACAGCTAGGCTCTCTGTGTCTGTCATTCTCTGAAGAAGACTGTAGACTTGAAACATAAGAAAATAAAGATTTCCTGATTCAGCCAACATTTTTTTATCACTTTTATGCTCATCTGTCTTACTATTACAGACTACTCTATAATTCAGTGTATTTTCTTATAGCTTGTTCCTTTGAATATCAGTGAAATATTTGCTCTATTTCCATTTTTAGGTTCTCTTCCCTGCAATAATAATGCCACCACCATACTGTGAACCTTATCAACCAATTGTACTCTACATTTCTTTAAGATCCAGTGTGATACTCTATCCTGTCAAGGCTTTCACTCACGGTCGGTTTGCTCCCAAAGACGAGATTACGTTATCCCTGTCTCAGGAGTTTTAAGGGTCTGGATATTAAGAGAAAATCTCACCCTCCCCAGCCGTCCGTGGCCTCTACTCACTGCACAACACTATTATAACTCTGCTTACCTCCAACAGTCTCCCAAGGCTTCACTCTGGTGTTATGATCAGTTACGTGAATAATTGGAATAATTCAAAAGCAAGACATAAATAAACATAGGTATATTACATAAAGAAAATATAGGTAATGCATGAAATAATACAAAAATAAAATATCAATGGTACACATATAAATCATAGAAAAATATTAATTTCATAAGAATTAACCCAGGGGACGACACTACTCCAGATCAGTGGTCCCCACAAATCTCAACTGAGATAAGATCCAAGGCCACAGCTGGACACATGGATTGCAATCAATCAATACTCTCAAAATTAATCTTTAACTCCACATTTCAAGAAATGCCGTAGTAACATCCCATCAACACTCCTAATTCAACACAGTATGAGCAAAAGCAAAATATCCCCAAAATCACGCTCCACCTCACACCTCACCTGTGCTCTCCCTCAGCTGACGCCACGACCTCCTAAAGACTCGTCACCAACAAGAAAACACCACACAACCCATGAAAAGTCTCCGAGATTCACTTATAGTCACCACTCCCACTATGCGGTCCTTCCCGCTCAAGAGCCACTCCACATCACCACTTGTTTTCACCACAGCTGGTCTTGCCAGACCTTATAAACACCCCAAAAATCTCACAGACAACACCACCAACCTTTAGGACCGGAGCACAAATAACTAACACACTTTATACCCACAACATCACCACAAAATTTCTCCAATACCACCAAAACACATCCATCCCAGGAGGCGCCCGCTGAGGAAGAGAGAAACAAAAGGAGCGCGGGCTCTCACAATGCAACGGGGGCAACAAAAACTGCATAGCCTTGCGCAAAGACATTACTCCTTATTCTACATTTAAATTCGCTCATCATAAACATAATAATAATAATAATATATATAGACACTAAAATAAAGAAAATCAAGGCACAAACCGTAACAGCATTGGCCTACATTGTTTAATGTTATCCCCAAGCCAAATATCTACTGAATCTTCACCAAAAACAATGTTCTTTAGCATTAATAAGTGTAGTGTCTGAACTCTGGCAGCTAGTGTCAATGCCATCAACATCACCAGCTTGAGGGACAGCTTCTTTAAATTGAGGTCGTGCAGCGGGTCCATGGCCCTCATCCTTTGCAAAACCACTCTCGCATCCCAGGTAGCTACTTACCTGGGTGTAGAAGGATGTAAGTTGAAAATACCTCGCAGAAACCTATTGACTAGAGGGTGGTTCCCTGCCCTGCATCCTTCCACTACAATGCCTAGGGCCGAGAGAGCCCCTCTTGCCGTGTTAACACTTTGATAGCTCACACCTCTGTGAAAAACATGTGACAAAAAATTTAAGATGTCAGCAACAGAGGGAGTAAGGGGATTAATGTCCCCTCTACTACAAAATTGTGACCATCGTGTGATGTGAGTTCGGTATTGTCTCTCAGTCCCAGGTTTCCATGATGCCATGATGATTGCTGTACCCTCATCAGATACTCCTCGTGCTCCAAGTAGTGTCCTGACAGTCAACAAGCCATCACTCTGGTGTGCGTCATTATTGGATGTTCCTCCTGTGATGACGGGTGTAGGAGCACGTTCTTTCTCTTCCTTATGACACGAGGGTCGTCCACCAAGAGCCGTAGGAGCACTCCCATCCAAGGTTGTGAGGGCCACAGTGGCACAACAATCCACCCTCTGGCTCCTTCCACCCTGAATTTCTGTAGACATCTAGGGATTAGAGAGAATGGAGGAAATAGGTAAACTAGGTCGAAGTCTGTCCAAGGAATTGTAAATGTATCTACAAAGGCTGCCTCTGGGTCTGGTGTCCAGGAACAGAACCGCTCCACTTGCTTGTTTAAGTGGGACGCAAATAGGTCTATACTAGGAGTCCCAAAGACATTGCATAAAGCCTGAAAAATCAGTGTTCAATTGCCACTCATGTCTGCCATTAAAGGAACGGGACGCAGAATCCGCCAATATATTGCACTTGCTAGGTATATGAGAAGCTGTAATCCAGGCATCATGCTTTCCAGGCATCATGCTTGACACACCAGTCCCATATATTAACCCGCTAAGACCGATGGCCGCAAAATTCGCACCCTCCCATTACCGCAATTATCATAAAAAAATCAACTCTTATAAATTACTCTGGAAAAAAATCTGCTGTTAGTAGACATGACAATGCATCATCCTACAAGTTTTTATTGCTCTACTCACTATGGTTGTCTCAGAATAATAACCAATAATTGGAGAAGATTGTGGTAGCGGCAACTCGGGGGAGGTGCTTTTATGTGTATTCTTACATAATGTAAGGCACTGCTCATGTTTTTATGTGTTTTCACATGTTTTTCGTGTTTTCACTCATATTGGCTGATTATTGTTACGTATGTTTTTATCAAGCGTGGGTGACGATGTTGTCACAATAGCGGGGTCGGGATCTACCTCCAACCTGTGCACTTTCCGTCTTGTCCCGCCTTGTCTATCACTTTTATCACTAAACTTTAGCTTCCTCTTAGCACCAGTAGCCATAGTTGTAAATAATAGTTCCTTAAATAAGTAAATACGTAAATACGTAAATAATTATCACCGCGACACGACGCTCACGCACCTCACAGAAATTTGCGGAGACTAGCTGGCTAGAGCCTAAAATTAGCAAGGTGGTCAAGCCCACCATCTATCTCTCTCTTACTTTCCTTCACCCCTTCTCTTCCCACCCACTTTCTCTTCAGCTAGCTACCTCCTCTCTTCACCCCCCTTTAAAAAAAAAAAAAAAAAAAAAAAGCTGGCTAGAGCGGTGTGCTTCCTGGGAGCCGACAGTACTCACCATAGGCCTACGTCATGACCAAATATAGCAGCGCTACCAATGCTAGCGCGGTTTTTATTAGCGCTCAAAGTAGCTGCCCCATTTAAGGACTCTCGGAAGTGTGCAATGCAGCCCTATTTAAGGCCTGTCGGACTTTACGGGCTAATAGAAATGACATCACAAATTACAGATCTAACACCACCCATCTCATTCACATAATTAATTGCCGTAGTGTTGACACACATGACCTTAATGTATAATCCACTAAGTAAATGTGTAAAAGCTTTCAAAGTGAATAAAATGGCCAGTAGTTCACGGGCATTAATGTGCAAATCTATCTCCTCGGGGCCCCACCTGCCATTAGTAACATGGCCACTGAGGCACCCTGCCCAACCTAGATTCTGTAAATACCTCAATCTCTAGTGCCTTTCTGAATATCTTCCTGCCCTAAGTCTCTAGTTCTGTAATCCACCAGGTTAGGTTTTTCCTAATCTCATCAGTAATGAGCATCCACCCATCAAAATCCCCAAATGTTGTTTCTAAAGCCTCGATCTTTGCCCGTTCAATACGTCTATAATGAAGCTTCCCCAGCTCAACTACAGAGGTTGCCGCCACCAGGAGGCTAGGCCTATCACTCTAGCAATAGCTCTGATTTTTGCTTTGTGTTTGGTGACCAAAATAGAGCATTGGTGAAGGATCTTAACTCTCCTACGTTCAGGCAGGTTAACAGTTATGGCTACAGAATCTATGACATTTCCTAAATACTCTATGCAAGTGGTCGGAACCAGTGCCGACTTCTCCACATTTATGCAGAAACCAAGTTTTTGCAATAAGTGAATGGTGTCATTTATGCATGTATAACAACCAGATGGAGAACTGCTACATATAAGCGTGTCATCAAGATAATTGGTGATGGTGTGACCCATCTTCCTCAGTGTGGAGAAAACAGGTTTCATCAGTTTTGTAAATATCCTAGGCCCCTCTGAAACACTGTTAGGCAGACATGTGAACTGGTAAATATTACCTGACCACCTGACACATAAATATTTTTGGTGTTCTTCAGCTATTCTAACTGAATAATATGCCTTCTTAAGATCAATGGAGGCCATAAAATCACCTTGACTAATGAACTGAATTGCTTGCTCAAAATTCTCCATCTTAAAGTGCTTATAAGCAATATGCTTGTTCAATTTTTCTAAATTTAACACCAACCTATAGTTCCCTGTTTTATTCTGTCTCAGGAAGACTGGAGAAAGAATTTGATGAATCTGACGCTCCATTTCTTTGATGGCCTTCAATTCTAACAACTTATTAACTTCCTGATGCATGAGCAGAGTCTCCTCCTCACTAAATACATATTGAATATCCTCAGTAAATAAATGGTCAATGTTATCCTCATCTATATCAAAATGACAGTGGAGGACAATGTCCAAAATAAACTGGTCACTCGTTAACTTACGCCATTCATGTACAAACAGGATTTTTTAAGTAAAATCCATTTTTATCTACATACTTACCCATAATTATTAATTATTACTTAAACCCCTCACCCCACAGCAAAGTTACATAATGTCTATTAGCTTGCAAGAGAACAACAAAAGAAAAGAACTTGAGTTCCCCTTTCTGTTCTCTAAGAAAAGGTGCACGGACCGTTTTCTACAACCCCTCGGTACCACCCAGCCTTCCCCCCACAAATCATACGCTTCTACTCTAAAAAGGTCAAAGAGGGGAGGGAGGAAGGGAACATAAATTATATTTAATAATTATGGGTAAGTATGTAGATAAAAATGGATTTTACTTAAAAAATCCTATTTGTTACTACACCTACTATTACCCATAATTATTCATTATTGCTTGAAAACTGATTCCCAAGTATAGGAGGGAGGATGACCATTCCTTTAACTAATCTGAAAAGATTGGAAAAAAAAAAAAAAAAAAAAAACAGAACCACACTTGTGCAACTTACAATGAAGAGGTCAAGTCCTGGGAAGTGTAGCACTGGCATCCATGTCCAAGGGGAAGTAACAGGGAAAAGAAGCAGCCCATCCAACATCCCACCAGGAAGGTCAACTAACTCAAAGCCTCCCATACTAAAGTACATAGAAATTATGTAGCCTGAACCCAATCAACCTTAATCAATAACCCTGAGAGCCAACACAAAAGGGCCCAAAGAAAAGGTATCTAGATATCTATGAGTTATAACCCGTAGATAAAAAGAAGCAAATGTAGAACTACATTTCCAGGTCCCTGCTCGGAGGACGATCGGAATACTACTAATTTTCTTAAATAGGGCCCTTGTAGCCACTGCCCTAATCTCATGTGCATTGATTTTCACCGAGCGCATGTCTTCCTCTGAAACATCCTGATGTGCATGTTGGATAACCTGACATATCCAAAGAGAAATTGTTTGTGGATGTACCACCCGTTGAGGTTCAGAAACCTTCACAAACAAGCGTGAGCACCTAGGACGACAGTCCCTGGTCCTCCGCAGGTACTCCTGGACAGTCTGAACGGGGCATAAAAGCCGGTCACTCTCAGAATCCCCAACAGACTTAGCCAAGGCCAGAATAGAAAATTCTGACTGAGAATCATCACCTGGAACTTGAGTCTTAGCCAGAAATTCAGAGGCTAAAGAGAAAGTCATCGAAGACCAACCCCCTAGAGTGACAAATCTCAGCTGAAAGACCATGGAGTTCGCTAACCCGACGAGCAGAAGTGCTAAGAGAAAAGAAGCTTTCAGTGTCACGTCCCGCAATGAAGCTAAACGAAGGGGCTCATAGGGGGCCTTCGTTAAAGAATTCAAAACTAAAATTAAATCCCACGCAAGAATGCGTGGCGAGCAGGGAAGGAGCCGACTTGGCAAATCCCCGAAACAAATCTGACAAATCCATATTTTGAGAGATATCCAGGCCTGCCTGTTGGAAAATGGGGGCCAGAGCAGAGCGGTATCCCCTAATAGATGGTAAGGATAAATGCTTTGTGCCCCAAAGAAAAAGAAAAAAGTCCGCCAAGTCTATCACAGAGGCCAAGAGAGGATGACAACCCCTCAACTCACACCAACGACAGTAGATGGCCCACTTCGCCTCTTACACCCTGGCCGAAGACTGTTTGACTGGCAAGGCCATGATCCCTGCAGCTTCTCGCGAAAAGCCTCTCTTTCGCTGGAGAGTCTCCACGCGTGAAGATGAAGTGTTGCTGGAGATTTGTAAAAAAGGTGTCGATGAGGCTGACGTAACAGTGAGTCCCACTGAGGCAACACTCTCGGGTGATTTACTAATAGACTCAGCAGCAGAGGGAACCAGTCTGCCTGAGGGCACCGAGGAGCAATTAGAGACACACGGACACCTGAGGTCTCTCTGACCCGAACCAGAATCCGCCGAATCAGGGAGAAAGTGGGAAAGGCGAACAGATCTAAGCCCTCCCAGGGGAAGGCAAACGCGTCCTGTTTCCAAGCGTTCGGGTCTGGAAGTGGGGAGACATACAGTGGTAGCTGGTGATTTAAAGCCGTAGCAAACAGTTAACACCGGGGGTTGTGTTGACCCCGGCCTCATAAGTTTTTCGAAGTTGAAGCGACACTTGGGTAGGAGCGCCTGGGATCCCCTCTGATGGTTGACCTGCGCGAGTCGTATGGTTGGAATCTTGAGGAGAAACCACGTGAGGGGGCCTTGCCAAAAAAGCCCTTTTGGCGACCTCCACTAAATCTGTCCGCGTTGGATGTCCAAAAAATAGAATGTTTCTTGCTGGTGAACTTGCTCTTCAGTCTGCCTGCCTCTTTAATTTGCCTGGAAGCTTGAGAAAGGTCATCCCCAAAAAGGAGTCCAATCATGGATGCCTTATCTGAACATAGATGTGAGTGAATACATGGGATTAATGTCTCCCTTGATGACATGGCGCCGTGTCAAGTTATTCCTATAATGTGCATTACCCAGTAAAGCTAAGGCCCCATTAAACTTGGCTACCTCTTGAGCAACCACAGGAAGGTTGTCATCATGAGCAACCTTATCCAAAACCGTAAGGGACTTCACAACAATCGTGGCGACCTTAGTAATGTCCTTGCCAACCTCACGCAAACAAAAGTCTGCCTTCCTGGCTTCAGCAGGTAATGCATCCAGCACCTGTGCATTGCAGTCCACCTGGGTCAAGGCATGGCAATTACTGGGTCTCAGTGTCACCTCATCCTCCATTACGGCCTTATAGTCCTCTTCTCTCATCCCACTGATGAACAGGTGGTTCACGATAGCTGCAACCTCCTCATCCAGATCCTCAGAGACACTCTCTGTGGATCCAAAGTTCTTGGCACTTTCAAGCAGAACACTGCCACAGAAAACTGCACCTTGAAACTCCTCTCTCTCATCACTGTCCACTGACATGGGAGATCTAAATCCAGAAAAACCAGCAGGTGAGGCCTGGGAAACAGATTCCAAAGTCTTATGAAGCACTGGCACAGAACCCTCAAACTTATAATCCTCAATACTCACAGCCGGTCTGTCCTTCTTGAGTTTCTCCATGTCATTCCTCAATTCCGTAATAGCGTCCATCACCATGGCCAGAGAAGGAGCACTGCGCCGGTCACCACTGGAAGCCTCTGAGGGGGCAGATGGCTTAGAATGCCCTGATTTATGCCTAATGGTCTGGTACACCTCCTTAGCTTTAGATTGAGAGCAGGCTGAACTTAGGACATGTGTAGTCCTGTCCCTATCGGTACTGTAACCATCAAGAGAGGGTAAGCGGGACATGGCGGGACAGGTAAACAAGCCACGCCTCAACGCAGCTGATGGTCCGACTTCGCAACGGCACCACAGTATACCTGCTCCATGAGGATAACGAGAAATAACATATTTACCTGTCACTTGATCGCTGGGAATCCATGTGTCATAAATGTGTAATCAGCCTGCCCCTGACGGGTAACATGGTAACAACAGCCCGCCCCTATCACGAGTAACGTGAAATAAAACCGAGTTGTAAACAGCTCACCCCTATGTTGGGTAACGTGAAAATGTACAGCCCGCCCCTATGTCGGGTAACGGGAATCCATAACTTACAAGAACACTGGTAGGTTGATATAGAATAGCCCGCTCCTATCACAGATCACAGGAAAAACAAAGATGGCCGGGCAGGGTCCAGGATCGACATCTTGACAGTGCGGTGTCAACGTAGCAACTGACAGTGTGGTGAAGCGCAGTGCATCTCATGTGGAAGCGCCCTCTAGCAGAATTGGTGGTTTGCCGAAGTAAAATTCGCCTCCATGCTTGCATTTTGCCCAACTAAATTCTTTCAACTCTGTCTATAGACTTCTAACTTTAATTCTTACTGGAACTTTGCTTACATTCAGCCTGTTCCTAAAAAGGGTGAACATTCTAATCCATCAAAGTACTGTCCTATAGCTTTAATCTCTTGCCTATGTAAAGTGTATCCTCAGTAGGAAGACTCTTAAACATCTGTCACTTCACAATCTTCTATATGATCGCCAGTATGGCTTCTGTCAAGACCTCTTTACTGGTGATTTTCTGGCTTTCCTTACTGAGTCTAATCTTGGTTATCCTCTTTTAGAGATTTTTGTGAAACTTTTGCTATTGCTTAAGACATGTCAAAAGTTTTTGATGGAGTCTGGCACAAAGCTTTGATCTCCAAATTATCCTCCTACAGCTTTTGTCCTCTCTGCACTTCATCTTGGGTTTCATCACTGACTGTTCTATATTGCTGTTTTGGTAAAAAGCCACTGTTCTTCTAAATCTATTGACAGTGGTGTTTCTCAGGGTTCTGTCCTGTCACCCACTCTCTTTCTATTCATCAATGATCTTTTAAACCAAACTTATTACCCTGTCCACTCCTATGCTGATGATAGCACCCTACACTTTTTCATGTCTTTTCAGAAAAGACCAACCCATCAGGAACTCGACAGATCATGCAGACCAGATCATCACAGAACATCTGACTTCTGATCTTTCTTAGATTTCTGAATGGGGCAGAAAAAAAACTTGATAGTGTTTGATAGTGTTCAATGCCTCAAAAACTCATTTCCTCCAGCTATCTACTCAACACAACCTTCCAGACAATTATCCCCCTCTTCTGCACTGAATGTCCTTGGTCTGTCCTTTATTTATAATCTAAACTGAAAACTTTACATCTCATCTATTACTATGAGGCATCTCTGCCATTCCCTTTTCCCCCCCACTACCTATTTTATACAAGGGGTGTATCTGCCCAAGTATCGAGTACTCTTTGCATGAAGGGGAATTCCACTCTCACAGTTTTAAGAGATCGAGTGAAATCAAAAGCTTTTAATCTTATCAATTCCTTTTCTCTGACTGAGTGTCTTCAGCTTCTTTCTCACCTGCCACAATGTTGCATCTCTTACTATCTTCTGCTACTACTTTCATGCCAACTACTCTTCTGACCTTGGTAACTGCATGCCTCCCTTCCTCCCACAGCTTTGCTGCACAAGACTTTCTTCTTCCTTTCTTTCCCTATTCTTTTCATCTCTCTTATGCAAGAGTTCACCAGTACTCTCAATCATTCATACCTTTCTCAGGTAAACTTTAGACTTTTCTACTTGCTTCTGTATTTTCACCTTTCTATGACTTAAATCATATAAGAGGGAGGTTTTAAGACATTTATCCCTGTCTTTTGATCAGCTCTCTCAGACCTGCACAGGGACTGGCAACTAAGTGGGCCTTTTTTTTTTATATACCTTTTCTGTTGCCCTTGGCCAGTTTTCCCCATCTGCATAGAAAAAATAAACCCTTAGTAACTGGGACTGTATTTAATGCATTCCTCCCCGAATCTTCTCTTTCAACATCAAACTTCCCTTCCACAGTAAATACTGATCTGAAGCTTTTTTTTTCATCATCTTTGATATATCATAGTGGATAGTAGCATAGTGGATAGGGTGGTGAGTGTAGGATTGGGCAGATCTCCACGCGTAGGTTCAAATCCCACCACATATCATCCTGCTACTTTGCTATTTGTCGAGTGGTTTAAAGTTACCTACATGTCACCTACATGATACCCAGGTTCTAGGTGGTTATACCAAAGATGTGCTCAGGTGGTGACATGGGCCTTAATATGGGTACCACTATAAATTAAACTGCCTGCGCCACTTATGGGTGGAAACATAATAGCGCTTCCAATACTCTTCAGGTGACCTACAGGTGCTATAGATCAGGACATTAAAAAAGAAAGAAAAAAAAAAAAAACTTAATCAATTTCATCAACTTTCAGTCTTCTTGTTCTTCTGTCTGCTTCATCTTCCCATTTATATGTCTATAGAATATTGTGTTAATTTATACACTTTTCTATTATGTTTCTTTTCTCCATTCTTATCTGAACATACAGGTAATTCTCGATTTACGCGATAGATGCGTATATCAAATCGCATAAAACAAACATGTAATTCTCATAAGAAACAATAGATAATAGGGGATGATTCATCCACTTACACATAGCATCAACAACATTGTTGTCAAAATATGGATAAATGCATCCTTAGGTGACGTGAAAGAGGGTACAGTGGTGGTGGACGGCGGCATGGCGTCATCCATGACGCCATGAAACAATGGCAGCGGGTCAGGCGGGTGTCACTGAAGGGTCGCCCATAAACCTCCACCCTGGTCAACCACAGGCTCTACATCATTGCCTATGTCATCATTTGTGTCATAATCACAGTCACTAACTATCATCACTATCCTCACTATCCCCTGGCACATATTCGGGTCAGAGTCTGACGCTTGGTCAGACATGGCAAGTTAGTAGGGCAAAAGCACTATGGCAGTAAAATCCTCCGTCGCGTGCTCACTAAGGCAAAAACAATACTGAATGCTTAGCAGGACATAATGAGTGGCTAATGAGCGATGACGTGTCATATGGTGTCACACCTATCTCAATGCCCATTGGCTAGAGGGGTATTGTAGGTGGAGTCATGCATGACTCACTACATCCCAGGCCATAGCCAAAACAAAGAAACGAAATAATACAAGCATGTACTTGCCCCTATACGATTGTAAGGCGCGATATTGTACACGTACGAGCTTGTATGCGCTGAGGGCCCATACCTGCAGCGTCTGATTTAAAGGGTTAAAGCCATTCGTATGGCCCTCAACGATGCCTGCAGACTCTACATACGTTGTCACCAAACTGTGGGCCTGGAAGAGAGAGGCCTACCTGAGTCACCTCAGACTCACCTTCTCACAGGTGAAGGGGCATCCTTTGGAGGTCCCCTACTCCTTCTTGGTAAGGACAAACTCTAGGAGGCCATCCATTCCCTCATAGAAGGGTGGAAGCATGGAATAGTTTAGACGTGGAAGTGGTCAACGCAAGGAATATTCATGATTTTAAGAAAAGCTGGACATTAATAGATATGGAGAGGGACAACACGAGCATAGCTCTTTTCCCTATGTTACAATTAATACAATACAATTAGGTAAATACACACACACACACACACACACACACACATATATATATATATATATATATATATATATATATATATATATATATATATATATATATATATATATAAATATATATATATGTATATATATACAGTATATATATATATATATATATATATATATATATATATATATATATATATATATATATATATACATATATATATATATATATATATATATATATATATATATATATATATATATATATATATATATATATATATACAGTATATATGTATATATATATATATATATATATATATATATATATATATATATATATATATATATATATATACAGTATATATATATATATATATATATATATATATATATATATATATATATATATATATATATATATATATATATATATATATATAATTTCATTTAACCATATTGACATGTTATTGAGTAAAATGAAGTGTGTCCTGGCCTTGGCATTGTTTTGGAAAAACTATATGCTGGGCGAAATATTGGCTGAAGACATGTGGAAGATTACCGACTCATGAAATTTTGAATTCTATGATCTTCATTCAGTTTCTGTTAGGTGCAGGGATATCTACAGTAGCCCAGGTAAGAGGTATGAGTGTGGTAACTGGAGCCGTGATAAAGTGCTTGCCACATTTAAGTACCAGTGTAGTTTGGGTCAATAAAGGGTTGCCAAGGTTCAGTATAAGCGCACGTCTTCTGATCTGCTGTTACAGCCTAACATTCCCAGGGACTTGGTCAGTTTGCCACTGACCATGGCATCTCATCCTGTTTAGGAGGCCAGGGACTGGCAATCTTGGTCTCCTCTGTTCTTTCCAACCCTCATGGGGACTCAATTTTGCCTGGATGGTAGTATCCTGTTCAGGATGGGCTCTGAGGATTTGGCTGGAGCTCTAAGCCTTTAGTTGCTATTGATCTTTCTTTGTTTTTTAAATTTTGCCAGGAAGAAAATCTTGCTTCTGTTAAAGATCTTGTTGCTTCTCAGTTAGGAGGTTTAAGTAATTCTTCTGACCCTCCTTTTCCAGCCCGCCCTTGTCATTGGACCTGGACTTGATACAGTTCAGTGTCCTTTTCCCTAGAGTCCTGATGCAAAAGGTGTGTGGAGTCACACCAGATCAGGGGCCAGGTGGGATTGCAGGCTAGAGGTGCCTCTTAGCGTTCACGCCCACCAAAGGATGACATTAGGAGGATCAAGAAGCTTATCCCACCTCAGTGATTAGGCCCATTTCAGGACTAGTCAGTAGGGTGGGTACTAGTTGAGGAAGGGGCCCAATGTCACATGACCCTCCCTCTCCCATTGACCAGCAAACACACATCCACAGCCTTCTGCCTGAGAGTGGACAGGCCTGCTTTCGATTTAAGCTTCATGTTAGCCATGTTGCCTTTGTCTTTGCTGCAACACCTCCCAGGGTCCACCTGACATACTCTGACAGCCATCTCCTCGGAGGTGATAATTTCCTCCTGATAGGGATGATCGTCATGCCCTGTTTGATTCACCTTCATACTCTGGGTAGGAGGGCTCAGGGGCTTCGATGTCTCTAGGGCCTGACTCAGCACATCTAAGCTTGGAGAAACAGAACTGGCCACTCTACGAGGACTGGAGGGAGATGAGGGGCACAAGTCCGCACCCACACCACCTCCATGCACCATCTCATGACAAACTACATCACATCAGTGTTTGTGGATGCAATGGGCCAGAGGACTGATTATGAATGTCCTATCACACCAGGTACTGACACTTTACCTGCATGAAGGTGTTCCATCTTCCTTGACAGAGTGCAGCCTGTCCAGTTCTTTATGGAGCAAGCTAACAAGTCTTACTTGAAGGCTATCCTTCAGGTAGGTTTGCCATAATCTATAATGTGGCAGGTCAGGAGGTGTATGGGAAAGCTGCTCTGGTTAACTCTAACTTCCACAATGCTTTAAACCCTGGTGCCTGAGAGCCACATGTCACCCATGAACACCTGGAAGTGGCCAGGATGGAGGGAGTGGTTGCCAGGTCTAGGGACACCCTCAACTACCTCTTTTGGTGCTTGGGGGCCCTCCACCTGCTTGTTGCCTGGAACCTCCCCCCTCCCCTCTTAGACCTGGAGGAACAGCTCTTTAACCCCCGCCACAAGGGCCCCCGCCCAGTGTACAAGCTGAAACATGCACTGCACTGCCACTACTCAGTTAACTCATGTTTTCACTCATTTTCTATGGTCATATGTCTTTATTTTTATGTTCAACAGATAGTAGACATCTCATTGAAGGTTATGGTAGGCTTTGTTTGTTTGTGTTAGGTTCGGTTGCCTCACATCGATAGCGTAAATTTAGGTTACGTTTACTGTAAAGAAATATTTTATGGCCTGAATATTTCTGACATACGCTTCATTGATGTCTCTACTATATGCTGAGCAAAAAAAAAAGGTCAAAATATATATATATATATATATATATATATATATATATATATATATATATATATATATATATATATATATATATAATACAAGGTGCAAACCCACTTGAATGGGTGGGCGTGGGTTGCTGCTCACCCGCCCTGCACACCACGCATCTCCCATTACACCACCAAGTACACCACCAGTGTCACCTCACACCTTTACCCCAATTACGTAATTAGATTATGTTCTTTGCTCAACAATAATAATAATAACAATAATAATGTAATAATACCGTGTATTACCAATAGGCTATGTACTAATTTACAAAATAATAATAATATATATTATAATGCATAATTATATTATTATTATTATTTATTATTATTATTATTATTATTATTATTATTATTATTATTATTGTACTCACATTCACATGGGCGATGATGGGCTTGAGTGGCTTGGTGGGAGGGAAGGGGAAGGATTAGTGGGTGCCAGTGCCACTGAGACCTGGCTGTGGCTCCCATGGCTTGGGCTTGGGCCCTCCCTTGGCACCTCCCTTCTTGCGTGGTGCAATCTTGGGAGCCTCTGCCTCCCATGCCCATGGTAGGATATGTAGTGGTTGTGGCAACACAGGGCAGGCTCTCCAGGACACCCAGGGCAGTGGTAGATGGTGTCCTTCCTCAGACTGAACTCCCGAGAGTACACATGGCAGGGCTTTTTTTTTTTTTTTTCAAGGGGTGAGGCAGTGCATTAGGTCCTCCTTCTTGGCTTTCTTTGTTGGTGGTGTGCGAAGGGGACTCTTTAGCAGCTCCTGGTCCCTCTTCCAGATCTTCTTGGCCCCTTTACTGTGTTTGCCATTTCACCACACACATCGAGGATATAGTGCATAAAGTCCTTTTTATATGATGGTGTGGTGTTACGGAAGGCCAGGTAGGAATTTAGTAGGACTCAGAATATGAAATGGATGCCTAGTTTCTTGAACCAAGCGAGGGACTTTTTCTCATAGGAATATGGTTCAAGGAGCTGGTCGGTCTTATCCACCCCATGAGGGCATTGTACCTCTCGATGTGCTGGGGCTTATAGTAGAAGGTGTGTCGGTCGCAAGTAGGTCTTGGTCTTCTCTCTACCAGGTTGGCTATGTAGTGAGTGGTAAGGACATCGACCTCTTTTTTGTCCTGGTACTTGACAACCAAGGTGTTCCCTTTCCTGGCGAAGGTGGATTGGTGGCACTGGAGTCTCTCTGCAGCCAGGGTCTTGGGTGGCCCCCTGTCAGCCCTCACAACGCCTGTCATGGTGGTGTTCTTGGTGAGCAGGTACTCGCCAAGGCGAAGAGTGTACCATTTATTGGTCACCACATGTCTACCCTCCTCCAACAAGCCCCGATTAGGTAGACCACCACACTCTCAGACATGCTGAGGTGCGAGGAGGCAATTTCAGGGGTGCTGTAGGCTGTGTCCTTACCATAGTACACCTCGAAGTTCCAGGAATACCCGCTCCATTTGGCATCAGATGGGCAGAGGATGAATACTTTTATGCCAAACCTGGACCTCTTGGTGCGAATAAACTGCTTGAACCCCAGCCTGCCCTTCCACAGCATCAGAGACTCATCCACAGCAATGTCCCTGCCAGGCAACACCAACGACTGACAGCGCTGGCGAATGAGGTCAAGATAGGGTTCAATGTGGGTCCTGGGGGAGTTTTTAGTCACGCTAGCAGCAGGCGAGAAGCGAAGAAACTTGAGGAGGCACAGGAAACGTGAGCGGCCCATCACCTCAGACGTGAAACACTTAAGGCCAGAATAGGCGAACCTTCAGGCCCAATACACGTGGTAGTTTATGTATACCTATTGACATCAAGAGGGAAACAAACACGTACATGTGGCCAGTCATATATATGTGTGTATATATATACGGTATGTCATATATATATGTATGTATATGTATATATATATGTATATATGTATATATATGTATATACATATATACATATATATATATATATATATATGTATATATATATATATATATATATGTACCATAATAACTATATATATATGTATATATATATATATATACGGTATATATATATATATATATATAACATATGTATATATATATATGTATATATATATATATATATATATATATATATATATATATATTACGAAATATATATATATGTAATATATATATATATATATATATATATATATATATATATATATATATATATATATATATATATATATATATATATATATATATATATAAGTTTCATTACAACATTATGCCATATTGACATGTTATTGTAGGTAAAAAGTAAAGTTATTGTCCTTTTCCGAAGTAGCTGCCTTAGTGGCCGTGTTTGGAAAAACTATATGCTGGGGCGAGCCAGCTGAACATGTGAAGACGGAAGATTGCGACTCATGAAATTTTGAATTCTATATGATCTTCATTGCAGTTTCTGTTAGGTGCAAGGGGATATCTACAGTAGCCCAGGTAAGAAGAGGTATGGGAGTGTGGTAACTGGAGCGTGATAAAGTGCTTGCCACATTTAAGTACCAGTGTAGTTTGGGTCAATAAAGGGTTGCCAAGGTTCAGTATAGCGCGTCTTCTGATCTGCTGTTACAGCCTAACATTCCCAGGGACTTGGTCAGTTTGCCACTGACCATGGCATCTCATCCTGTTTGAGGCCAGGGACTGGCAATCTTGGTCTCCTCTGTTCTTTCCAACCCTCCTTGGGGACTCAATTTTGCCTGTGGATGGTAGTATCCTGTTCAGGATGGGCTCACAACTGAGGATTTGGCTTCTAGCGGACTCCTAAACTAGTTGCTATTGATCTTTCTTTGTTTTTTAAATTTTGCCAGGAAGAAAATCTTGCTTCTGTTAAAGATCTTGTTGCTTCTCAGTTAGGAGGTTTAAAAGTAATTCTGTGCCACTACTGACCCCTCACCAGCCCCATGTGTCATTGGACCTGGACTTGATACAGTTCAGTGTCCTTTTTCCCTAGAGTCCTGATGCAAAAAGGTGTGTGGAGTCACACCAGATCAGGGGGCCAGGTGGGATCGTCTGCAGGCTAAGGAGTGCCTCTTAGCGTTCCGCCCACCAAGGATGACATTAGGAGGATCAGAGTCTTATCCCACTCAGTGATTGGGCCATTTCAGGACTGGTCAGTGAGGGTGGAGTACCCCAGTTGAAGGGCCAATGTCACTGACCCTCCCTCTCCCATTGACCAGCAAACACACATCCACAGCCTTCTGCCTGGTGGACAGGCCTGCTTTCGATTTAAGCTTCATGCCCAGCCATGTTGCCTTTGTCTTTGCTCCTGCAACACCTCCCAGGGTCCCACCTGAGCATACTCGACAGCCATCTCCTCCGGAGGTGATAATTTCCTCTGATAGGGATGATCGTCATGCCCTGTTTGATTCACCTTCATATAAGGAGGCTCGGGAAGCCGATGTCTCTAGGGCCTGACTCAGCACATCTAAGCTTGGAACTGGGCAGCCCTACGAACTGGAGGGGAGATGAGGGGCAGCACACAAGTCCGCACCCACACCTCCATGCACCATCTCGCGACAAGCTACATCACATCAGTGTTTGTGGATGCAATGGGCCAGAGGACTGATTATGAATGTCTATCACAAATTATGACGCTACCTGCATGAAGGTGTTCCATCTTCCTTGACAGAGTGCAGCCTGTCCAGTTCTTTATGGAGCAAGCTAACAAGTCTTACTTGAAGGCTATCCTGGGCGAGTAGGTTGCCGTAATCTATAATGTGGCGGGTCAGGAGGTGTATGGGAGCTGCTCTGGTTAACTCCTAACTTCCACAATGCTTTAAACCCTGTGCCTGGAGCCACATGTCACCCAGACACCTGGAAGTGGCCAGGATGGAGGAGTGGTTGCCAGGTCTAGGGACACCTCAGCTACCTCTTTTACGGGTGTGGGCCCTCCACCTTGTTGCCTGGAACCTCACCCTCTTAGACCTGGAGGAACAGCTCTTTAACCCCTTATGCACAAGCCACCCAGTGTACTATGTAGAAGGTGCACTGCCACTACGATTGGCGGTAGTCTTGGTCTTCTCTACCAGGTTGGCTGTGGTGAGTGGTAGGGACATCGACCTGCGATGTGCTTGACAACTAAGGTGTTCCCCCTGGCGGTGGATTGGTGGCACTGGAGTCTCTCTGCAGCCAGGGTCTTGGGTGGCCCCTGTCAGCCCTCACGCCTGTCATGGTGGTGTTCTTGGTGACAGGTACTAGGCGAAGACTGGTGTACCATTTATTGGTCACCACATGTCTACCCTCCTCCAACAAGCCCCGCATTGAACCACCACACTCTCAGACATGCTGAGGTGCGAGGAGGCAATTTCAGGGGTGCTGTGGGCTGTGTCCTTACCATAGTACACCTCGAAGTTCCAGGAATACCGCTCCATTTGGCATCAGATGGGCAGAGGATGAATACTTTTATGCCAAACCTGGACCTCTTGGTGCGAATAAACTGCTTGAACCCCAGCCTGCCCTTCCACAGCATCAGAGACTCATCCACAGCAATGTCCCTGCCAGGCAACACCAACACTGACAGCGCTGGTAATGAGGTCAGATAGGGTTCAATGTGGGTCCTGGGAGTTTTTAGTCACGCTAGCAGCAGGCGGCGAAGAAACTTGAGGCACAGGAAGCGTGGAGCCCATCACCTCAGGCGTGAAACACTTAAGGCCAGAATAGGCGAACCTTCAGGCCCAATACATGTGTCGTGGTAGTTTATGTATACCTATTATTGACATCAAGGGAAACAAACACGTACATAGCCCCAGTCACTGGGGTCCACACAACACCATTTATTTTATGTTTCCCTGTTTCAGCCTTGTCTGCCCTCTCATTCATCCACTTACATAGCATCAACAACATTGTTGTCAAAATATGGATAAATGCATCCTTAGGTGGCGTGAAAGAGGGTACAGTGGTGGTGGGCGGCATAGCGAGGTCGGCGTCATCCATGGCGCCATGAAACAATGGCAGCGGGTCAGGGCGGGTGTCACTGAAGGTCGCCCATAAACCTCCACCCCTGGTCAACCACAGGCTCTACATCATTGCCTATGTCATCATTTGTGTCATAATCACAGTCACTACAACTATCATCACTATCCTCACTATCCTGGCACATATTCGGGTCAGAGTCTGGACGCTTGGTCAGACATGGCAAGTAGGGCAAAAAGCACTATGGCAGTAAAATCCTCGTCTGGCGTGCTCACTAAGGCAAAAACAATACTGAATGCTTAGCAGGACATAATGAGTGGCTAATGGCGATGGCGTGTCATATGGTGTCACACCTATCTCAATGCCCATTGGCTAGAGGGGTATTGTGGGTGAGTCATGCATGACTCACGTACATCCCAGGCTAGCATACAAGCCAAAACAAAACGAAATAATACAAGCATGTACTTGCCCTATACGATTGTAGGCGATATTGTACATGTCACGAGGTTGTATTCATACCCATACCTCGTGCTGAGCTTGTATTTAAAGGGTTAAAGCCATTTATGGCCTCAACGATGCCTGCAGACTCTACATCGTTGTCACCAAACTGTGGGCCTGGAAGAGGCCTACCTGAGTCACCTCAGACTCACCTTCTCACAGGTGAAGAGGGCATCCTTTGGAGGTCCCCTACTCCTTCTTGGTAAGGACAAACTCTAGGAGGCCATCCATTCCTCTAAAAGCAATGCTGATATGGCTCTTCACTAGTCGCAATCCGGGCTCTCATGACCACATCCTGCCCTTGACACATTAATAGTGGACTTCTTCCTCTACTACTACAAGGCCCAATACCTCTACCACTGGAGATACCCCATCTTTTTGCCCAAAGGACTCTGAGTTCTCAGGGAAGGCTATAGAATCCCCCTTCTTTGCCCTCTGGTCTCTTAACAGTCACTTCAAGGACTTCAGAGGCTATTCCCCAGGCTCTCTCAAGGACAAGCCTTTCAGTTGTAGGTCCAGCAACTGAGGGACATAGGTGCCATAGAGGAGGCATTCCCGTCACCATGTTTTTACAACCACATGTTTGTGGTTCCAAAGGCCTCCAGGGAGTTCAGGTCCATCATTGACCTCTCCATTCTCAACAACTATTGTGCGAAGGGACTCTTTAGCAGCTCCTGGTCCCTCTTCCAGATCTTCTTGGCCCCTTTACTGTGTTGCGCTGCCATTTCACCACACACATCGAGGATATAGTGCATAAAGTCCTTTTTATATGATGGTGTGGTGTTACGGAAGGCCAGGTAGGAATTTAGTAGGACTCAGAATATGAAATGGATGCCTAGTTTCTTGAACCAAGCGAGGACTTTTCTCATAGGAATATGGTTCAAGGAGCTGGTCGGTCTTATCCACGCTCCCATGAGGGCATTGTACCTCTCGATGTGCTGGGGCTTATAGTAGAAGGTGTGTCGGTCAAAGTAGGTCTTGGTCTTCTCTACCAGGTTGGCTATGTAGTGAGTGGTAAGGACATCGACCTCTTTTTTGTCCTGGTACTTGACAACCAAGGTGTTCCCTTTCCTGGCGAAGGTGGATTGGTGGCACTGGAGTCTCTCTGCAGCCAGGGTCTTGGGTGGCCCCCTGTCAGCCCTCACAACGCCTGTCATGGTGGTGTTCTTGGTGAGCAGGTACTGCCAAGGCGAAGACTGGTGTACCATTTATTGGTCACCACATGTCTACCCTCCTCCAACAAGCCCCGCATTAGGTAGACCACCACACTCTCAGACATGCTGAGGTGCGAGGAGGCAATTTCAGGGTGCTGTAGGCTGTGTCCTTACCATAGTACACCTCGAGTTCCAGGAATACCCGCTCCATTTGGCATCAGATGGGCAGAGGATGAATACTTTTATGCCAAACCTGGACCTCTTGGTGCGAATAAACTGCTTGAACCCCAGCCTGCCCTTCCACAGCATCAGAGACTCATCCACAGCAATGTCCCTGCCAGGCAACACCAACGACTGACAGCGCTGGCGAATGAGGTCAAGATAGGGTTCAATGTGGGTCCTGGGGGAGTTTTTAGTCACGCTAGCAGCAGGCGAGAAGCGAAGAAACTTGAGGAGGCACAGGAAACGTGAGCGGCCCATCACCTCAGACGTGAAACACTTAAGGCCAGAATAGGCGAACCTTCAGGCCCAATACATGTGTATACGTGGTAGTTTATGTATACCTATTGACATCAAGAGGGAAACAAACACGTACATGTCGCCCCGAGTCACTGGGGTCCACACAACACCATTTATTTTATGTTTCCCTGTTTCAGCTATGTACTTGTCTGCCCTCTCATTCATCCACTTACACATAGCATCAACAACATTGTTGTCAAAAATATGGATAAATGCATCCTTAGGTGACGTGAAAGAGGGTACAGTGGTGGTGGACGGCATAGCGAGGTCGGCGTCATCCATGACGCCATGAAACAATGGCAGCGGGTCAGGGCGGGTGTCACTGAAGGGGTCGCCCATAAACCTCCACCCCTGGTCAACCACAGGCTCTACATCATTGCCTATGTCATCATTTGTGTCATAATCACAGTCACTCGCACAACTATCATCACTATCCTCACTATCCCCTGGCACATATTCCGGGTCAGAGTCTGACGCTTGGTCAGACATGGCAAGTTAGTAGGGCAAAAAGCACTATGGCAGTAAAATCCTCCGTACGCGTGCTCACTAAGGCAAAAACAATACTGAATGCTTAGCAGGACATAATGAGTGGCTAATGAGCGATGACGTGTCATATGGTGTCACACCTATCTCAATGCCCATTGGCT
This sequence comes from Portunus trituberculatus, assembly GCF_017591435.1. NCBI lineage: Eukaryota > Metazoa > Arthropoda > Malacostraca > Decapoda > Portunidae > Portunus > Portunus trituberculatus. Next base: position 15,253,972 of record NC_059302.1, on the reverse strand, counting down.
AGAGGGGTATTGTAGGTGGAGTCATGCATGACTCACGTACATCCCAGGCTAGCATACAAGCCAAAGAAACAAAGAAACGAAATAATACAAGCATGTACTTGCCCCTATACGATTGTAAGGCGCGATATTGTACACGTGTACGAGCTTGTATGCGCGTACGAGGGCCCATACCTCGTACACGCGTACGAGCTTGTATTTAAAGGGTTAAAGCCATTCGTATGGCCCTCAACGATGCCTGCAGACTCTACATACGTTGTCACCAAACTGTGGGCCTGGAAGAGAGAGGCCTACCTGAGTCACCTCAGACTCACCTTCTCACAGGTGAAGAGGGGCATCCTTTGGAGGTCCCCTACTCCTTCTTGGTAAGGACAAACTCTAGGAGGCCATCCATTCCCTCATAGAAGGGTGGAAGCATGGAATAGTTTAGACGTGGAAGTGGTCAACGCAAGGAATATTCATGATTTTAAGAAAAAGCTGGACATTAATAGATATGGAGACGGGACAACACGAGCATAGCTCTTTTCCCGTATGTTACAATTAGGTAAATACAATTAGGTAAATACACACACACACACACACACACACACATATATATATATATATATATATATATATATATATATATATATATATATATATATATATATATATATATATATATATATATATATATATATATATATATATATATATATATATATATATATATATATATATATATATATATATATATATATATATATATATATATATATATATATATATATATATATATATATATATATATATATATATATATATATATATATATATATATATATATATATATATATATATATATATATATATATATATATATATATATATATATATATATATATATATATATATATATATATATATATATATATATATATATATATATATATATATATATATATATATATATATATATAAGTTTCATTACAACATTATGCCATATTGACATGTTATTGAGTAAAATGAAGTGTGTCCTTTCGAAGTGGCTGCCTTGGCATTGTTTTGGAAAAACTATATGCTGGGGCGAAATATTGGCTGAAGACATGTGGAAGATTACCGACTCATGAAATTTTGAATTCTATGATCTTCATTCAGTTTCTGTTAGGTGCAGGGATATCTACAGTAGCCCAGGTAAGAGGTATGGGGAGTGTGGTAACTGGAGCCGTGATAAAGTGCTTGCCACATTTAAGTACCAGTGTAGTTTGGGTCAATAAAGGGTTGCCAAGGTTCAGTATAAGCGCACGTCTTCTGATCTGCTGTTACAGCCTAACATTCCCAGGGACTTGGTCAGTTTGCCACTGACCATGGCATCTCATCCTGTTTAGGAGGCCAGGGACTGGCAATCTTGGGTCTCCTCTGTTCTTTCCAACCCTCATGGGGACTCAATTTTGCCTGTGGATGGTAGTATCCTGTTCAGGATGGGCTCACAACTGAGGATTTGGCTTCACAGCGGAGCTCTAAGCCTTTAGTTGCTATTGATCTTTCTTTGTTTTTTAAATTTTGCCAGGAAGAAAATCTTGCTTCTGTTAAAGATCTTGTTGCTTCTCAGTTAGGAGGTTTAAGTAATTCTGTGCCACCCACTACTGACCCCTCCTTTTCCAGCCCCGCCCTTGTCATTGGACCTGGACTTGATACAGTTCAGTGTCCTTTTTCCCTAGAGTCCTGATGCAAAAAGGTGTGTGGAGTCACACCAGATCAGGGGGCCAGGTGGGATCGTCTGCAGGCTAGAGGTGCCTCTTAAGCGTTCACGCCCACCAAAGGATGACATTAGGAGGATCAAGAAGTCTTATCCCACCTCAGTGATTAGGCCCATTTCCAGGACTAGTCAGTAGGGGTGGGTACTAGTTGAGGAAGGGGCCCAATGTCACATGACCCTCCCCTCTCCCATTGACCAGCAAACACACATCCACAGCCTTCTGCCTGAGAGTGGACAGGCCTGCTTTCGATTTAAGCTTCATGTTAGCCATGTTGCCTTTGTCTTTGCTCCTGCAACACCTCCCAGGGTCCACCTGACATACTCTGACAGCCATCTCCTCGGAGGTGATAATTTCCTCCCTGATAGGGATGATCGTCATGCCCTGTTTGATTCACCTTCATACTCTGGGTAGGAGGGCTCAGGGGCTTCGATGTCTCTAGGGCCTGACTCAGCACATCTAAGCTTGGAGAAACAGAACTGGCCACTACGAGGACTGGAGGGGAGATGAGGGGCACAAGTCCGCACCCCACACCACCTCCATGCACCATCTCATGACAAACTACATCACATCAGTGTTTGTGGATGCAATGGGCCAGAGGACTGATTATGAATGTCCTATCACACCAGGTACTGACACTTTACCTGCATGAAGGTGTTCCATCTTCCTTGACAGAGTGCAGCCTGTCCAGTTCTTTATGGAGCAAGCTAACAAGTCTTACTTGAAGGCTATCCTTCAGGTAGGTTTGCCATAATCTATAATGTGGCAGGTCAGGAGGTGTATGGGAAAGCTGCTCTGGTTAACTCTAACTTCCACAATGCTTTAAACCCTGGTGCCTGAGAGCCACATGTCACCCATGAACACCTGGAAGTGGCCAGGATGGAGGGAGTGGTTGCCAGGTCTAGGGACACCCTCAACTACCTCTTTTGGTGCTTGGGGCCCTCCACCTGCTTGTTGCCTGGAACCTCCCCCCTCCCCTCTTAGACCTGGAGGAACAGCTCTTTAACCCCTTCGCCACAAGGGCGCCCCCCCGCGCCCCACCCAGTGTACAAGCTGAAACATGTCGCGTGCACTGCCACTCGCACTCAGTTAACTCATGTTTTCACTCATTTTCTATGGTCATATGTCTTTATTTTTATGTTCAACAGATAGTAGACATCTCATTGAAGGTTATGGTAGGCTTTGTTTGTTTGTGTTAGGTTCGGTTGCCTCACATCGATAGCGTAAATTTAGGTTACGTTTACGTATGTAAAGAAATATTTTATGGCCTGAATATTTCTGACATACGCTTCATTGATGTCTCTACTATATGCTGAGCAAAAAAAAAAAGGTCAAAATATATATATATATATATATATATATATATATATATATATATATATATATATATATATATATATATATATATATACAAGGTGCAAACCCACTTGAATGGGTGGAAGCGTGGGTTGCTGCTCACCCGCCCTGCACACCACCCGCATCTCCCATTACACCACCAAGTACACCACCAGTGTCACCTCACACCTTTACCCCAATTACGTAATTAGATTATGTTCTTTGCTCAACAATAATAATAATAACAATAATAATGTAATAATACCGTATTGTATTACCAATAGGCTATGTACTAATTTACAAAATAATAATAATATATATTATAATGCATAATTATATTATTATTATTATTATTATTATTATTATTATTATTATTATTGTACTCACATTCACATGGGCGATGATGGGCTTGAGTGGCTTGGTGGGGAGGGAAGGGGGAAGGATTAGTGGGTGCCAGTGCCACTGAGACCTGGCTGTGGCTCCCATGGCTTGGGCTTGGGCCTTCCCTTGGCACCTCCCTTCTTGCGTGGTGCAATCTTGGGAGCCTCTGCCTCCCCATGCCCATGGTAGGATATGTAGTGGTTGTGGCAACACAGGGCAGGCTCTCCAGGACACCCAGGGCAGTGGTAGATGGTGTCCTTCCTCAGACTGAACTCCCGAGAGTACACATGGCAGGGCTTTTTTTTTTTTTTTCTGGGCGAAAGGGGTGAGGCAGTGCATTAGGTCCTCCTTCTTGGCTTTCTTTGTTGGTGGTGTGCGAAGGGGACTCTTTAGCAGCTCCTGGTCCCTCTTCCAGATCTTCTTGGCCCCTTTACTGTGTTGCGCTGCCATTTCACCACACACATCGAGGATATAGTGCATAAAGTCCTTTTTATATGATGGTGTGGTGTTACGGAAGGCCAGGTAGGAATTTAGTAGGACTCAGAATATGAAATGGATGCCTAGTTTCTTGAACCAAGCGAGGACTTTTCTCATAGGAATATGGTTCAAGGAGCTGGTCGGTCTTATCCACGCTCCCCATGAGGGCATTGTACCTCTCGATGTGCTGGGGCTTATAGTAGAAGGTGTGTCGGTCGCCGAAGTAGGTCTTGGTCTTCTCTACCAGGTTGGCTATGTAGTGAGTGGTAAGGACATCGACCTCTTTTTTGTCCTGGTACTTGACAACCAAGGTGTTCCCTTTCCTGGCGAAGGTGGATTGGTGGCACTGGAGTCTCTCTGCAGCCAGGGTCTTGGGTGGCCCCCTGTCAGCCCTCACAACGCCTGTCATGGTGGTGTTCTTGGTGAGCAGGTACTCGCCAAGGCGAAGACTGGTGTACCATTTATTGGTCACCACATGTCTACCCTCCTCCAACAAGCCCCGCATTAGGTAGACCACCACACTCTCAGACATGCTGAGGTGCGAGGAGGCAATTTCAGGGGTGCTGTAGGCTGTGTCCTTACCATAGTACACCTCGAAGTTCCAGGAATACCCGCTCCATTTGGCATCAGATGGGCAGAGGATGAATACTTTTATGCCAAACCTGGACCTCTTGGTGCGAATAAACTGCTTGAACCCCAGCCTGCCCTTCCACAGCATCAGAGACTCATCCACAGCAATGTCCCTGCCAGGCAACACCAACGACTGACAGCGCTGGCGAATGAGGTCAAGATAGGGTTCAATGTGGGTCCTGGGGGAGTTTTTAGTCACGCTAGCAGCAGGCGAGAAGCGAAGAAACTTGAGGAGGCACAGGAAGCGTGAGCGCCCATCACCTCAGGCGTGAAACACTTAAGGCCAGAATAGGCGAACCTTCAGGCCCAATACATGTGTATACGTGGTAGTTTATGTATACCTATTGACATCAAGAGGGAAACAAACACGTACATGTCGCCCCGAGTCACTGGGGTCCACACAACACCATTTATTTTATGTTTCCCTGTTTCAGCTATGTACTTGTCTGCCCTCTCATTCATCCACTTACACATAGCATCAACAACATTGTTGTCAAAATATGGATAAATGCATCCTTAGGTGACGTGAAAGAGGGTACAGTGGTGGTGGACGGCATAGCGGTCGGCGTCATCCATGACGCCATGAAACAATGGCAGCGGGTCAGGGCGGGTGTCACTGAAGGGTCGCCCATAAACCTCCACCCTGGTCAACCACAGGCTCTACATCATTGCCTATGTCATCATTTGTGTCATAATCACAGTCACTCACAACTATCATCACTATCCTCACTATCCCCTGGCACATATTCCGGGTCAGAGTCTGACGCTTGGTCAGACATGGCAAGTTAGTAGGGCAAAAAGCACTATGGCAGTAAAATCCTCCGTACGCGTGCTCACTAAGGCAAAAACAATACTGAATGCTTAGCAGGACATAATGAGTGGCTAATGAGCGATGACGTGTCATATGGTGTCACACCTATCTCAATGCCCATTGGCTAGAGGGGTATTGTAGGTGGAGTCATGCATGACTCACGTACATCCCAGGCTAGCATACAAGCCAAAGAAACAAAGAAACGAAATAATACAAGCATGTACTTGCCCCTATACGATTGTAAGGCGCGATATTGTACACGTGTACGAGCTTGTATGCGCGTACGAGGGCCCATACCTCACACAGCGTCTGACTTGTATTTAAAGGGTTAAAGCCATTCGTATGGCCCTCAACGATGCCTGCAGACTCTACATACGTTGTCACCAAACTGTGGGCCTGGAAGAGAGAGGCCTACCTGAGTCACCTCAGACTCACCTTCTCACAGGTGAAGAGGGGCATCCTTTGGAGGTCCCCTACTCCTTCTTGGTAAGGACAAACTCTAGGAGGCCATCCATTCCCTCATAGAAGGGTGGAAGCATGGAATAGTTTAGACGTGGAAGTGGTCAACGCAAGGAATATTCATGATTTTAAGAAAAAGCTGGACATTAATAGATATGGAGCGGGACAACACGAGCATAGCTCTTTTCCGTATGTTACAATTAGGTAAATACAATTAGGTAAATACACACACACACACACACACACACACATATATATATATATATATATATATATATATATATATATATATATATATATATATATATATATATATATATATATATATATATATATATATATATATATATATATATATATATATATATATATATATATATATATATATATATATATATATATATATATATATATATATATATATATATATATATATATATATATATATATATATATATATATATATATATATATATATATATATATATATATATATATATATATATATATATATATATATATATATATATATATATATATATATATATATATATATATATATATATATATATATATATATATATATATATATATATATATATATATATATATATATATATATATATATATATATATAAGTTTCATTACAACATTATGCCATATTGACATGTTATTGAGTAAAATGAAGTGTGTCCTTTCGAAGTGGCTGCCTTGGCATTGTTTTGGAAAAACTATATGCTGGGGCGAAATATTGGCTGAAGACATGTGGAAGATTACCGACTCATGAAATTTTGAATTCTATGATCTTCATTCAGTTTCTGTTAGGTGCAGGGATATCTACAGTAGCCCAGGTAAGAGGTATGGGGAGTGTGGTAACTGGAGCCGTGATAAAGTGCTTGCCACATTTAAGTACCAGTGTAGTTTGGGTCAATAAAGGGTTGCCAAGGTTCAGTATAAGCGCACGTCTTCTGATCTGCTGTTACAGCCTAACATTCCCAGGGACTTGGTCAGTTTGCCACTGACCATGGCATCTCATCCTGTTTAGGAGGCCAGGGACTGGCAATCTTGGGTCTCCTCTGTTCTTTCCAACCCTCATGGGGACTCAATTTTGCCTGTGGATGGTAGTATCCTGTTCAGGATGGGCTCACAACTGAGGATTTGGCTTCACAGCGGAGCTCTAAGCCTTTAGTTGCTATTGATCTTTCTTTGTTTTTTAAATTTTGCCAGGAAGAAAATCTTGCTTCTGTTAAAGATCTTGTTGCTTCTCAGTTAGGAGGTTTAAGTAATTCTGTGCCACCCACTACTGACCCCTCCTTTTCCAGCCCCGCCCTTGTCATTGGACCTGGACTTGATACAGTTCAGTGTCCTTTTTCCCTAGAGTCCTGATGCAAAAAGGTGTGTGGAGTCACACCAGATCAGGGGGCCAGGTGGGATCGTCTGCAGGCTAGAGGTGCCTCTTAAGCGTTCACGCCCACCAAAGGATGACATTAGGAGGATCAAGAAGTCTTATCCCACCTCAGTGATTAGGCCCATTTCCAGGACTAGTCAGTAGGGGTGGGTACTAGTTGAGGAAGGGGCCCAATGTCACATGACCCTCCCCTCTCCCATTGACCAGCAAACACACATCCACAGCCTTCTGCCTGAGAGTGGACAGGCCTGCTTTCGATTTAAGCTTCATGTTAGCCATGTTGCCTTTGTCTTTGCTCCTGCAACACCTCCCAGGGTCCACCTGACATACTCTGACAGCCATCTCCTCGGAGGTGATAATTTCCTCCCTGATAGGGATGATCGTCATGCCCTGTTTGATTCACCTTCATACTCTGGGTAGGAGGGCTCAGGGGCTTCGATGTCTCTAGGGCCTGACTCAGCACATCTAAGCTTGGAGAAACAGAACTGGCCACTACGAGGACTGGAGGGAGATGAGGGGCACAAGTCCGCACCCCACACCACCTCCATGCACCATCTCATGACAAACTACATCACATCAGTGTTTGTGGATGCAATGGGCCAGAGGACTGATTATGAATGTCCTATCACACCAGGTACTGACACTTTACCTGCATGAAGGTGTTCCATCTTCCTTGACAGAGTGCAGCCTGTCCAGTTCTTTATGGAGCAAGCTAACAAGTCTTACTTGAAGGCTATCCTTCAGGTAGGTTTGCCATAATCTATAATGTGGCAGGTCAGGAGGTGTATGGGAAAGCTGCTCTGGTTAACTCTAACTTCCACAATGCTTTAAACCCTGGTGCCTGAGAGCCACATGTCACCCATGAACACCTGGAAGTGGCCAGGATGGAGGGAGTGGTTGCCAGGTCTAGGGACACCCTCAACTACCTCTTTTGGTGCTTGGGGGCCCTCCACCTGCTTGTTGCCTGGAACCTCCCCCCTCCCCTCTTAGACCTGGAGGAACAGCTCTTTAACCCCTTCGCCACAAGGGCGCCCCCCCGCGCCCCACCCAGTGTACAAGCTGAAACATGTCGCGTGCACTGCCACTACGCACTCAGTTAACTCATGTTTTCACTCATTTTCTATGGTCATATGTCTTTATTTTTATGTTCAACAGATAGTAGACATCTCATTGAAGGTTATGGTAGGCTTTGTTTGTTTGTGTTAGGTTCGGTTGCCTCACATCGATAGCGTAAATTTAGGTTACGTTTACGTATGTAAAGAAATATTTTATGGCCTGAATATTTCTGACATACGCTTCATTGATGTCTCTACTATATGCTGAGCAAAAAAAAAAAAAAAAGGTCAAAATATATATATATATATATATATATATATATATATATATATATATATATATATATATATATATATATATATATAAATACAAGGTGCAAACCCACTTGAATGGGTGGAAGCGTGGGTTGCTGCTCACCCGCCCTGCACACCACCCGCATCTCCCATTACACCACCAAGTACACCACCAGTGTCACCTCACACCTTTACCCCAATTACGTAATTAGATTATGTTCTTTGCTCAACAATAATAATAATAACAATAATAATGTAATAATACCGTATTGTATTACCAATAGGCTATGTACTAATTTACAAAATAATAATAATATATATTATAATGCATAATTATATTATTATTATTATTATTATTATTATTATTATTATTATTATTATTATTATTATTATTATTATTGTACTCACATTCACATGGGCGATGATGGGCTTGAGTGGCTTGGTGGGGAGGGAAGGGGGAAGGATTAGTGGGTGCCAGTGCCACTGAGACCTGGCTGTGGCTCCCATGGCTTGGGCTTGGGCCCTCCCTTGGCACCTCCCTTCTTGCGTGGTGCAATCTTGGGAGCCTCTGCCTCCCCATGCCCATGGTAGGATATGTAGTGGTTGTGGCAACACAGGGCAGGCTCTCCAGGACACCCAGGGCAGTGGTAGATGGTGTCCTTCCTCAGACTGAACTCCCGAGAGTACACATGGCAGGGCTTTTTTTTTTTTTTTCTGGGCGAAAGGGGTGAGGCAGTGCATTAGGTCCTCCTTCTTGGCTTTCTTTGTTGGTGGTGTGCGAAGGGGACTCTTTAGCAGCTCCTGGTCCCTCTTCCAGATCTTCTTGGCCCCTTTACTGTGTTGCGCTGCCATTTCACCACACACATCGAGGATATAGTGCATAAAGTCCTTTTTATATGATGGTGTGGTGTTACGGAAGGCCAGGTAGGAATTTAGTAGGACTCAGAATATGAAATGGATGCCTAGTTTCTTGAACCAAGCGAGGGACTTTTTCTCATAGGAATATGGTTCAAGGAGCTGGTCGGTCTTATCCACGCTCCCCATGAGGGCATTGTACCTCTCGATGTGCTGGGGCTTATAGTAGAAGGTGTGTCGGTCGCCGAAGTAGGTCTTGGTCTTCTCTACCAGGTTGGCTATGTAGTGAGTGGTAAGGACATCGACCTCTTTTTTGTCCTGGTACTTGACAACCAAGGTGTTCCCTTTCCTGGCGAAGGTGGATTGGTGGCACTGGAGTCTCTCTGCAGCCAGGGTCTTGGGTGGCCCCCTGTCAGCCCTCACAACGCCTGTCATGGTGGTGTTCTTGGTGAGCAGGTACTCGCCAAGGCGAAGACTGGTGTACCATTTATTGGTCACCACATGTCTACCCTCCTCCAACAAGCCCCGCATTAGGTAGACCACCACACTCTCAGACATGCTGAGGTGCGAGGAGGCAATTTCAGGGGTGCTGTAGGCTGTGTCCTTACCATAGTACACCTCGAAGTTCCAGGAATACCCGCTCCATTTGGCATCAGATGGGCAGAGGATGAATACTTTTATGCCAAACCTGGACCTCTTGGTGCGAATAAACTGCTTGAACCCCAGCCTGCCCTTCCACAGCATCAGAGACTCATCCACAGCAATGTCCCTGCCAGGCAACACCAACGACTGACAGCGCTGGCGAATGAGGTCAAGATAGGGTTCAATGTGGGTCCTGGGGGAGTTTTTAGTCACGCTAGCAGCAGGCGAGAAGCGAAGAAACTTGAGGAGGCACAGGAAACGTGAGCGGCCCATCACCTCAGACGTGAAACACTTAAGGCCAGAATAGGCGAACCTTCAGGCCCAATACATGTGTATACGTGGTAGTTTATGTATACCTATTGACATCAAGAGGGAAACAAACACGTACATGTCGCCCAGTCATGGCAATCTTGGGTCTCCTCTGTTCTTTCCAACCCTCATGGGGACTCAATTTTGCCTGTGGATGGTAGTATCCTGTTCAGGATGGGCTCACAACTGAGGATTTGGCTTCACAGCGGAGCTCTAAGCCTTTAGTTGCTATTGATCTTTCTTTGTTTTTTAAATTTTGCCAGGAAGAAAATCTTGCTTCTGTTAAAGATCTTGTTGCTTCTCAGTTAGGAGGTTTAAGTAATTCTGTGCCACCCACTACTGACCCCTCCTTTTCCAGCCCCGCCCTTGTCATTGGACCTGGACTTGATACAGTTCAGTGTCCTTTTTCCCTAGAGTCCTGATGCAAAAAGGTGTGTGGAGTCACACCAGATCAGGGGGCCAGGTGGGATCGTCTGCAGGCTAGAGGTGCCTCTTAAGCGTTCACGCCCACCAAAGGATGACATTAGGAGGATCAAGAAGTCTTATCCCACCTCAGTGATTAGGCCCATTTCAGGACTAGTCAGTGAGGGTGGAGTACCGTCTTGGTCTTCTCTACCAGGTTGGCTATGTAGTGAGTGGTAAGGACATCGACCTCTTTTTTGTCCTGGTACTTGACAACCAAGGTGTTCCCTTTCCTGGCGAAGGTGGATTGGTGGCACTGGAGTCTCTCTGCAGCCAGGGTCTTGGGTGGCCCCCTGTCAGCCCTCACAACGCCTGTCATGGTGGTGTTCTTGGTGAGCAGGTACTGCCAAGGCGAAGACTGGTGTACCATTTATTGGTCACCACATGTCTACCCTCCTCCAACAAGCCCCGCATTAGGTAGACCACCACACTCTCAGACATGCTGAGGTGCGAGGAGGCAATTTCAGGGGTGCTGTAGGCTGTGTCCTTACCATAGTACACCTCGAAGTTCCAGGAATACCCGCTCCATTTGGCATCAGATGGGCAGAGGATGAATACTTTTATGCCAAACCTGGACCTCTTGGTGCGAATAAACTGCTTGAACCCCAGCCTGCCCTTCCACAGCATCAGAGACTCATCCACAGCAATGTCCCTGCCAGGCAACACCAACGACTGACAGCGCTGGCGAATGAGGTCAAGATAGGGTTCAATGTGGGTCCTGGGGGAGTTTTTAGTCACGCTAGCAGCAGGCGAGCGAAGAAACTTGAGGAGGCACAGGAAACGTGAGCGGCCCATCACCTCAGACGTGAAACACTTAAGGCCAGAATAGGCGAACCTTCAGGCCCAATACATGTGTATACGTGGTAGTTTATGTATACCTATTGACATCAAGAGGAAACAAACACGTACATGTCGCCCCGAGTCACTGGGGTCCACACAACACCATTTATTTTATGTTTCCCTGTTTCAGCTATGTACTTGTCTGCCCTCTCATTCATCCACTTACACATAGCATCAACAACATTGTTGTCAAAAATATGGATAAATGCATCCTTAGGTGACGTGAAAGAGGGTACAGTGGTGGTGGACGGCATAGCGAGGTCGGCGTCATCCATGACGCCATGAAACAATGGCAGCGGGTCAGGGCGGGTGTCACTGAAGGGGTCGCCCATAAACCTCCACCCCTGGTCAACCACAGGCTCTACATCATTGCCTATGTCATCATTTGTGTCATAATCACAGTCACTCGCACAACTATCATCACTATCCTCACTATCCCCTGGCACATATTCCGGGTCAGAGTCTGACGCTTGGTCAGACATGGCAAGTTAGTAGGGCAAAAAGCACTATGGCAGTAAAATCCTCCGTACGCGTGCTCACTAAGGCAAAAACAATACTGAATGCTTAGCAGGACATAATGAGTGGCTAATGAGCGATGACGTGTCATATGGTGTCACACCTATCTCAATGCCCATTGGCTAGAGGGGTATTGTAGGTGGAGTCATGCATGACTCACGTACATCCCAGGCTAGCATACAAGCCAAAGAAACAAAGAAACGAAATAATACAAGCATGTACTTGCCCCTATACGATTGTAAGGCGCGATATTGTACACGTGTACGAGGTTGTATGCGCGTACGAGGGCCCATACCTCGTACACGCGTACGAGCTTGTATTTAAAGGGTTAAAGCCATTCGTATGGCCCTCAACGATGCCTGCAGACTCTACATACGTTGTCACCAAACTGTGGGCCTGGAAGAGAGAGGCCTACCTGAGTCACCTCAGACTCACCTTCTCACAGGTGAAGAGGGGCATCCTTTGGAGGTCCCCTACTCCTTCTTGGTAAGGACAAACTCTAGGAGGCCATCCATTCCTCTAAAAGCAATGCTGATATGGCTCTTCACTAGGTCGCAATCCGGGCTCTAGCATGACCACATCCTGCCCTTGACACATTAATAGTGGACTTCTTCCTCTACTACTACAAGGCCCAATACCTCTACCACTGGAAGACCAACCCCATCTTTTTGCCCAAAGGACTCTGAGTTCTCAGGGAAGGCTATAGAATCCCCCTTCTTTGCCCTCTGGTCTCTTAACAGTCACTTCAAGGACTTCAGAGGCTATTCCCCAGGCTCTCTCAAGGACAAGCCTTTCAGTTGTAGGTCCAGCAACTGAGGGACATAGGTGCCATAGAGGAGGCATTCCCGTCACCATGTTTTTACAACCACATGTTTGTGGTTCCAAAGGCCTCCAGGGAGTTCAGGTCCATCATTGACCTCTCCATTCTCAACAACTATGTCATCACCACCAAGTTCATGATGGAGACAGCTAGGACAGTCATATTTGCAATACATCATAATGACTGGATGGTTTTTCTGGATCTAGAAGACGTCTACCTTCAGGTTCCTATCCATCCATATAGCCGACGCTTCCTGCAGTTTACCTGTGAGGGCATCGACTTTCAGTTTTGTTTGCTCTGTTTCAGCCTCTCTACTGCCCCACTGGTCTTTACTCATCTCACAGCTCCTGACTCTGCAGAATTCCATTGTCAGGACTTTTACATACCCTGTTATCTGGACAATTAGTTAGTCCTGTCTTTGTCTGCAGACAAGGCTCGAAGAGCAACAGATTGTTTCACCACCATGTGGTCCTCCTTGGGGATTTGCATAAATTGGGGAAAATCCTCCTTGATGCCAGAACAGAAGAAGACCTTCCTAAGGATGATGATTTGCTTCCCTCATTTGAAGGTTTTCCTGACACAAAATCTGCAAGACATAATCATCTTCCTCAGCTGTCAGTCCCCACCCCCCCCACCCCACTTTGCAAGGAACTGAATGAGACTTCTCAAACACTTGTCCACCCTCATTCATCTAGTTCTGGCCTCGAGGTAGAGAATGCGCTTTTACAGATCCAGCTCAACCAGCAGTGCGACAGACTTTCAGTGGAAGATGACCATCCCATCAGCTGTGACACCAACAGCCAGAGGGACCTGGAATGATGGCTGGAGACTAGAACTTGGAGCAGGGTCAAACCCTCCAGTTGCCCATCCTATACTTCTTTCTTTACATGGATGACTCGAACAATGGGTGAGACACATCCCTCCTCCAGGACTCAGTGAATGGCCTCTGGGATAGCCAGAAGAGACTTCTCCACATCAATGTTTTAGAACTCAGCAATGCACCTAGAGCTCTACCACTTTGCAGAGGTGTTGAGGGATTCTGTTGTTGCTGTCTTTTTCAGCAACACCATTTTTTTTTTTTTATGTAGGAAGAGGACCAGCCAAGGGCAAAAAAAAGAGGTTAAAAAAAAAAAAAGGCTCACTTGATTGCCGGCTCTCTAAAAGTGTAAAAGCATCAGCCAAAATTGGGGAGTAAATGCCTCGATACCTCCCTCTTAAAAGAAGACAAGTCGTTGGAATTTGGAAATACAGATGCAGGGAGGGAGTTCCAGAGTTTACCAGTGAAAGGGATGAATGATTGAGAGTACTGATTAACTCGTGCATTAGAGAGTTGGACAGAATAGGGATGAGAGGAAGAAGAAAGCCTTGTGCAGCGAAGCCGCAGGAGGAGGGGAAGCATGCAGTTAGCAAGATCAGTAGAACAGTTAGCATGAAAATAGCAATAAAAGATAGAAAGAGATGCAACATTTCGGTGGTGAGAAAGAGGCTGAAGATAGTTAGTCAGAAGAGGTGAGTTGATGAGATGAAAAGCTTTTGAGTCCACCCTATCTAGTAAAGCTGTGTGACTGGAACCCCCAAACATACGAAGAGTACTCCATACAGGGGCGGATAAGGCCCTTATACAGAGTAAGCAGTTGGAGGGTGAGAAAAACTGGCGGAGACGCCTCAGAACACCTAACTTCATAGAAGCTGTTTTAGCAAGAGATGAGATGTGAAGTTTCCAGTTAAGATTATGAGCAAAGGACAGACTGAGGATATTCATTGTGGAAGAGGAGACAGTTGAGTGTCATTGAAGAAGAGGGATAGTTGTCTGGAAGGTTGTGTCGAGTTGATAGATGGAGGAATTGAGTTTTTGAGGCATTGAAAACTTAGATTTTCTCTGCCCCAGTCGGGAATCTTAGAAAGATCGCAAGTCAGGTGTTCTGTGGCGTCCCTGCGTGATCTGTTGACTTCCTGAAGGGTTGGTTATCTCTGAAAGGACATGGAAAGATGTAGGATGGTATCATCAGTGTAGGAGCGGATAGGGCAAGAAGTTTGGTTAAGAAGGTAAGTAGTGAATAATAGAAAGAGAGTGGGTGACAGGACAGAACCCTGAGGAACACCACTATTAATAGATTTAGGAGAAGAACAGAGGCCGTCTACCACAGCAGCAATAGAGTGGTCGGAAAGGAAACTTGAGATAAAGTTGCAGAGAGAAGGATAGAAGCCGTAGGTGGGCAGTTTTGAAATTAAAGCTTTATGCCAGACTCTATCAAAAGCTTTTGATATGTCTAACGCTACAGCAAAAGTTTCACCGAAATCTCTAAAAGAGGATGACCAAGACTCAGTAAGGAAAGCCAGAAGATCACCAGTAGAGCGACCTTGACGGAAGCCATACTGGCGATCAGACAGAAGATTGTGAAGTGACAGATGTTTGAGAATCTTCCTATTCAGGATAGATTCAAAAACTTTAGACAAGCAAGAGATTAAAGCTATAGGACGGTAGTTTGAGGGGTTAGAACGGTCACCCTTTTTAGGAACAGGCTGAATATAGGCAAACTTCCAGCAGGAAGGAAAGGCAGAAGTAGATGGACATAGTTGAAAGAGTTTGGCCAGGCAAGGTGCAAGCACAGAAGCACAGTTTTTGAGAACAATAGGAGGGACCCCATCAGGTCCATAAGCCTTCCGAGGGTTTAGGCCAGCGAGGACATGGAAAACATTGTTACAAAGAATTTTAACTGTAGACATTAAATAGTCAGAGAGAGGAGAAGAGGGAGGGACAAGCCCAGTATCGTCCAAGGTGGAGTTGTGAGCAGAGGTTTGAGAGAAGAGTTCATCTTTAGAGACAGAAGAGATGGCAGTGGTGCCATCGGGATGAAATAAAGGAGGGAAAGATGAAGAAGTGAAGTTATTTGAGTCGTTTTTGGCTAGATGCCAAAAGTCTCGAGGGGAGTTTGAGTTCGTTGAAGAACAGACTTGGCATGATTCCGGGCAGTGATATAAAGTGCGTGAAATTCAGGAGATGGAAGACTCAGTACCTTTTGTGGGCAACCTCTTTATCATGTATAGCACGAGAACAGGCTGAGTTAAACCAAGGTTTAGAAGGTTTAGGTTGAGATAAAGACAGCACAAAGAGATGGGTCTCTGACATGGAAGCAGTAATCATTCTAGGGAAAATCAGCATAATACCTCCTCAGGTCTCCCCAACTGACAGAGGCAAAACGCCAGAGGCACCTTCGCTTTGGGGATCCTGTGGAGGATTGGAAAATAGGACAAGATATAGAAATGAGATTGTGATCGGAGGAGCCCAACGGAGATGAAAGGATGACAGCATAAGCGGAAGGATTAGTGGTGAGGAAGAAATCAAGAATGTTGGGCGTGTCTCCAAGACGGTCAGGAATACGAGTAGGGTGTTGCACCAGTTGCTCTAGGTCATGGAAGATAGCAAAGTTGAAGGCTAGTTCACCAGGATGGTCAGTGAAGGGAGCTGAAAGCCAAAGCTGGTGGTGAACATTGAAATCTTCAAGAATGGAAATCTCAGCGAAAGGCTAGAGGGACAGAATGTACTCCACTTCGGAAGTTAAGTAGTCGAAGAATTTACTATAATCAGAAGAGTTAGGGGAGAGATATACAGCACAGGTGAATTTAGTTTGAGAGTGACTTAAGTCAAAGCGAGATGGTGGAAAACTCGGAAGATTCAAGAGCGTGGGCACGAGAGCAAGTTGAGTTGTTGCGTATATAGATGCAACATCCAGCTTTGGAGTGAAAATGAGAATAGAGAAAGTGGGAGGGAACAGAGAAGAGGCTACTGTTAGTTGCCTCAGACAGCTGTGTTTCGGTGAGGAAAAGATGAGGTTTAGGAAAAGAAGATGAGGTTTAGTAAAGGAGCAGGGAAAGGGGTACTCACTGTATCCTTCTCAACAATGAGGCATGATAGATCCTAGACTGGGCAGACACTCATTCAGTGAAAATACTGACTCGGTATGTCAGAGGCTCCAACAATGTGGTGGCAGACTGCCTAAGCAGACAATGCGAAGTCCTGTCCAAGGAATGGCCCCTACACATGGGTGTTTGCTGCCAATTGTTGTAGGTTTTGGGGTACCTGATGGTTGATCTCTTTGCCACATGACTGAACTTCAGGATCTCGAAACCATAGCCACAGATGCCTTTTCTACAACTGGGACAATCAGGATCTGTATGCCTTTCCTCCACTTCCTCTTATCAAGAAAGTGCTCAACAAGCTTTGGGAACCCAGGAACACAAGACTCATCTTGGGAGCACTGTACTGGCCCCAGAAGGAATGGTTTCCAGACCTGGTCGGGGTGCTGGTGGAGCCACCCTGAAGTCTTCAATTCTGACAGGATCTTATGAGAGAGGTTTTACATTGGTCTCCATAAACTAAAACTGATAGGATGGAGATTGTCAAACAATTTTTGAGATACAGGGCTTCTCTTCTAAGGTCTCACATTTCTTGGCATATGCTAAGATGCCCTCATGGTCTAGAGAGTTGATGATTTTCTTGTTTATTTGTGACAAGTTTGTCGACTTACCTCCTCTTCTATCAAAGGCTACAAGGCCATGCTCAACAGTATTTTTGCAGTCTAGGGGTTGGACCTCAACAATGACCTAGTTTTAAGGCATATAATCAGGGCTTGCTTCTCCTAGTCCTAGCTCATGCTTCCATCCCTGACTCTACCTGTCTCGAGTTTAAGGTTCGTGTGCATGACATCAGTGGTATGGCTACCTCCATACTTAGTGGAAGAAATGCTCTGTTTCCTCCATCCTGAGAGTAGCCCACTGGAGGATACATTCAGTCTTTGCTGACCATTACCTCCTTGACAGTGAGAAAGGAGGGAGATATCTTCACCTTGGGCCTAGTTGCCACACCTGACAGGAAGGCCACCCAGGTTGCCTTTGATAGGGGTACTATAGTACCAGACTAACGAGAAGGGGTCAGTAGCCAAAACTGAACACCTTTCTTAAACTCACCTTCTTGGACTAAGATCTGTGAGCACTCCTAAGGCTCTCATCAATGGCCACCCAGGGCTTTCTCTCTTTGTTGTTTTTTGAGACACAAAGGTCACAAAGAACTCCCATGTATCAAGCTGCGTTCTCCAGCACCCTCTCTACTTCTCAGCCTCAACCAAAGATTAGTGTCCACAATAGACAGTCATTTTACCCTCTACGTCTGGCATATCATTTTGACTACTGCCTCCCTTAGTGTTGGAGTCTGGTAATCTTTTTGTATGTGATAGAAATATAATTTTTAGAACTAAAATTAGTTTCTTCACGGACCCATTTTTTCATACAAAAATGAGTGCCCTCCTTCTTCCCCTCTGTCTGATTCCGTATGTGAGAATTAACTGAGGTGGGGCACAGCTGATACCCTCAGCAGGGCCAGGGCACTGTGCTGCCAGGTATAGCCTCAAGTGGATTTTTTTTTTTTCTAAATCTTGGTGGAAGGAAGTAGATAAAACAGTGGAAATACTCTTTTTTTGTGTGTGTGTGAAAACAGCTAATTGAAGAAATTAATTTTAGTTTTAAAAATTAAATTTTCTTGACTCGATTCCGTCCACATATCTAATGCAAGAGGTAACCAGTATTGTCAGTCATTTATGCCTTTTTCTGGTAAACTTTAGAATTCCTTGCTTTCTTCGTAAAAGTTGAACTCTTGAGAGAGATTTAAGGCACTTATCCTGACATTTGTTTTCTGTATTTTACAATCTTTTGAGAACCTAAGTGCTTTTTTATTTATTTGATTTTTTTTTTTTAATTTGTGTTGCCCTTGGCTAGTGGGTCCTCTTACATAAAAAAAAAAAAAAAGGACTTGCTATAGCATTCATAACTAAAGCATTGTTCCTCCATCATTACATCCTTTATCCCTCTAATTTCAGCCTTGTAATTTGACTAAACTTCTAAAGAAAAGTATTTGTTCTGTATTTTACTATCATCTACAGGTAGTTCTTGATTTATACGGTAGATGCATTCCAGAAGGGACTGTATTAAGTAAAAATTGTATAAAGTAAGGAATGAACACCCAACTCCCTAGACTTTTTTTTTAGCATAAAGAGCCAACCTGAGCTTTGTACAGTACCTCCAGCCCCTTTCTATCCTCATGAGCGTGACTCCCAGCAGATCCACTTCGTCCCTTGGTTGAACAGCCTTGCCCTCCAGGACGAGGCTCAGGGGCGTCCTTGCACCACTACCACCACCACCACCACCACCACCACCACCACCACCACCACCACCACCACCACCACCACCACCACCACCACCACCATGACCGCTAGCTAGACTTTGAAGGATGTGTTCAAAATAAAATAATGTTTCATTGTACGTATACATTTTGCATTAAACACATTTCTATTATGCGTATTAATGCTTTTATTAATAAACTTACAAAGACATAAAAATGACTATGAAAAAGGGAAATGTTTAAACACAAGATTATTTTATTAGTACCTTCTTCTATTTTGCTACTTCCTCCTCTGATGTGTCACCATTGTCGTCTGTCTCTGATTCTATTACTTGACTTGGTGTGTGCGGTCTGAAGAAGCTTGTTATTTATTGCTGTTTTTTCTTTAGTTGTTTTTCTTTGAGAAGAACATCATAGCACGTCATTTTTTCCATGATGATGGCAGTGCTTCTTTCAATATATTTGGGTAATTTTCTTTGAGAATTTTCATTGACTGCGCCAACAAGTCCATACACTCAGACAAGTTGGCTGTTGTGAGGGCTTCTTCTTTGGAGATGTATGTACGGTTTGGCAGTTTCTTCCAGTAGAGGCCAGTCTCATCAATGTTGAAAACTTGCTTTGGGGAATAATTGCCGTCTTCTATAATTTTCTGCAGCACAGCAGGATACTTCGCTGTAGCTTGAGCATCTGCTGAAGATGCTTCCCCTACCATATTCAGGTTGTGGAAACCGTACCTCTTCTGGAATTTGTTGAACTAGCTGTTACTGGCGATGAACGGCTTCTTCTCCCATTCGGTAGTGTCATAGATTGACACAGCCTTCGCTTTGATTAGCGCTAAGGTGATGGGCACACGGGTCTTATTTTGGTGCTCAGTCCACGTAGCTAACATCTTGTCCATTCTCTGCATCTCCACAGGATTAGCATAGGATGACTGGCTACCTTTGAGTGGACCTCCTGCCTTAGCTGATTCTCGGATCTTTGTTGCGTTGCGTTTTATGCACCTTACCGTGGCTTCGTTCGTGCCCAATGCGGCCTGAATGACACTGTTTCGCTGGCCTTTTTCTGCCCTGTCCAAGACTTCCAGGTTTTCCTCCAGTGTATATGTCTTCCTTGCTCTCTTGGGCATATCACTGCCAGCTGGAGATACAGAAGGGTGCTTAGGAGCTATGGTAAACACTGGGCACGAGAGAGGTAGATGTTGCCACAACCACGTGTAGGTGAACAATGAGGCTGCTTGGCGCACAGCCAGGGTGAGAGGGCTGCGGGTGGCAGGAAACAGCTAGCTAGTGACACCTTGTGGCTGCATTTTTTAACTAAATCGCTGCACGAATTTTAACTTTCTTGAAACCATATAATTCTGAGGAATTCGTACAATGTGATGAATAACCCCTGTTTTTGGACACTGTAAAACTCTGAATTCGTATAAAGTAAATTAATATAAATCAAGGACTACCTGTATTACGTTTTGACTTAGGAATGGATTCAAGAGAGGAACATCAAAATGGCTCTTGGATTAACTTGGCCGGCATGTTTTGGAAATCTTGTATGTGGAGGGATGCAGGAACAATTCTGACTCTTTCTCCTTTATTTAAGTGACATTTTTTATCAATTTCTTCTCACATTAAAAATTTCATAAATCTATTTCCTGCTTACCTTCCCCCTATCCTCTTGTGCTGGATATTTTGCCTTTTGACTTTAAATTTTTTTTTTTTCATCAACACTCAAGGTGGTTTCATTAAACGGTATAGAATCTAAATTCAAGACATGAATTTTCTTGTGAACAGTAGTCTTACAATGTTTTAATCTCACTTGCATATTTGTCATCATTCATTTGAGTGTTATCATTCAGTATGAAAAGTTTCTCAGATATCATCAGTGTGTACCATAATGATTTTCAGGTTTTGTCCATTGTGTAAGAATGATGACACTGAGATTGTGAAGGCTGGAGAGAAGTTGAAAGACAGCAAGAAGAAGGCCAAGATGGCATCTGCCAAGGGAAACACCTCCCGTGATTGGGGCAAAGGGTTTGCATGTGCTGGACGCCAGAAAGTTTGCACCATTGTTCCGCAGAATCACTTTGGTCCTGTCCCTGGTGTGGAGGTTGGCACTCTTTGGAAATTCAGGCTGCAGGTATAGTATTGACATATATTTCCTGATATACATTTTCTGTATCAACTTATACTTCCTGATGTACATTTTCCTAGTTTTGCATTGGTAATAAGAAAATGTCTTGTATGTACCTGCTTCACATGACATAGGAATAGAGCTGGACTGCTTTTTTTTTTTCCTGATGCAAAATATAAAAGAACCCACTAAAGATGTCCCTTAGTAGAGGAAAGGAAGATGAGGTGGGGTTCACAGAAAATGGGAAGCCAACCTATCCCCCTTCCTTCACCAATCAGCAGCTCTCCACCTGGCTACTATGGCATTGCTTTTTCTGCCTCCATGATGTCTGACCCTGATGCTCTTTTCAGTTGTTATTTTTATTTATTATTTATTTATTTTTGTTTTGTACAGCTTGTTCTTTCCTTCACTGGCTATGGATCATATACCTCCCCCCATACCTGTGAGCATAAATGGAGAACTTGCAAAGGCAACACTGTAATAGGCAGATACATTATGCTTCTCTCAACCCTCATAATTTTTGTGTGAAGTGTAGGTACCAGGTTTGTGTTCTTGATAACTGGTGTGAGGAGTGACAGGCATAGGATGATGACATGTTGCTGAGGACTTGCAAACACCTACATCAACTGGAGGCTTTCTTCTTTTTGCCTTGCATTCTTTATGCTCTTCACTTGGGTATATGGATATTGAGACCTTAGTAGGGGATGAAGTACCTAAGGATTCTGGTCTTTCCTCCCCTTCCAGTATATACCTAGGCCTGTCAGCTTTACAGATAGGGCCTCCTTCCCACGATATTCATACACAGACTGTGATGTCGTAGTTTGCTAACTTTCTTGGTATGACTATTGTTAATAAGCCTACCACCATTAGGGAGGTTGTTAAAGAGGTATTTGAGGAGATGGTTAGGCTTCCTAACCATCTTTTGATTACAGCTCCCCGACTTGTGTCCATGATTTTGCTTGGAGGCCCATCCACCCCTGGATACAGAAAACTCATGCTGTTGATACTTATTGATTCAATTAGTGAGGGATGGTCATCGGTGGTTTCTCCCAGACCTCCCTCTTCCCCAAGTGTTGGTTGCTTAGGGTTACAGGGTTTGGGTAGCTACCATGAAAGTGTTCCACTATGAGATATGACTGGCTCCTCACAAGGAGGGAAGTTTCATGTGAACAGCAGCTGCTTGGCAGACGACAATGCATGTTCTCCTACCAAATAGGCTAGGAGAAAGCCTAAGTATCTTTCTGGGGTGAGATAAGTGCTCACAACCTTAGTGCTTACTTCAGAGTGAGCTGGCTAGGGATGTTATTGAAAGCAGAGGTTTCTACCTTGAGCCATGTTAGCCACACACCTCCATCCTGTTTGAGAGGTGGACAAATTTCAGCTGACTTTTGTGTGGTTCCTTGCCACAACATACAGTCAGTGCCAACCCATTCCCCAATTGCAGCCATGGAGGGAGGGAACAGTGCTGGTCATGGTCCATGGGCTTTGTGGCATATGAATGTATGTGAGACGCTACTCCCACATCCTCCTGCTAGTCATTTGGATGACAAGTTGGACTCTGTGACCAACTTGCACCCTACCACCTGAGGACTTACTTCTTCTATGCTTCTGATGAGGAGGAGGAATACCAAAGGCCCAGTGAGCCCTCCAACTTCCTTTGAATTGGTGAGCTTTATTTATGACCTGTTTGGGAGGCCAAAGGTGTTTGTAAGATGTGTGACGACTGAGCACCAGAGCCGGTGCAAGAAAACTTTGTGCTGCAAAGGGTACAATTTATAGCCTTTTGTTAGTCACATTCCCTGACGAATTCACCCTGATTGGTGGTTCAGTGGGTTACTGATCACTTGCATGACTGACACACAGCCATCTTGCTGTACATGCGTAGATCAAAGAGGAAGGGGTATATGGTCAGTGGTGATACTTCAGAAAAGAAGGGTGATGTGGTTAACCCTTCTTTAGCTCTCTTTCTGTCCAAGAATGCTTCAGATATGCCCAAATATGACAGCCACCTACCTACTTTACTTTGAGCAGGGATGGGCAACCTGTTTGTGAGTGTGTGCCAAAATTTGCCTAATCTCTGACACAAAATCTCTCCTTGTGCCAACCAAAATTTTTTTTGAGAACATGTTCTTTTTTTATAGCTCTTAAGACTTAAGTACTGTTGTGCCTCGCGATAATGGACACTTTGGGGATAAGGGGTTGTTCGTTATTGTGAATTGTCTGTCACAGAACGGTTTGTGTGTGAGACCCTTAAACATCCCTTTTCCTTTTTTTCAGTAGTTTATTCTCTTTAAATAATGCAAACAAATGTTTTCATAATTTAATCCATCTTACTCACTTACTGTTAAAATAAAAAGGATTCATTATTATTTAAAAATCGTACAAGAATAAAAATTTGTTGCACCAAGAATAGATGAATTAGATATATAGCTTCCTGCTTGGTGTAATGGTTGATTCCCATGTGGTCCATTGGCATCTTTAACAGATATTTAATGACTGCCTGAAGGACATTACTGAGGTGACAAAGGAAGGGAGGAAGATAAGGGATTGTCAGAGTCATAGTAGACCACTTCCACATTATTACCACTTCCCAATATATAACAGGCTTGCCTTCTTTTTCTAATGCTGTTCCACCTCCTTACGCTCTTTCTCTATTTTTCTTTCTCTCCCTCTGTTTTCTATGTAAATTGGTGTGTTTCCAAAATTACTTCTGAAATCCTTCTAACTTTTGTTCCATATCGCTGCTGAGGTAAAAATTAAGGTGTGTTTTCTATAGAATAGCGTTCCCCTATCCTAAACATGGCATTTTAGCATAGAAGTGCTACACTGACTGCCAAGTGCAGATACCTCACAGGCCTGTACCTCATGCAGTCTTACTATAGAGTATTGCCTTGCTGTAAACTCCCTGTATATTCACCCTCACAGTAAATCTAAGACAGTAATCTGCAATGTGAACAAGTACTTCTTGGAAAGAGAGAGAGAGAGAGAGAGAGAGAGAGAGAGAGAGAGAGAGAGAGAGAGAGAGAGAGAGAGAGAAATGTGATCAGGTGGCCATGTTTGTTTACATTGGTATGCTTTTGCCACCGCTGCTGAACGGGGTGATGAAACACTTTGCTCGTTATGTCATTTGTTTCATACTAACTTGCCCTCAGTCAAAAGAATTAAGAAATTAAATCACAGACCTGTAAAGACTGGTAAATGAAGTAAAAAATCAAGGGATTGGAGATTGGAGAGTTTAGTTTGCATTTGTCTGTTGTCTGCACATGTGCCAGCATCAGGTCTCTCTCTCTCTCTCTCTCTCTCTCTCTCTCTCTCTCTCTCTCTCTCTCTCTGTCTGTCTGTCTGTATGTATGTATGTATGTATGTATGTGTGTCTGTCTGTCTCTGTCTGTCTGTTTGTCTGTCTGTCCATTATCCTTACTTGCCCAACAGCATTCAAACAGAAATGCATAACTTTGGAACTTTGGCAGGCCATGGGCCTAACAAGCCCAGGACCACAAATCACCAGCATCAGGAGTGTACTCTGGTGATGACCACAGGCAAGCAGTTGACACTCTTCACCTCATTACAAGTTTTGTAAATTGTAGACAAACAAAACAAGTTACAATAATATCTAGCATGCCTTTTTTTGGCTTGTTTATTATGTTGTATATTCGACTGCATGGCCACTCAGTAACTATGGATTCATGGGTAAAAAATGAAAGCCTTCACAATGGTTAAAGAAAAAATTGGTTAGGTTATGTTAGTCCAGTTCGTTATTGAGTGAAATCTGTTACAGTCCAGTTCGTTATTGAGTGAAATCTGTTACTGTGAGGTCCATTATTACGAGGCACCACTGTATTTAAAGAATTTTTAAATAATTAAATTTTTAAATAAATTGTACTTCTAGGATCCAAGTTTTTTTTTTTCTTTTAATAAAACGTGTTACAGCTTGCGGCAAACCCCGCTTAATGATTGGGTTACGTTTTTAAAAAAACTTTCGTTATGCAAATTTTCATTAAGCAAGCCAATTATAATAATTTTGACCCCTGACTTAAATTTCCATTGAGAGTAAACAATGTGAGAGTGCATCATAGTACAGTAAAAGGTTTAATGAAAGTAAAAATTATAAAGTTAAACATTTAATCAGTTCAATTTAAGACTAAGTCATTATAATGTACACTAATGTATGTATGTAAGTAACTTTATAATGTTGATCTTAGATTTATGAAGGGAGAGAGAATGGAGTGGGAAAGATGCTAGCTGGCAACCTGTGGAATGTAAACAAAGGACGCATCATTGTACCGCATACAAAACTTACGTACACCTAATCCTCCATTATCGCGCCCTTCCGTTATCGTGTTTAGCGCATCTGGAAAGTCATTATCGTTCACCCATAGTAGTAGTTATAGTAATAGTAGTAGTAGTAGTAGTAGTAGTAGTAGTAGTAGTAGTAGTAGTAGTAGTACTACTACTACTACCCATATCCCAACCGCACACCAACGAATGTTTAGATGGGGGAGGAGGAGGAGGAGGAGGAGGAGGAGGAGGAGGAAGAGGTGGATAGGGAGAAAGATGATGGTCATGAGGAGGAGGAGGAGGAGGAGCCAGCAGCCAGTCATCGCTGTGTATTCACATCACGTGATTTGAATAAAGGAGCTGATTGGTTCTGGTCACTCTGCTCACCACCACCATCCCTCAGTCTCGCACATGGTATTCTGTTGGTCAGAGCTGTTTTTTTAGGAAAATTTTTGGGTTGAGGCACCAATTTATTTATTTCCTATTTATTCTTCACTTCCGTTATAGCGTTTTCTGCTATCGCGTGGTTTTTTAGAAACCAATTTCATGCGATAACGGAGTGTTAGGTGTACCACATTTCCAGAACGCTTTCCATTTTATCCATTGCAAAGTCACGAGTTCAGGTGGTTCTTTTAGTTTGCAAGGAAGATACGGTCTCACCATCCTTCTTAATAGAGTCTGCTGACTTGAAAATAGTAGAGACAGTCAGTCAAGATAGTAGCGAGAAATGCTATTAGTTTTCTTGCCTCTCGTGTCTGTGAATAATATCCAGCTTCACTTTGAGAGTAAGAGACTTCCTGGTCTTAGCAACGCTAGGCGACATTGCAGGGCTGGTTGCAGGGTGTTTTGGTGGCATGTTGAGCGTGAGATGATGAGCTGGTGCTGGACTCTGTTTTTGTTTTGAACTAAGAGTGGGGAAGGGTAAGGGAGTGAGTGGTGCGTGTGTTGTCCACGAGAGGCGCTGGTGTATTCAAAAGCCTGTCGGCTTGTGTGATATGGCAAGGCTTTCAAACTGAAAAAATGACCTGGATAAGATTTTGTTATAGTGAGTTTGGTGTTCGTTATACAAGCAGATGGTAGTAAAAGGAAACATTTGTTGTAGCGAAATTTCAATGTGTAAACGTTTGTTAAGCGTGAGTTTCCTATTTATATATATATATATATATATATATATATATATATATATATATATATATATATATATATATATATATATATATATACAGGCAACCCCCGATTAATGATGGTTCACACAAAGAAGTTTTGCTACAACGAAGGTTTAATTTTACTACCATGTGCTTGTTTAACGAACACCAAACTCACTTTAACGAAATTTTATGCAGGTAATTTTTTCAAGTTTGAAAGCACCGCCATATCACGCAAGCTGACAGGCTTTTGAATACACCAGTGCCTCTCGTGGACAACACACGCACCACTCACTCCCCCTTTTCAAAACAATAAGAGCGTCAGTACCAGCTTGTCTTCCCTCACTCCACTTACCACTAAAACACCCTTCAATGTTGCCTAGCATTGCTAAGAAGACCAGGAAGTCTCTTACCCTTGAAGTGAAGCTGGATATTATTCACAGACACGTGAGGTGAGAAAACGATAGCATTGCTTGCCACCATCTTGACTCCAGCTACTGTCTCTACTATTTTCAAGTGAGCAGACTCTATTAAGAAGGCTGATGAGACCATATCTTCCTTGCAAGTTAAAAGAACCACTTGAACTCATGACTCTACAATGAATAAAATCGAAAGCCTTGTGGAAATGTATTACATAAGTTTTATATGTGATACAATGATGTGCCCTTTGTTTACAATCCACAGGTTGCCGGTTAGTGTCTTTCCCGTTTCACTCTCCCTTCCTTCATAAATCAAAGATCATCAACATTATAAAGTTACGTACATACATACATTAGTGTACATTATAATGACTTAAATTAAACTGCCTAAATGTTTAAATTCATAATTTTTATTTTCATTAAACCTTTCACTGTACTATGATGCACTTTTGCTTTGTTTACTCTTAATGGAAGTTCAAGTCAGGGGTTAAACATGTTATAATCGGTTCGCTTAACGAAGTCTTGCTTAACGAAGGTGTTTTATAGGAACATAACCCCTTCGTTAAGCAGGGGTTGCCTGTATATACGAGTATATACGTGCAGTAATCGCCCTGGCAGATACGTGAAATATCCGGATATGCGGGATATCCTCTCCCAACCCCGTATAAATTGAGAAAAGAACATGTACATAACCCAAATGGGTAAGAAAACAATGAGTGAAAGCACACTAAATGATTGTGTATACAATAATGACTTCCTGGAGCGTGATAGAATGATAACATATAAGATACCTGCTTCTCTAGAAAATGTGAGGGTTGGGAAGGTGCCATCAGCAGCGTCATGGCAATCTGCTGTTTCACTGCTAAACTGGACACTATCTGAGTCATTATTAGTGTGTTGAAGTGAGATAATTATACAGTGAAATATATATTGTTTGTCTGGTACAGCTTTCTACCATTGTCTCAACATAATTTTTTTTAATGGTTTTATTGTTAGAGCTATGTCATGTGAAGTTGTGATGATGAAGGCAGTAAGAAGAAAAAGTGTTTGAAAAGATCGTAACAGTCTTATGATAGAGAGAGATGGTAGAGAAGTCTGGCAGTGAGGCATGGGGTAAGGCTAGCGCCTTGGAGGGGGAGATAACACGCATGATGGAGGGAGAAGGGAGACCAGAATTGAAAGTCCAGCTGTCTCACAACAATACATTTGTTTGTTTGTTTCTAGTTGTCTTCTCTTCTTGATGTTTCTCATTCTAATTCTCGTCAATTTATACCTGTCAGGCAAAAATTAGAGAGCTAAATGACACACCTTCCTACTTAACTCTTGGCCAAGTACTGTGTATGGCATAAGTCAGGCTATGACACAATCACACAAGACATTTGAAAATGGCTTCCTGACGAAAAGGTTAATTGATTATCAAAAAATAAATTAAAAACGACAGAGCAGCTCATCTTGGCCATTTGCTACGTGGAAGTTCTGCCTTGGAGCGTCTCACAGAGAAATGTAAACAAACAACTGAACCATTTTTTGCTGCCAGGCTGGAACAATATATATATATATATATATATATATATATATATATATATATATATATATATATATATATATATATATATATACTCGTATATATATATATATTTATATATATATATACACAAGAGAAGGTATGAGGCCAATAAGAATCAAACTTAAGTCACAAAAGGATGTAGATGAATTGGTGGAGAAGTCATGGAGGCTAGCCCAGCAGGAAACAACAAGGAAGATTTGGTTGAGAAGAGATCTCGGTGAAAAGGAAAGAGAAATGTTAAATGAGTTGAGAAAGGAGGCTTTGAAAAAATGAAGAGAGGACAGAAGAAGAGAAGAAAGAGTTTTTCTGGAGAATCTTGGATATGAGACTGAGGAAGTGGTTCATAACCCAGAAAAGTACAGCAAGAAAGGACTAAAGAAACTTACATATGAGCGAAATGTAATGTATTCCAACATAAATGGAGTGATATCGGGGATTTTAGAACTCAACGATTACTTGAGGGACAAGAACCCAGATATTGTGGGTCTTACTGAAACAAAACTGAGAGAGGGAGAAGACCTGATGAAGGTTGGAGAAGGGAAATATAACGTTTGGAAAAGAAATAGAGTAGGTAAGATGGGAGGAGGAGTGATGTTGCTGGTTAAAAAAGATATAAAGGTGGATCAAGTGAAAAAGGTATGGGAAAGGCAGAAGTGCTAAAGATCAGAGCAGAAACTAATGAAGGAAAAAGAGGCACTACATAGTGGTGTACGTACCACCTAAGACAAATGCATGGTCAGTACAGGAATATGAAGAAATGATAAGTGATACAGGAACATGTCTGGAAGAAATGTTGGGTGGCTGTGAACGAACTATAATGATGGGAGATTTTAATTGTAAAGAGGTGTGTTGGGAGGACTGGTCAATGGAAGGATCAGAGACAACATGGGGAAATACACTATTGACACTGGCAATGGAAAATGTGTTAACTCAGTGGGTCAAAGAAGATACTAGGTTTGGAGGAGAGGGAGCATCGTCAAGACTGGACTTGGTCTTTAGTACAGAGCCAATGGTCATTGAGGAGATGAGGGTGGAGTGCCCTTTAGCAAAGAGTGATCATGCAGTTTTGGAGTTCAAGGTGATAGATGAAGAGAAATCTAGAAGAAATGAAGAATATAAAGTGGGAAGATGGAATTATGCCAAGACAGATTTTGGAAACCTAAAGAAATTCTTTCAAGAGACAAATTGGATGAAATTCAAGAGTGCTAAGGAGCAAATGAAAAGTGGAAGGAATTTATAAAAATATACAAAGAAGGTGAGAAAAATTTGTACCAATAAGACAACATAGAGAAGTTGGAAAGCAGGACTGGTTTAACGATAGATGTGAAAAGGCTAGAACAAGAAAAGAGGATGCATGGAAGAGGTGGAGAAGGAAAAGACGGATTAAGCAGTGGGAAAGTTACAAAAGAGCAAGAAATGAATATGTGTTGATTAGAAGAGAAGAAAGAAAGAAACAAGAAAAGGATATAATTGATAAATGTAAAGACCAACCAAGGCTTTTTACAGACATGTGAACAACAACATCAAAAATAGAGAAAGTATTGAAAGTTTAGAAGTAAATGGAGTATGCAGTGAAGATCCCAGGAAATGGCAGAGGCTATGAATGGATGCTTTCGGAAGGTATTCACAAAGGAGACTGCTTTTGACAAACCACTGGTAATGGAACAGAAAGGGATTATGAAGGAGTTTCAAGTAACTGTGGAGGAGATCAAGAACATGATGGGGAGTTTAGAAGTGAGAAAAGCTGTGGGACCTGATGGGGTATCAGGATGGATTTTAAGAGAATGCAGGAGCAACTGGCAGAAAAAGTTTGTGAAGTAATTGATGCCTCATTAAGGGAAGGTGTAGTGCCCCAAGACTGGAAAAG
This sequence comes from Portunus trituberculatus, assembly GCF_017591435.1. NCBI lineage: Eukaryota > Metazoa > Arthropoda > Malacostraca > Decapoda > Portunidae > Portunus > Portunus trituberculatus. The sequence goes on along the minus strand of NC_059302.1, from coordinate 15,223,370 downwards.
AGCTAACATTGTCCCAATCTATAAATCAGGTAACAAGAGAGACCCATTGAACTATAGACCAGTGTCACTTACAAGTGTGGTAGCTAAGATGTGTGAGAGGGTGGTGAAGAATAGATGGACAGACTTCTTGGAGAAAAATGACATACTTTGTGAGTGTCAATTTGGTTTTAGAAAAGGGCGTTCATGCACGACAAACCTGATATGTTACTATTCGAGGGTGATAGATGTAATACAGGAAAGAGATGGTTGGGCTGATGGAATATATCTGGATTTAAAAAAGGCCTTTGATAAGGTACCACACCGGAGACTGATCTGGAAACTTGAAATGGTAGGAGTGCATGGCAGTTTACTAAAATGGATGGAAGACTTTTTGGTAGGAAGAGAAATGAGAACAATAATTAAGGACAGACCATCAGAATGGGGCTTGGTGGAGAGTGGAGTTCCACAGGGATCAGTGTTGGCACCAGTAATGTTTGCGGTCTACATAAATGACATGGTGGATGGGGTGTCCAGTTATGTGAGCCTATTTGCAGACGATGCAAAATTGTTAAGAAAAGTGAGATGTGACAAAGATTGCGAACTACTCCAGGAAGACTTGGACAGAATATGGAAATGGAGCTGTACATGGCAAATGGAGTTCAACACGACAAAATGCAAGAAAATAGAGTTTGGCAAGAGTGAAAGAAGAATCAGGAGTATGTACAAGATAGGAAATGAAGACATAAAACCAGTCATGAAGAAAAAGACCTTGGGGTGACAATTACCAATGACCTATCGCCAGAGAGACATATAAACAAAATAATTGGAGAAGTATTGAACTTATTGAGGAACATAAGAGTGGCGTTCAGATATTTAGATGAAGAAATGATGAAGAAAATAATTACTGCAATGATAAGACCGAGGCTTGAATATGCAACAATACAGTGGGCTCCGAACTTAAAGAAACACATAAGGAAACTAGAGAAAGTACAGAGGGCTGCAACAAAAATGGTGCCTGACTTAAGAGATTTGACTTATGAAGACAGACTGAAAAGAATGCAACTTCCGACCCTGGAAAACAGAAGAGAAAGGGGAGACCTGATAGCAATATACAGAGTGATGATTGGCATGGAAAAATGGATAGGGAAGATCTGTGTATGTGGAATGAAAGAATGTCGAGAGGGCATGGGAAAAACTAAAATGGCCACTTATAGGAGAGATGTGAAAAATATAGCTTCCTCATAGAAGGGTGGAAGCATGGAATAGTTTAGACGTGGAAGTGGTCAACACAAGGAATATTCATGATTTTAAGAAAAGCTGGACATTAATAGATATGGAGACGGGACAACACGAGCATAGCTCTTTTCCGTATGTTACAATTAGGTAAATACAATTAGGTAAATACACACACACACACACACACACACACACAAGATGTGTTGAGACTTGGAACAGTTTGAGTGAGGAAGTGGTATCAGCAAAGAGTGTACATAGTTTTAAAGAAAAATTGGATAAGTGTAGATATGGAGACGGGACCACATGAGCATAAAGCCCAGGCCCTGTAAAACTACAACTAGGTAAATACACAAAATCGCCGTTGCTGAGAGAGGATGGCTCGTCTCCGGCTGCGGACGGGAAGAAGGAAAATACCTATGGTGTTGCAGGGCCCGGGTACCTCTAAGTTAGTGTCCTGTTAATGTCCTATTGTCGCATAGTGTTGAAAGTGAGGGATATGGAGAGTGGTCCCTGAGAGGAGAGTGTTGGCGGTGATTGTTTTGGCTGTAATCAGCTGACGATAACAAATATGGCGTCTAGACAAGCCCGGGACTTTGAAGGTTTTATAACTACGCCAAGAGGACTGTAGAAATTAGATATGGATGCAGGATTTCAGGCACTGGAAAGTAAGTTCCTAAACATTTTGTCCATAGAAGAAAAACTGGATAGAGTTATAGCCGAGAATGATTGGTTCAAAAAAGAGATCTATTTGTTAACGATAGCGAATAAAGAGCTATTGAAGGAAAAAGTAGAGATGGAGAAAGAAAACCAACAACTAAGGAATCAATGTGAAGAGATGAAGGCTAAACTCCTGGAAATGGAGATGAAAATATCCTAAGGGGACTTGAGGAAAAAGGAATGTCTTAATCTAATTGATACCAGGATGAAAGAAGTGAACCATGAACATCAGGAGGTACAAAGGTTCTTTAGGGAGATAGTGAAAAAGCAGGAAGAGGAAAATAAAGGGATTACGCAGAGGGAAATGGTAAAGGCACTAAAGGAAAATAAGTATGTGGTGAGAGATATGGCTGAAAAGAAAAAATGTGTGATCATAATAGGATTGAAGGAAGAAACTAACAGGAACTGGCAGGACAGGAGGGATAAGGAAAATGACAGGATTAAGTCTTTACTGAACAAGATCTCTGTGGAAGAAGAGGACATATATGCTGAGGTAGAAGAAAGTGTGAGATTAGGAGCTTTTGAGGAAGGCAAGAATAGACCATTAAAATTGAAATTAAAGTCTCAGGTGGCAGCTGAGGCCTTTTTGAGGAGGGCTTGGAAACTTAAGAACTCTGAGGAAACCAAAACAATTTACATAAGAAGAAATATGTCACAGGATGAGCGAATGAAAATGAAAGAGCTTGTAACTGAAGTGAAAGAGAGGAATGATGAAAGAACAGAGGAGGAACAGACCAAGTTTTTTTGGAGGATGAGAAATGGGAGGCTAAAGAGGTGGCGGATAAAACAGACGGAATAGACATTACATGGAAGAATGAGACTAGGAATGGAATACAAGTGACTTCACGAATATAGATGGATTTCTGTGTAAGAGGGTAGAATGTATGGATTACCTAAGAAATAACGAACCGGACATAATGTGTGTAGTGGAAACAAAGCTAAGGCCCCGAAATAAAGCTAGACTGGTTTGTTGTAAAACACTACAAAGTATGGAAAAATGATAGAAAAAAATAAAGGAGGTGGTGGTATAATGGTTCTTACTAAGGAAGATCTGATAGTGAAGGAGGTGAACTATAGTAAGAGAAATGAGGAAGTGATAAGTATGCTTATAACAGATGGCAAGAGGGACATTAATATTATAACAGTATACATACCACCCAGAACCAATGCTTGGGAATATGAACAGTACCAAATGGTGATGAGAAATAATCTAGACAGAATGAAGCAAGAACTCATCAGAAGGGATAGAATGATGATAGTCGGAGACTTTAATTGTAAAGAAATAGTGTGGAAAGACTACGAAGTGGTGAACGGTGGTGAGTGGGCAGAGGAATTGTTAAAGGTAGCAACAAATAACGTGATGACACAGTGGGTGAGATCACCTACAAGGTGCAAGGGACAAGATGTTGCAGCAAGGTTGGATTTGGTATTTACCAGGGGCATCTCTCTAAAAGAGGAAATTGAACATAAATGTCCCTTGGGGAGAAGCGATCATGATGTCCTAAGCTTTGAGCTGGATACGAAATTAAGCATGAATAAGATTGTGGAATGCAGGGAGGAAAAATTAAATTATATTACGGCAAATTATAACTATATAAGGGAGTTCTTTAATTAAATTGACTGGTCCGTGATATACCAGAAAAGGGATATGCAATTGAAATACGATAAATTTATGGATTTGTATAACTCTACTGTGAAAAAGTTTGTGCCATATTACAGAATGAGGACTTTAAATAATAAACAGTGGTTTAATAGAAATTGTGAAGAAGCAAAAAAGAACAAAGAAAAGGCATGGAAGAAACTTAAGAAAAACAGTGATGTATTATGAAGAGAAGTTTACAAAACAGCAGGAATAGATATGTTGAAGTAAGGAGAACAGCACAGAAGGAATATGAACAGAGGGTGGTGGAAAACTGTGATAGTGACCCAAAAATGTTTTACAAATTCAGAAATGGAAAATTAAATATAAGGGAGGCAATAGTAAAGGTAAAAAACGGGGAACAAGTATATGAGGATGCTGGAGATATAGCTGAAATTTTGAACGACAACTTTTGCAAAGTGTTTACAAAGGAGGATCATTTTATGGGAGGAAGACCTACGGAAATAAAGCAAATGCAGGACATCATGGTTACTAAGGAAGATGTAAGGAAAATTTTAAAAAATCTGGATATTAATAAATCAATGGGGCCTGATGGCATATCTGGGAGGTTGCTAAATGAATGTAAGGATCAATTGTTGAACCCCGTATTTGATATTGTGGAAACCTCCATACGAACAGGATTAGTCCCGAAAGAGTGGAAAAGAGCTGACATTGTGCCTATATATAAGAATGGTAGTAGAATGGAACCGCTAAATTATAGACCAGTATCGTTGACTAGTATATTGTGCAAGGTATGTGAAGAAGTAATTAAAGCTAAGTGGAGTGAGTATCTAGAAAGTGAAAACATTCTGAGTGAAAGACAGTTTGGTTTCAGAAAAGGAAGATCGTGCGTATCCAATTTATTATATTTTTATTCAAGAGTGACTGACATACTACAACATAGAGAGGGATGGGTGGATGCCATCTACCTGGACTTGAGAAAGGCCTTTGATAAAGTACCACACAATAGACTGATGTGGAAACTAAAGAAGATTGGAGGAGTAAATGATGAACTAGCAAAATGGATGGAAAATTACTTAGTGGGAAGAGAAATGAGAACAGTGGTGAGAGGAAGGAAGTCCTAGTGGAAGAAGGTAACATTTTGAAGCGGGATATGGAGAGTAGTCCTTTGAGCGGAGAGTGTGGGCAGTGATTGTTCTGGCCGTAATCAGCTGACGATAACAGTCATGGCGTGCACGCCTCGACAAGCCTGGGACTTTGAAGGGTTCGTTACTACTCCAAGAGGACTGGAGGAATTAGATATGGATGCAAGAATTCAGGCATTAGAAAGTAAGTTCCTAAACATTTTATCCATAAAAAAAAAAACTGGATAGAGTCATAGCGGAGAACGATTCCTTCAAAAAAGAGATCTATTTGTTAGCGATAGAGAACAAAGAGCTATTGAGGCAAAAAGTAGAAATGGAGAAAGAAAACCAACAATTAAGGAAACAATGTGAAGAGATGAAGGCTAAATGCCTAGAAATGGAGAAGAAAATATCTGAAGGGGACTTGAGGAAGGAGGAATGCCTTAACCTAATTGATGCCAGGATGAAAAAAGTGAACCATGAACATCTGGAGGTACAAAGGTCCTTTAGGGAGATAGTGAAAAAGCAGGAAGAGGAAAATAAAGTGATTACGCAGAGTGAAATGGTAAAGGCACTAAAAGAAAATAAGTATGTGGTGAGAGATATTGCTGAAAAGAAAAAATGCGTGATCATAACAGGATTGAGGGAGAAAACTAACAGGAACTGGCAGGATAGGAGGGATAAGGAAAATGACAGGATTAAGTCTTTACTGAATAAGATCTCAGTAGAGGAAGAGGGCCTATATGCTGAGGTAGAAGAAAGTGTGAGATTAGGAGCTTTTGAGGAAGGCAAGAATTGACCATTAAAATTGAAATTAAAGTCTCAGGTGGCAGCTGAAGCCTTGCTGAGGAGGGCTTGGAAACCAAAACAATTTACATAAGAAGAAATGTGTCACAGAATGAACAAATGAAAATGAAAGAGGTTGTAACTGAAGTGAGAGAGAGGAATGACGAAAGAAAAGAGGAGGAAAAGACTAAGTTTTTTTGGAGGATGAGAAATGGGAGGCTAAAGAAGTGGTGGATAAAACTGACGGAATAGACATTACATGGAAGAAAGAGACTAGGAATGGAATACAAGTGACTTACATGAATATAGATGGATTTCTGTCTAAGAGGCTAGAATGTATGGATTACCTAAGAAATAACGAACTGGACATAATGTGTGTAGTGGAAACAAAGCTAAGGCCCGAAATAAAGCTAGACTGGTTTGTTGTAAAACACTACAAAGTATGGAGAAATGATAGAAAAAATAAGGAGGTGGTGGTATAATGGTTTTTACTAAGGAAGATCTGATAGTGAAGGAAGTGAACTATAGTAAGAGAAATGAGTAAGTAAGTAAGTAAGTAAGTAAATGTTTATTGCTACAAAAGTTAACAATATTGCACATAAAGTATGTATACACTGTACATAGCTAAGGTCCGTCGAGCAAAGTTCCCTTATGGACAAATAGTACTACTATACAATAGGTATGTGGTCATGGACAAGTAACCTAGTACATTCTAGTCATACAGGTTACTAACATTTTATTACTGGCTCATAGATTGTTGAAGTAAGAGATACTTTTTAATTTCTTGCTTAAACCTAGATATGATGGCTGTAGTAAGTAGAATTTTTTTCTCAGGAGGCAAAATGTTAAACATCTTGGGACCGCTATTAATCACACTATTTCTGTACAATATAGTTCTAAACATTGGGCAAACTAAGTTAATGTTGTTGTTCCTAGTGTTGATATTTCCAGTAAGTAATTTGAAAATAGAATTTCTACCATAACATTTATAAATCAGCAACAGTGTGAAATATTTATGTATATAGGAAAATTTTATAATATTTTTGTCAATAAATACTTGATTAGTAGATTCAAACTTTTGCATAAAAAATATACACTGGAAAATTTTATTTTGAGCTACTCTTAGCTTCTTGGTGAAGGAAGGCCACGTAATTCCCCATATGGGAACAAAGTAAGTTAGGTGGGGATAGCATAGAGTGTGATATATGCTGATCATTGACTCTGTCGTTAGATTACGCCGAATTTTGTAGAAAATACCATTTAATTTAGATATTTTCAAGCAAACTTTGTCAGTGTGAATCTTCCAATTTAAATTTTCATCAATAAAAACTCCAAGAAATTTTGTATGACTAACTTGGTTTATAATTTCTTCATCTAGACTGACTGAAGGGATTGCATGTTTGATTGATCGATTCTGAAATAAAATTAGATTAGTTTTAGCAATATTCATTTTTAATCTATTAGCTTGAATCCATTGTTTTATTTTCTGTAGTTCTGATGTTAAATTATTATGAAGAGAATTTATATTTTTGTCACTAATCAACAGCGTCGTATCATCAGCATACATCAAAAACTTAAATTTAGTACTTGCATTTACAAAATCATTAATATACATAATAAAAGATAAGGGGCCTAGGACTGATCCTTATGGTATACCTTTCACAATGGTTAATAATGAAGAGTAATTATGGTTACAATATACAGTTTGTTTTCTATCATGAAGGTAACTCCTAAATAATTTCAATGAGGAAGTGATAAGTATGCTTATAACAGAGGGTAAGAGGGACATTAATATTATAACAGTATACATACCACCCAGAACCAGTGCTTGGGAATATGAACAGTATCAAATTGTGATGAGAAATACTCTAGACAGAATGAAGCAAGAACTCATCAGAAAGGATAGAGTGATGATAGTCGGGGACTTTAATTGTAAAGAAATAGTGTGGGAGGACTACGAAGTGGTGAACGGTGATGAGTGGGCAGAGGAATTGTTAAATGTAGCAACAAATAACTTGATGACACAGTGGGTGAGATCACCAACAAGGTGCAGGGGACAAGATGTTGCAGCAAGGTTGGATTTGGTATTTACCAGGGCATCTCTAAAAGAGGAAATTGAACATGAATGTCCCTTGGGGAAAAGCGATCATGATGTCCTAAGCTTTGAGCTGGATACGGAATTAAGCACGAATAAGATTGTGGAACAGGGAGGAAAAATTAAATTATATTAGGGCAAATTATAACCATATAAGGGAGTTCTTTAATGAAATTGACTGGTCTGTGGTATACCAGGAAAGGGATATGCAATTGAAATACGATAAATTTATGGATTTGTATAACTCTGCTGTGAAAAGTTTGTGCCATATCACAGAAAGAGGACTTTAAATAATAAACAGTGGTTTAATAGAAATTGTGAAGAAGCAAAAAAGAACAAAGAAAAGGCATGGAAGAAACTTAAGAAAAACAGTGATGTATTATCAAGAGAAGTTTACAAAACAGCAAGGAATAGATATGTTGAAGTAAGGAGAACAACACAGAAGGAATATGAACAGAGGGTGGTGGAAAACTGTGATAGTGACCCAAAATGTTTTACAAATTCATAAATGGAAAACTAAATATAAGGAGGCAATAGAAAAGGTAAAAATGGGGAAGAAGTATATGAGGATGCTAGAGATATAGCTGAAATTTTGAACGACAACTTTTGCAAAGTGTTTACAAAAAGGAGCATTTTATGGGAGAAAGGCCTACGGAAATAAAGCAAATGCAGGACATCATGGTTACTAAGGAAGATGTAAGGAAAATTATAAGCAATCTGGATATTAATAAATCAATGGGGCCTGATGGCATATCTGGGAGGTTGCTAAAAGAATGTAAGGATCAATTGTTGAACCCATATTTGATATTGTGGAAACCTCCATACGAACAGGAATAGTCCCGAAAGAGTGGAAAAGAGCTGACATTGTGCCTATATATAAGAATGGTAGTAGAATGGAACCGCTAAATTATAGACCAGTATCGTTGACTAGTATATTGTGCAAGGTATGTGAAGAAGTAATTAAAGCTAAGTGGAGTGAGTATCTAGAAAGTGAAAACATTCTGAGTGAAAGACAGTTTGGTTTCAGAAAAGGAAGATCGTGTGTATCCAATTTATTATGTTTTTATTCAAGAGTGACTGACATACTACAACATAGAGAGGGATGGGTGGATGCTATCTACCTGGACTTGAGAAAGGCCTTTGATAAAGTACCACACAATAGACTGATGTGGAAACTAAAGAAGATTGGAGGAGTAAATGATGAACTAGCAAAATGGATGGAAAATTACTTAGTGGGAAGGGAAATTAGAACAGTGGTGAGAGGAAGGAAGTCCTAGTGGGAGAAGGTAAGCAGTGGAGTTCCACAAGGGTCAGTGCTTGGTCCTATCATGTTTTTTATTTATGTTAATGATATGCCTGTAGGAATTGACAGTTACATGAACATGTTTGCTGATGATACTAAAATTATGAGGAGAGTAAAGAATGTGGAAGATTGTAACAAGTTACAAGAAGATCTTGATAAAATATATGAGTGGAGTAAAGAGTGGCAGATGGAATTTAATATAGACAAGAGCATGTTATGAAAATGGGAAGAAGTAGATACAGACCAAACAGGGATTACAGGCTGGGTGATGAGAAAATTAAAGAGACCAATGAGGAGAAAGACTTAGGAGTAACCGTGGAAAACACTTTGTCACCGGAGAAACACATTAACAAGATATTTGTGAAAACATATAACATGCTTCAAAATATTGGCATTGCATTCCACTACCTAGATGAAGAAATGATGAAGAAGATATTATGTACCTTAATAAGACCTCAGTTAGAATATGCAGCTTGTGTCTGGTCACCTCATATGAAGAAAAATGTGAAGAAGGTGGAAAGGGTACAGAGGCTGGCAACAAGGATGGTACCAGGACTCGGAGTTAGACTATGAGGAAAGACTGAGGAAACTGGGGCTGACCACATTAGAAGAGAGAAGAACAAGAGGAGACATGATAACTATGTATAAATTGATGAACAAGATTGACATATTGGACAGAGTTGATAAAGGGGACCACAAGTAATCATCTCCGGGGACATGGAAAAAAATTGATAAAAGACATCTGTCTAAATTACGTGAGAAAATACAGTTTCCCGCATCGTAGCATTGATAAGTGGAATAAACTGAGCAGTGATGTCGTTGATGCGGTGTGTGTCAATCAGATGAAAGAGAGATATGACAGGAGTAGACAAGAAGACAGGACACAGAGAGCTTAGCTCGGGCCCTGTAATACACAAATAGGTAAACACACACACACACACACACACACACACACACACACACACACACACACACACACACACACACACTGCAATGATAAGACCGAGGCTTGAATATGCAACAATACAGTGGGCTCAACAAAGAAACACATAAGGAAACTAGAGAAAGTACAGAGGGCTGCAACAAAAATGGTGCCTGACTTAAGAGATTTGACTTATGAAGACAGACTGAAAAGAATGCAACTTGATGGAAAACAGAAGAGAAAGGGGAGACCTGATAGCAATATACAGAGTGATGATTGGCATGGAAAAATGGATAGGGAAGATCTGTGTATGTGGAATGAAAGAATGTCGAGAGGGCATGGAAAAAACTAAAATGGCCACTTATAGGAGAGATGTGAAAAATATAGCTTCCTCATAGAAGGGTGGAAGCATGGAATAGTTTAGACGTGGAAGTGGTCAATGCAAGGAATATTCATGATTTTAAGAAAAAGCTGGACATTAATAGATATGGAGACGGGACAACACGAGCATAGCTCTTTTCCCGTATGTTACAATTAGGTAAATACAATTAGGTAAATACACACACACACACACACACACACACACACACACACACACACACACACACACACACACACACACACACACACACACACACACTGCTATGGAAATTAGAGATTTATGGAGGACTGAAAGGAAAAGTGTTAAAGTGGATGGAAATCTACTTTAGATGGAGGGAGATGAGAACGGTAATAAGGGATGCAAAGTTGGACTGGTTGGTGGTGGAGAGTGGAGTCCTACAAGGCTCAGTGCTGGCACCAATACTTTTCCTTGTATATATTAATGACATGCCAGAGGGAGTAAACAGTTATATTAATTTGTTTATGGATGATGCAAGTTGTGTAGGTGTGTGAAGAGTGAAGAAGATTGTGAAATTTACAGAGATCTGGATAAGATTTGGGAGTGGAGCAAGAGGTGGCAAATGGAATTTAATCTGAGCAAAAGTCATGTGATGGAGATGGGGAAGAGTGGAAGACGGCCAAGAGGGTCATATAAGATGGGTGAAGAAGTAGTGTTGAAAAAGGTGGAAAAGGAAAAGGATTTGGAAGTGATAATACAAGACCATGGGCAGTTTGAGGCTCATATTGATAAAATGTTTGGAGAAACGTATAATTTGATAAAAAATATTGGATTAGCCTTCCATTATATGGATAAAGATATGATGAAGAAATTAATTAGTATGGTAATTAGACCAAGATTGGAATATGCTGGAGTGGTTTGGTCCCCTATAAAAAGAAGCATATAAGGAAGTTGGAGAGATTGCAGAGAATGGCAACAAAATGGTTCCGAATTGGCAGAAATGACCTATGAGGAGAGATTAAAAGAAATGAATTTGCTTTCCTTGGAACAAAGAAGAGAAAGAGGAGATTTAATACAGGTTTATAAACTGTTGAATGGACTGGATGAAGTGGATAATGAGCAAATGATGTTGAGAGAGGAAAACTTAAATAGAACTACGAGATCGCATAGTAAAAAGATAGAAGGAATATGCTTCAAGGATGTGAAGAAATATAGTTTCCCACAAAGATGTGTGGAGGTGTGGAATGGTTTGAGTGAGGAGGTAGTGTCAGCGAGGAGTGTGCATAGTTTTAAAGGAAAGTTGGATGTGTGTAGATATGGAGACGGGGCCACACGATTATGATACCCAGGCCCTGTAAAATTACAACTAGGTGAATACAACTAGGTGAATATATACACACACACACACACACACACACACACACACACACACACACACACACACACACACACACACACACACACACACACACAAAAAAAGCCTGGTAGCTCAGTGGTTAGAGCGCTGGCTTCACAAGCCAGAGGACCGGGTTCGATTGGCCGGTGGAGATATTTGGGTGTCTCCTTTCACATGTAGTGTTCACCTAGCAGTGAGTAGGAGTGGATGTAAATCGAGGAGTTGTGACCTTGTTGTCCCGTGTGTGCCTGGTCTCAGACCTATCCCAAGATCGAAATAATGAGCTCTGAGTGTTCCGTGAGTAAGTGGCTGTCTGTCATAGACTGCAGCAGATCAAACAGTGAATTACACACACACACACACACACACACACACACACACACACACACACACACACACACACACACACACACACACACACACACACACACACACACACACACACACACACACACACACACACACAGAGTAAAATGGAGAGAGAAAAACATAAAAAGGTGATAAATAATATCATTAATGTGGTGCAGGAGGAGGAAAAGACCTAGTACAAGAAATAGAGGACTTCCATAGAATTGGAAAGTTCACAAGAGAAGGTATGAGGCCAATAAGAATCAAACTTAAGTCACAAAAGGATGTAGATGAATTGGTGGAGAAGTCATGGAGGCTAGCCCAGCAGGAAACAACAAGGAAGATTTGGTTGAGAAGAGATCTCGGTGAAAAGGAAAGAGAAATGTTAAATGAGTTGAGAAAGGAGGCTTTGAAAAAAATGAAGAGAGGACAGAAGAGGAGAAGAAAGAGTTTTTCTGGAGAATCTTGGATATGAGACTGAGGAAGTGGTTCATAACCCAGAAAAGTACAGTAAGAAAGGACTAAAGAAACTTACATGAGCGAATGTAATGTATTCCAACATAAATGGAGTGATATCGGGATTTTAGAACTCAACGATTACTTGAGGACAAGAACCCAGATATTGTGGGTCTTACTGAAACAAAACTGAGAGAGGAGAAGACCTGATGATGGTTGGAGAAGGAAATATAATGTTTGGAAAAGAAATAGAGTAGGTAAGATGGGAGGAGGAGTGATGTTGCTGGTTAAAAAAGATATAAAGGTGGATCAAGTGAAAGAAGGTATGGGAAAGGCAGAAGTGCTAAAGATCAGAGCAGAAACTAATGAAGGAAAAAAGAGGCACTACATAGTGGTGTGCGTACCACCTAAGACAAATGCATGGTCAGTACAGGAATATGAAGAAATGATAAGTGATACAGGAACATGTCTGGAAGAAATGTTGGGTGGCTGTGAACGAACTATAATGATGGGAGATTTTAATTGTAAAGAGGTGTGTTGGGAGGACTGGTCAATGGAAGGATCAGAGACAACATGGGAAATACACTATTGACACTGGCAATGGAAAATGTGTTAACTCAGTGGGTCAAAGAAGATACTAGGTTTGGAGGAGAGAGAGCATCGTCAAGACTGGACTTGGTCTTTAGTACAGAGCCAATGGTCATTGAGGAGATGAGGGTGGAGTGCCCTTTAGCAAAGAGTGATCATGCAGTTTTGGAGTTCAAGGTGATAGATGAAGAGAAATCTAGAAGAAATGAAGAATATAAAGTGGGAAGATGGAATTATGCCAAGACAGATTTTGGAAACCTAAAGAAATTCTTTCAAGAGACAAATTGGATGAAATTCAAGAGTGCTAAGGAGCAAATGAAAAGTGGAAGGAATTTATAAAATATACAAAGAAGGTGAGAAAAATTTGTACCAATAAGACAACATAGAGAAGTTGGAAAGCAGGACTGGTTTAACGATAGATGTGAAAAGGCTAGAACAAGAAAAGAGGATGCATGGAAGAGGTGGAGAAGGAAAAGACGGATTAAGCAGTGGGAAAGTTACAAAAGAGCAAGAAATAAATATGTGTTGATTAGAAGAGAAGAAAGAAAGAAACAAGAAAAGGATATAATTGATAAATGTAAAGACCAACCAAGGCTTTTTTACAGACATGTGAACAACAACATCAAAAATAGAGAAAGTATTGAAAGTTTAGAAGTACACTCAACCCTCGATTTGCCGGACTAAACGGGGGGAAGGCTTGTCTGGGAATGGCAAATGTCCGGCAATGGAAAATGTCAGGGTCTATGCGGACTTTACATACAGGTTGAACCCGCTTTAAGAGAGATTAGGAATGTGTTTAACGGCAAAAATTTCCGTGGGAACATAGTGTTGTCTTTAAGGCATTTCGGCATGCACCAGCTGTACCAGGAAGTTGGAAAATAAATCAGACGTTTTTGTTCAGAAAACAAAACTGAGGGAGAAGAAAGAGACTTTGCACCAGATGTGGAAGACAAGAGAAAGAAAAATAAAAGAAAGGCAGGATCAGGAAGAATAGAAGTAACAGGAGGTGCGAGGCAAAGGCAAAACCTGACGACCATCATCATCATCATCATCATCATCTCAGGTGAACGTAACATGAATGCCAGACAGAAGACAACACTGTGAGCGGCAGACTTGTTTACAGTCCAGTACTAGAGTGTATGTGATCTATAGTGGATTGCGAACTTTGTCTGGCGCGGAGTTTGAAATGACTTGTGGACTTTTTTTTTTTTTTCTTGACTGAAAACAAAATCAAAATGGAGGTCCGAAATCGAGGTTGAGTGTAAATGGAGTATGCAGTGAAGATCCCAGGAAATGGCAGAGGCTATGAATGGATGCTTTGGAAGGTATTCACAAAGGAGACTGCTTTTGACAAACCACTGGTAATGGAACAGAAAGGGATTATGAAGGAGTTTCAAGTAACTGTGGAGGAGATCAAGAATATGATGGGAGTTTAGAAGTGAGAAAAGCTGTGGGACCTGATGGGGTATCAGGATGGATTTTAAGAGAATGCAGGAGCAACTGGCAGAAAAAGTTTGTGAAGTAATTGATGCCTCATTAAGGGAAGGTGTAGTGCCCCAAGACTGGAAAAGAGCTAACATTGTCCCAATCTATAAATCAGGTAACAAGAGAGACCCATTGAACTATAGACCAGTGTCACTTACAAGTGTGGTAGCTAAGATGTGTGAGAGGGTGGTGAAGAATAGATGGACAGACTTCTTGGAGAAAATGACATACTTTGTGAGTGTCAATTTGGTTTTAGAAAAGGGCGTTCATGCACGACAAACCTGATATGTTACTATTCGAGGGTGATAGATGTAATACAGGAAAGAGATGGTTGGGCTGATGGAATATATCTGGATTTAAAAAGGCCTTTGATAAGGTACCACACGGAGACTGATCTGGAAACTTGAAATGGTAGGAGGAGTGCATGGCAGTTTACTAAAATGGATGGAAGACTTTTGGTAGGAAGAGAAATGAGAACAATAATTAAGGACAGACCATCAGAATGGGGCTTGGTGGAGAGTGGAGTTCCACAGGGATCAGTGTTGGCACCAGTAATGTTTGCGGTCTACATAAATGACATGGTGGATGGGGTGTCCAGTTATGTGAGCCTATTTGCAGACGATGCAAAATTGTTAAGAAAAGTGAGATGTGACAAAGATTGCGAACTACTCCAGGAAGACTTGGACAGAATATGGAAATGGAGCTGTACATGGCAAATGGAGTTCAACACGACAAAATGCAAGAAAATAGAGTTTGGCAAGAGTGAAAGAAGAATCAGGAGTATGTACAAGATAGGAAATGAAGACATAAAACCAGTCATGAAGAAAAAGACCTTGGGGTGACAATTACCAATGACCTATCGCCAGAGAGACATATAAACAAAATAATTGGAGAAGTATTGAACTTATTGAGGAACATAAGAGTGGCGTTCGATATTTAGATGAAGAAATGATGAAGAAAATAATTACTGCAATGATAAGACCGAGGCTTGAATATGCAACAATACAGTGGGCTCGAACTTAAAGAAACACATAAGGAAACTAGAGAAAGTACAGAGGGCTGCAACAAAATGGTGCCTGACTTAAGAGATTTGACTTATGAAGACAGACTGAAAAGAATGCAACTTCCGACCCTGGAAAACAGAAGAGAAAGGGGAGACCTGATAGCAATATACAGAGTGATGATTGGCATGGAAAAATGGATAGGGAAGATCTGTGTATGTGGAATGAAAGAATGTCGAGAGGGCATGGGAAAAACTAAAATGGCCACTTATAGGAGAGATGTGAAAAAATATAGCTTCCCTCATAGAAGGGTGGAAGCATGGAATAGTTTAGACGTGGAAGTGGTCAATGCAAGGAATATTCATGATTTTAAGAAAAAGTTGGACATTAATAGATATGGAGACGGGACAACACGAGCATAGCTCTTTTCCCGTATGTTACAATTAGGTAAATACAATTAGGTAAATACACACACACACACACACACACACACACACGAGACGCGGTAGAGGAAGGACGCAATACCGTCGCTCCCGAGAATCAGCTGATCTTCACTACCTTTGTTTGGGTTTACTGTGGCCTGGGCGATAGGTGTGGACTCATTTTTTTTTCATGAATACAGTGTTAAATAATAATGAGTGAGAAAGATATTCCATGTAAATGCAGGTATGTGACAAGGGAAAGAATGAAAGCTGATGATGACAATGTTGGTGAGGGGGAAAGAGAATTTGAAGGCTTTGATACGGCGCAAACTTCACTATTAGATAGAGTCTTGACTATCGAACGTAAATTAGATAAATTGATAAAAGAGAGTATGGGAATGAAAGAGAATGAAGAACAGGATAAAGAGCTCCAGAAATTGAAAGAAAGGCTAAAAAGAGTGGAAGAAAACGAAACTAGGCTAAGAACCGAAAATGAAGAATTAAAAGTCCAAATAGCGAACTATAAGAAATTGATGGAAGAAGGACTCGGTAAAGCCAAGAAAAAGAGAAGTTAAAAGATCTAGTTAACAAAGAAGAAGAAAGAGTACAAGACGTGATTAAAAAAGAAGTACAGGCATGGAGAATCCAAGATAAGAAAGACAAGGAATCATTTCAAGAAGTATTTCAAGAACAGTTAAAAGAAAGAGATGATAATATGACAAGCAAAATGATAGGAGTCCTCAAGAAAAAAGAAAATTTAGTAAGAGAAATTGCAGAAAAAAAGAAGACTAATTATTTTTGGACTGAAAGAAAAAAATTTTAAATATAGACCAAGAAGGGAAAAAGACGAAATTAAATCAGTAAAAGACCTACTAAAACATCTGAATGACGAGGATAGACAGAACTTAGAAGAGGAAGTAGAAGAAATCCATAGAATGGGACCATATCAAGAAGGAACAGTGAGACCAATTAAGATATTACTAAAATCACAAGCAGCAGTAGAAGTACTATATAGAAAAACAAAACTCAGAGAAACAGAAGGTTGCAAAGATATATATATAAAGAAAAATAGAAACGAGGAGGAAAGGAAGAGACACAATGAACTGGTGGCAGAAGGAAGAGAAAAAAATAATGAAAGGTCAGAGGAGGAGAAGAAGGCATTTTTTTGGAGAATTATAGGAGACAGGATAAGGAAATGGTATATAAAAGAGAAAGAAGAGAAAAGAATGGAGCAAGTTTAACTAAAAATGATAAGAACAAGAGATTAAAAATGATGTATACAAACATAGATGGGATTTTATCTAGTAAATTAGAATTAAGAGATTACATAAAGAAAGAAGAACCAGATATTGTATGCCTGGTGGAAACAAAGTTAAATGAGGCAATAAAAATAGACATAGATAAAAGGTATAATATATGGAGGAGAGACAGAGTGGGTAAAGGAGGAGGAGGAGTCATGATGATGTTAAGGAAGGAGATAGTGGTAAATCAAGTGGAGTTTGGGAAGGAAAATCAGAAATACTGTATGTTAAGATGCATATTAACAAAAGGAGTTAACAATCATTGGAACATATGTGCCACCAAAAACAAACTCATGGACTAACCAAGAATATAGAGACATGATAGATGACACAATAAGGAGTCTTACAAGAATCATTAAGGAAAGGAGAAAAGCGATATTGGTAGGAGATTTCAACTGTAAGGAGGTAGACTGGGAAAATTATGAAAGTGGTATGGGGAAGATGCCTGGGAGATAGATTCCTGAACCTAATGATAGATAATTTGATGGTCCAAAGAGTAAAGGAAAACACAAGATTCAGAGGAAACGATGAGCCGGCAAGATTAGACCTAAGTTTTACAAGGGATATACCAATTAATGATGATATAAGATACAAGTGCCCATTGGAAAAGAGTGACCATGTAATATTAGAAATGGATATAGAAGAAGGAAAGGAAGATAGAGATGAATCATACAAAGGAGACCAATTAAATTACAGAAAGGCTGATGTTGAGAATCTCAAGAACTATTTTAAAACGTAAACTGGGAGGAGATGGAAAACTCATTAACGGTTCAAGAGAAATATAACTTATTTTTGGAAATATACAAAACTGGGGTCAGGAATATGTTCAAATATAGACCTAAAGAAGAAGGAAAGAAAGATTGGTTTAATGCAAGATGTGCTAGGGCAAAGGAGAAACGAGATGGAGCATGGAAAAGGTGGAGAAGAAACAGAAATCCAGAAAATAAGGAAAACTTCAAAACAGCAAGAAATGAATATGCTAAGGTGAGAAAGGAAGAAGAAAAGAACTATGAAAAGGACATTGTCGAAAAATGTAAGGAACAACCAAAATTGTTCTACAGATTCATAAATGGAAAAATAAGACAAAAAGAAACAATAGAAAGGTTAAAAGGAGAAACGGAATGGTGGAAGACCCAAAAAGTATGGCAGAACTGTTAAATAGTAAATTTCATGAGGTCTTTACTAAGGAATCCAAATTTGAAAGACCACAGGGTAATAGAGAGACTGTCCATATGAAAGAGATTAAAGTAACCAAGCTTGAAATAAAAAGTTGATGACGGAATTGGATGAGGAAAAGGCAATGGGACCGGATGAAGTCTCAGGCAGAATACTGAAAGAATGTAGGGAAGAACTAGCAAGTCCAATATACAACATCATAAAATGCTCAATAGAAAATGGAACAGTGCCAGTGGAGTGGAAAAGAGCTGAGGTGGTTCCCATATATAAGAGCGAAGGAAGGAAGAACCTTTAAATTACAGACCGGTATCACTAACTAGTGTAATATGCAAGATGTGTGAAAAGTAATAAAGAAGCAATGGATTGAGTTTCTTGAAGACAACAAAATATTATCAAATAGCCAATTTGGTTTTAGAAAAGGTCGGTCATGTGTGACAAATTTATTGAGTTTCTACTCTAGAATAGTTGATAAAGTACAAAAGAGAGAGGGATGGGTTGACTGTATTTATTTAGATCTAAAAAAGGCTTTTGATAAAGTGCCACATGAAAGATTACTATGGAAGTTAGAGGAGAAGGGTGGCTTAAAAGGAAGCACATTGAGATGGATGAAGAATTACTTAAGGGGGAGAGAAATAAGGACGATAGTTAAAGATATGAAGTCCAAGTGGAGAACAGTAGACAGCAGAGTGCCACAGGGGTCAGTATTGGCACCAATACTTTTTCTCGTATATATAAATGACATGCCAGAGGGAGTGAACAGCTACATAAATCTGTTTGCGGATGATGCGAAACTGTGCAGAGTCATTAAACAAAAGAGGATTGTGAAATACTACAGGAAGACTTAAACAAGATCTGGAAATGGAGTAAAAAATGGGAGATGGAATTCAATGTGGACAAAAGCCATGTCATGGAAATGGGAAAAGTGAAAGACGACCAGTGGGAATCTATAAGATGGGAGATGGAGTAGAACTAGAAAAGTAAAAAGGAAAAGGACATGGGAGTGACAATGGAAGAAAACAATCAACCGGTAAGCCATATTGATAGAATTTTCAGAGACATATAATTTGCTAAGGAATATTGGATTAGCATTTCACTATATGGACAAAGAAATGATGAAGAAATTGATAAGTACTAAAATAAGACCTAGATTGGAATATGCAGGAGTTGTGTGGACTCCCCATAAAAAGAAACACATAAGGAAATTGGAGAGACTACAAAAAATGGCTACACGAATGGTTCCAGAATTTAAAGGGATGACATATGAGGAGAGACTAAAAGCAATGGATCTACCAACCCTGGAACAGAGAAGAGAGAGAGGGGATCTCATACAAGTTTATAAATTGATTAACAGAATTATCAAGTGGATAATGAAAAACTGATCCTGAGAGAAAAATATGACTTTAGAAGCACAAGATCGCATAGTAAGAAACTGAGGAAGGGAAGATGTCTGAGAGATGTTAAAAAAATTTAGTTTCCCGCAAAGATGTGTTGAGACTTGGAACAGTTTGAGTGAAGAAGGGGTGTCAGCAAAGAGTGTACATAGTTTTAAAGAAAAATTTGATAAATGTAGATATGGAGACGGGGCCACACGAGCATAAAGCCCAGGCCCTGTAATACTACAACTAGGTAAATACAACTACAGTATCCTCCCGAGTTTAGCGCTTGCTTTCTTTTTAAGATATAGCGCCAAACTCGAGGATCGCTAAACTCGGGGTATTGAAAACAATGTAAAAACGCTTATTCATTCTGGCCCTGGACGAAGCTGATTTTTTTTCCTCCCCACTTTACTCCCTTATTTCAAAATACCGATAAATTGGTGGGTGTATTCAGTTTCAGTGAAGAATGCTCTTGTTAAGACGAAAAAAACTGGGATACACACTTTATTGAAAAGAACAAAAAAGAGAAAAGAAATAATAAGAACTCTAACAGCACATAATCTCACTCTGGGGCATGGTCCGCTAGCGCAAAGCCTTGAAATTCGTTTCATTGGCGTTGAATATTTGACGGAGATCGTAACCGCCGTCCTCAGTCATCTGTTTCAAGACACCAATGAAACTTTCCACCTCTTCTGTAGATGCGTCTGCTGCTTCACCCAGACATCGTGCCCTCTTGAACGAGTGTCTTTTTTTTAACCTTGAGGACCAGCCATTACTAGCAGAGAAAAGTGGAGGATTGTCAGTGTTTAACTTACGTGCCACTGCAGCATATATTTCTCTTGCCTTCTGTCTTACCTTACCAGTAGATATGCACACATTTCGGTCATTTTTGTCAACAATATATTTCTTCAAATAGTGTTCTGTTGTTACCATCAACTTGTTTGTAGGATGCGTGATGTGAGCAACTTGAATCACAGAGCTCCCTCGAGCATCTTTCAAGAAACGTTTTATTTCCTCACGTTTCGCTCTTATTCCTCTAACAGTAGACTCACTAATGTTGAACAAGTTTCCAACGGCAACAGGTCCCATTTCAGCATCAAGCTTATCCAACACTTCGCCTTTTTCCTTCATGTTTAACAGTCTTTTCTTCTTACCCTGCCTCTCTGGCCTACTTCCTTTTGCCGAAGTAGGTTTCTTCGAGCCACATCACAATTAATTAGCTTGCATATAAGAACTATCAAGATGCTGGTGGAAGAGGGCTAAGGACGCGTGCACACATGGTCAGCTCAGTCAGCCAACTGCAGGAGTCTTGGGGCAGCATACGTGACGCCGCCCGGAAGTAAACGACCGATACTTGTCAAAGCAGCGCGAAACTCGGGGCGATACAGCGCCAAACTCGGGATGGTAAGAATTTAGGACTAAGCGCCAAACTCAAGGATCGCGAAACTTGGATAGCGCTAAACTCGGGAGGGTACTGTAGGTAAATACACACACACACACACACACACTCACACACAAATATATTTACATCTACTTATGAAGATGCTATTAAGTTAAGATTATAGCATCATTCCAATTAGCAAGAAAATAAATTTTATTGTAAAAGTTTTAGTTAGAAACCATAGATCTTAATGTTGCTAAAAATTGATGCTAGAAGAAAATGGTGCGTCCCATCTGGCTCAAAACGACGGAGAGAATTGAAAGAACTGTAAAAAAAACAACGGAAATCATTGAAGACGATGGAAAAAGTGTTATTGTGATGCCGCCTAAGTGCTGTGCTGCCTAGCGGGATCGAGGGATCGCTCACGCAGTAGGTTTGAATATGCTTGGGGGCAGCTCCGGATAGTAGCGAATTCCGGATAGTGGCAATCTGAATATGCAGGCGATTACTATATATATATATATATATATATATATATATATATATATATATATATATATATATGCATATATACAGGGAGTCCTCTGGTTACAACGTAGATCCGTTCCTGACACGCGTCGTAACCCGAATTTTGGTGTAAGTCGGAACATCGGAAAAAAAAAAAAATTCTTACCTTTATTCCTTTGGTTGACTTGCACATTGGAAGGAGGCATTGCAAGGGAGGGAGAGACAGGCTTATTGTGTAGAGGAAACTGCAGAAGATGCTGGAGATACTGGGGCTGGTGAATCAAGAGAGGCAGAACCTTACGCTTGGGAGCCATAACCAAGAGAGAGAAAGAGAGAAACAGTGCAAACAACCAAAATGGCGTATGTTCAGAGACTTGAGACGTCGTCTTCCTCGCCCTACAACCACAACAAAGCGTATTCTTCCGTCGCCAAACTAGTTCGTGTTTGTTTACATCGCTTACGACGCTAAACCACGTAAGACGGAATGACGCCTAATATTAATTTTTATGTTTTTATGGGTGCGTTCATAACCACGAAACGTCGTAAGTCGAGACCGTCGTAACCTGAGGACTCCCTGTATATATATATATATATATATATATATATATATATATATATATATATATATATATATATATATAGGTACAGGTCCGTCGGTCTCGAGTTATGTCAAACTCGTAGTTACATCAGTCCACTATAAGGCAATTTAAGATTAAAAAAAATTGAAAATGTATAAATCGTAAAGCGCGGGATTTATTGTTATTGTTGGCCACCAGGCATCACTAGTGGTTACCAGCCACACCGCCCACCTCACGCTTGAATACAATAACACCCTGCCTCAGTTCCACCACACCATCGCCCCTGGCAAGAGTGTTATCCTACTCCTACATTTACTGACTCAAGTTCTTAGTATCTTGCTCAGTGGCGGCTAAGAGAAAACTTATTAGTGAGAGAAGTGATGCTAAGAAAAGGAAAACCATTACGCTACAAGAAAAAGTGGACATAATTAAAAGACATGAGAAGGGAGAAAAGGCATCAGCGATCTGCCATGTGTTAGGGATGAGTCGGACGACTGTTGCTACCATTCTCAATGACAAGGACCGTATTTTGGCTCA
The DNA here is from genome assembly GCF_017591435.1 of Portunus trituberculatus. Lineage (NCBI taxonomy): Eukaryota > Metazoa > Arthropoda > Malacostraca > Decapoda > Portunidae > Portunus > Portunus trituberculatus. The sequence continues at coordinate 15,200,716 of NC_059302.1, read as the reverse complement.
TGTGAAGGGCACTACTCCCATGAACTCTACAGTGATAACGAAGCAAAGATCAGGTGTGTTGATGGAGATGGAAAGACTGCTTTTGCTGTGGATTGAGGACAATAATCAGAAGAGCATGCTGCTGAGTGAGCAAATAAATTGTGAGAAAGCCCGCACACTCTATGAGGCCTTGAAAAAACAAAGTGACCAGGAAGGAGAAACAATTGAAACGTTTGTGGCCTCCAAGGGCTGGTTTACACGTTTCAAAGTTAGAGGAAATCTAACAAACAGAAAAATATGTGGAAAAGCTGCCAGTGCTGATGACGGAGCAGCAAAAGTGTTCATTGAAACCTTGGAAAAACTTATCAAAGAAGAGGGCTACATTCCACAGCTAATATTCAATGTGGATGAGACGGGACTGAACTGGAAGCGCATGCCCAGCAGGACATACATTGCAAAGGAGGAGAAAAGCATGCCAGGACACAAAGCCTCTAAGGAACGACTCACACTGCTCTTAGGGTGTAACTGTGCCGGCGATTTTAAACTGAAACCGCTGCTAGTTTACCACTCAGAAAATCCTAGAGCTATGAAGGGTATTCTTAAAGCTAGTCTCCCAGTTTACTGGAAAAGTAACGCCAAGGCTTGGGTGACAGGGGCAATGTTCATTGAGTGGTTCTCCAGTTGTTTTGTGCCTGACGTTGAGCGCTACTGTGCACAGAAGAATCTGCCGTTTAAAGCACTGCTGATTCTTGACAATGCTCCTGGTCATTCTGCAAGCATAAGTGAACTCAACCCAAATGTTAAAGTTGTATTTATGCCACCAAACACAACGTCATTGATTCAGCCAGTGGAACAAGGGGTGATCAGATCCTTCAAGGCCTATTACCTGAGAAGAACCTTCAAACAGGCCATCCGTGCAACAGAAAATGGTGATAAAAGCCTGAAAGAGTTCTGGAAAGGTTTTAACATTTATAGTGCCGTGAAAAACATTGGAGAAAGTTGGGCTGAGGTTACACAGTCAAACATGAATGGTGTGTGGAAAAACGTGTGTCCTAGCCTAGTTAATAACTTTCAAGGCTTTGATAGTGCTAGTGTAGAGAAGACCAAGAGCAACTGTGTAAAGCTTGGGAATGAGTTAAGTCTGGACATAGAGAAGAGTGACATAAATGAGCTCCTCGATTCTCACGACTCAGAATTAAATGCTGAAGATCTGATGGAGCTGGGGAAACAAACGGAGGCTGATGAAAATGACAACGTAGTGTTACGGCAGTTTACAATAAAAAACATGGCAAGCGCTTTTCAAGCCCTGGAAAAAGCAATGGTGTTCTTTGAAGAGCAAGATCCCAAATGCAGAACGCTTTGCCAGAGTTCACAGGGCAATGGAAGATGCAGTGACTTGCTGCAGGCAAATCTATGATGAGAAGAGATATGCTGCTAAACAGTCATCAATTCTTCAGTTTTTCAAGTAAGCTTCTCATTCCTCAACCTCATCTCCAGCCTCAACTCCATCCACATCTTCAACTCAACCATTCTCAAGGACAAGGACCGTACTTTGGCTTTAGCCCATAAATTCCTGTGAAAAGCCCACATGGTATAAAAAAAAAAAAAATAATAAAAACTCCATCCACATCTTCAACTCCATCCCAAGTGTCAAATCCATCCAGAGCATCAACCTCAAGCCGATGTTCATCCCCAGACTCCCCTGATGAAGAACTTCCTACTTCAACATCACCTCAGGAACAGGTATGTTCCATTCACTTGGCTTTCAGCTTTCTAAAGTCAGATGATGAAACAGAAATAAATTTTATGTGAATTCAAACATTCTCGTATGATAATAAAAAAACTACAAGTTGCTTGTGTATGTTAATGTTAGGTTACAATATTTTTTGGCAGAATGAGTGAGCGAGTGAGGCAGCAGCTGTGTGTGAGGGAGGGAAGAAGAAAATGGGAAGCCCGTTACCATGACAACGGGGAGGTTGACTACCTTGTGGGCTCGCGCACCCACCATCACAACAATAACAACTCCGGAGCCTTCGCCTGGGCCACACGACACTCGCAACTCACTTGCACCATCTGCGCCTGTCTGCTGATCCCTATTACCCTTTCCTATTGCATTTCCTGCTCCGCTGCCCACGCTTCTACTCCCACCGCACTGCACTATGCTCCCAGCTGTCCGCCCTGGGCATCACAACATTCGCCCTGCCCACCCTCCTGGCGGCCTCAGGCATCCACCCCTCTCGGCAACCTGCAGTCCTTCTCGTTCGCGGCCCTAATCAACAACAAAAACAAGCTTGTGTTTCATATTCCTACATAGTTGTAAATAATATAACAATATAACATTTTACTTACCTGAATGACCATAAACAATGATTGGTTGAAAACTCGATAATATGCTTTGAAATGTACGAAAACTCGAGTTACGTACAAAATCAATTTGCGTCATGTTTCAGGAGCGTAACTCTGACGTAAACCGAGACCTTAATATATATATATATATATATATATATATATATATATATATATATATATATATATATATATAGTTAGGTCTCGGTTTATCAGAATTCGTTCCTGAAACATGACGTATCAATTTTGCGTAACTCAGTTTCCGCATTTCAAAGCATATTATCGATTTTCAACAATCATTGTTTGTGGTCATTCAGGTAACCTCCTTCCCGCAGTCACCCCGATGTAAACAAAGCGTTCCTCCTATACCGCAGGCCCCTGCCCGTGTATGCGTGCCTCACGGCCAGACCTACATTATATTTCTTTCTAACTCAGTGTTATGTACTTTTTCTAAACATATTTTTGTCATTTTATTAATAAAAGCGTAAACATAATCATAAATTGTGCACTAATCATAAATTCAGCACCACAAACTCTGCACCTGGTGAGGTGGCCCTGAGGCAGTCATAACTAGGCTGCTCCCCTCACTTGCCGAGAGGGTTTCAACATTGCTGTCACTATCACTCTCTCCTATTTCTTTTCAGGATCATAGTCTGAATCATATTCATCTGGAGAGTCTTCCAGTATATCCTCACTATCTGTCTCATAATTATGATAATCCTCATCGCTGCTACAAAGCAGACGCCATTATCTCTAATTAGGGTAGAGGCAATAGAACAGTTTCACCACGCCGATACTAGAGAACTGATGTTCTTGGGGGGACTGTGGGAATAATATATGTCAAAGAATAGTGATTGGCTTTATAGTTTATGCATGAAAAATTAACTCCGATATTGATTGGCTAGTGGGGGGGATGGTTTTGTTACGCTGGGGTGGCTAAAAATAACGCCTCCAGTGTTTGTTTGTTTATAGTGAACCACGTGGAGCATGAAAAAGGCAAAATCCGCACTCAGGCCACGGTTATACACGGAAATGTATTTGTGTGATGCGTCGTACCACGGCATCTTCGGTACCACGAGGTCGCTTTTGCGCGTGGTACGCACGTACCACAAAACAGTCTTGCGGTATGGAAGGGGTTAAAGGTTATATTGTTATATTATTTACAACTATGTAGGAATATGAAACACAAGCTTGTTTTTGTTGTTGATTAGGGCCACGAACGCGAAGGACTGCAGGTTGCCGAGAGGGGTGGACGCCTGAGGCCGCCAGGAGGGTGGGCAGGTCGAATGTTGTGACGCCCACAGGGCGTACAGCTGGGAGCGTAGTGCAGTGCGGTGGGAGTAGAAGCATGGGCAGCGGGATTGGAAATGCAATAGGACAGGCGCAGACGGTGCAAGTCAGCTGCGAGTGTCGTGTGGCCCAGGCGAAGGCTTTGGAGTTGTTATTGTTGTGATGGGTGTGCGAGCCCTCAAGGTCGTCAACCTCCCCATTGTCATGGTAACGGGCTTCCCATTTTCTTCTTCCCTCCCTCACACACAGCTGGTGCCTCCCTTCTCATGTCCTTTAATTATGTCCTCTTTTTCTTGTAGCATAATGGTTTTCCATTTCTTAGCATCACTGCTGTCACTAAGAAGTTTTCTCTTTGGTGCCATTGAGCAAGATACTAAGAACTTGAGTCAGTAAACGCAGAAGTAGGATAACACTCTTGCTAGGGGCGATGGTGTGGTGGAACTGAGGCAGGATGTTATTGTATTCAAGCGTGAGGCGGGCGGTGGGGCGGGCAACCACCAACAATAACAATAAATCCCGCACTTTACGATTTATAAATTTTAATTTTTAATCTTAAATTGCCTTATAGTGGACTGACGTAACTTCACGAGTTTGACGTAACTCGAGACCGGCGTAACCTGGGACTTTACTATATATATATATATATATATATATATATATATATATATATATATATATATATATATATATATATATATATATATATATATATATATATATATATATATATATATATATATATATATACAATGATTATTCGATTTACGACGTATGCGAGATACGACCACCTATACTTACGACCACATCCAGCAGATCAGCAGATGCCTATTATGAGTTTGCTGTATTTTATGTTTGGCAGCGCAACGCACGTAAGATAGTTGTGGTGGCGCCCAGATCGTGTACGACAGTTACAGCAGCACTGCATTTCACAGACTCACACTCAGCATCCTACCACTTTACTTGTTGACTAGAAAATGTCGCAGATATAGTAGTACCATCCTAAATTAAAGGTCGGGGTGGGGTTAGGTACCTGTCCGCACCTGTTTACAGCATTGCCATGTTTCCGCCAGAGGTTGCTATGACTCCTCCAATTCCTTTTTTTTCCTCCTCCCCCATCTGTCTCTCACTGCCTCCCTCCCCTCCTTCCTTTCTCTCTCTCTCTCTCTCTCTCTCTCTCTCTCTCTCTCTCTCTCTCTCTCTCTCTCTCTCTCTCTCTCTCTCTCTCTCTCTCTCTCTCTCTCTCTCTCTCTCTCTCTGCTTCCTGGATGTTACTTTTCACGCTATAGTATGCCAATACAGTAATCGCCCGCGTATCTGGATCGCCACTATCCGGAATAGCATCATCATAAATAGATGTATATATATTTGTGTGTGTGTGTGTGTATTTACCTAATTGTATTTACCTAATTGTAACATACGGGAAAAGAGCTATGCTCGTGTTGTCCCGTCTCCATATCTATTAATGTCCAGCTTTTTCTTAAAATCATGAATATTCCTTGCGTTGACCACTTCCACGTCTAAACTATTCCATGCTTCCACCCTTCTATGAGGGAAGCTATATTTTTCACATCTCTCCTATAAGTGGCCATTTTAGTTTTTCCCATGCCCTCTCGACATTCTTCCATTCCACATACACAGATCTTCCCTATCCATTTTTCCATGCCAATCATCACTCTGTATATTGCTATCAGGTCTCCCCTTTCTCTTCTGTTTTCCAGGGTTGGAAGTTGCATTCTTTTCAGTCTGTCTTCATAAGTCAAATCTCTTAAGTCAGGCACCATTTTCGTTGCAGCCCTCTGTACTTTCTCTAGTTTCCTTATGTGTTTCTTTAAGTTCGGAGCCCACTGTATTGTTGCATATTCAAGCCTCGGTCTTATCATTGCAGTAATTATTTTCTTCATCATTTCTTCATCTAGATATCTGACGCCACTCTTATGTTCCTCAATAAGTTCAATACTTCTCCAATTATTTTGTTTATATGTCTCTCTGGCGATAGGTCATTGGTAATTGTCACCCCAAGGTCTTTTCTTCATGACTGGTTTTATGTCTTCATTTCCTATCTTGTACATACTCCTGATTCTTCTTTCACTCTTGCCAAACTCTATTTTCTTGCATTTTGTCGTGTTGAACTCCATTTGCCATGTACAGCTCCATTTCCATATTCTGTCCAAGTCTTCCTGGAGTAGTTCGCAATCTTTGTCACATCTCACTTTTCGTAACAATTTTGCATCGTCTGCAAATAGGCTCACATAACTGGACACCCCATCCACCATGTCATTTATGTAGACTGCGAACATTACTGGTGCCAACACTGATCCCTGTGGAACTCCACTCTCCACCAATCCCCATTCTGATGGTCTGTCCTTAATTATTGTTCTCATTTCTCTTCCTACCAAAAGTCTTCCATCCATTTTAGTAAACTGCCATGCACTCCTCCTACCATTTCAAGTTTCCAGATCAGTCTCTGGTGTGGTACCTTATCAAAGGCCTTTTTTAAATCCAGATATATTCCATCAGCCCAACCATCTCTTTCCTGTATTACATCTATCACCCTCGAATAGTAACATATCAGGTTTGTCGTGCATGAACGCCCTTTCCTAAAACCAAATTGACACTCACAAAGTATGTCATTTTCTCCAAGAAGTCTGTCCATCTAGTCTTCACCACCCTCTCACACATCTTAGCTACCACACTTGTAAGTGACACTGGTCTATAGTTCAATGGGTCTCTCTTGTTACCTGATTTATAGATTGGGACAATGTTAGCTCTTTTCCAGTCTTGGGGCACTACGCCTTCCCTTAATGAGGCATCAATTACTTCACAAACTTTTTCTGCCAATTGCTCCCTGCATTCTCTTAAAATCCATCCTGATACCCCATCAGGTCCCACAGCTTTTCTCACTTCTAAACTCCCCATCATGTTCTTGATCTCCTCCACCGTTACTTGAAACTCCTTCATAATCCCTTTCTGTTCCATTACCAGTGGTTTGTCAAAAGCAGTCTCCTTTGTGAATACCTTCCGAAAGCATCCATTCATAGCCTCTGCCATTTCCCTGGGATCTTCACTGTATACTCCATTTACTTCTAAACTTTCAATACTTTCTCTATTTTTGATGTTGTTGTTCACATGTCTGTAAAAAAGCCTTGGTTGGTCTTTACATTTATCAATTATATCCTTTTCTTGTTTCTTTCTTTCTTCTCTTCTAATCAACACATATTCATTTCTTGCTCTTTTGTAACTTTCCACTGCTTAATCCGTCTTTTCCTTCTCCACCTCTTCCATGCATCCTCTTTTCTTGTTCTAGCCTTTTCACATCTATCGTTAAACCAGTCCTGCTTTCCAACTTCTCTATGTTGTCTTATTGGTACAAATTTTTCTCACCTTCTTTGTATATTTTTATAAATTCCTTCCACTTTTCATTTGCTCCTTAGCACTCTTGAATTTCATCCAATTTGTCTCTTGAAAGAATTTCTTTAGGTTTCCAAAATCTGTCTTGGCATAATTCCATCTTCCCACTTTATATTCTTCATTTCTTCTAGATTTCTCTTCGTCTATCACCTTGAACTCCAAAACTGCATGATCACTCTTTGCTAAAGGGCACTCCACCCTCATCTCCTCAATGACCATTGGCTCTGTACTAAAGACCAAGTCCAGTCTTGACGATGCTCCCTCTCCTCCAAACCTAGTATCTTCTTTGACCCACTGAGTTAACACATTTTCCATTGCCAGTGTCAATAGTGTATTTCCCCATGTTGTCTCTGATCCTTCCATTGACCAGTCCTCCCAACACACCTCTTTACAATTAAAATCTCCCATCATTATAGTTCGTTCACAGCCACCCAACATTTCTTCCAGACATGTTCCTGTATCACTTATCATTTCTTCATATTCCTGTACTGACCATGCATTTGTCTTAGGTGGTACGTACACCACTATGTAGTGCCTCTTTTTTCCTTCATTAGTTTCTGCTCTGATCTTTAGCACTTCTGCCTTTCCCATACCTTTTTTCACTTGATCCACCTTTATATCTTTTTTAACCCGTAAACTGCGGCATTCACATTCAGAGGGTGTCTCCTGGTGCGGCTAAATCAGCGAACGATTGACTTTCACTGAAAGATATATACTTTATAAAGATGTGTCACAGATACTTCATTTCACAATTCTGTAACTCAAAATTTACTGTAGCTACCATATTTCTAAGTATTTTTCGCCACAAAAATGGATTTCTGGCAGGATCTGGAGGCATTGTGGAGAGCGGGATGGGAGGGAGGTAGGGGGAGGAGGCAGGGAGGATACACACAGACCGCTTATTGCCACTGTTCGTCGACGGGACAGTGTTTTCAACTCAAATGTTCTCTCTCTCTCTCTCTCTCTCTCTCTCTCTCTCTCTCTCTCTCTCTCTCTCTCTCTCTCTCTCTCTCTCTCTCTCTCTCTCTCTCTCTCTCTCTCTCTCTCTCTCTCTTGCTTGCTTCAAGAGAAATAAATGATAAAACAAAAGTATTTTATTTCTATAATGGCAATTTCCGTATAAGTAATATTCTTTCCATTATTCTGACACTAATATTTTGAATCGCAAATGAAGTAAATGGCATCAAAGTATATTGAGTAAACAACATACATATGGAATGGATAAATTGGTCAAGTAAAATGCATATGCACTGGTTATTGTTCTAGCCCCTATTGTTTTACAATTTTTTCTCTCTCTCTCTCTCTCTCTCTCTCTCTCTCTCTCTCTCTCTCTCTCTCTCTCTCTCTCTCTCTCTCTCTCTCTCTCTCTCTCTCTCTCTCTCTCTCTCTCTCTCTCTTCTCTCTCTCTCTCTCTCTCTTTCTCTCTCTCTCACACTTTGTTCAAAATAAATAAGTGAAACTAAAATACTACTCTTTTGCTTGGTTCACAATAAATAAAATAACGAAATATTAGTTCCGTGTAAGCCACAATAACATACATATCATACTATATATCTGTGTGTGTGTGTGTGTGTGTGTGTGTGTGTGTGTGAGAGAGAGAGAGAGAGAGAGAGAAGAAGAGAGGACGATGAGTCATGTCTCATGACGCGATGCGGGCGGGCCGACACGTCTGACAGTGTTACAAGCGTCTAGTGAAGATGGTCTTGTTTCCATAATCTTATTCGCTTTATCTCTTTTCTATTGTACAAAACAACTTCTATACTACTACATTATAGCTTCCTCTTACCATACATGAGACTCAATCTCTAATATCTATGAAAGGAATGCAATGTCGACTAAATAAAATAAAAACATAGTGTTTCATTGTTTTCCTTTATAAATATGATATAAATAACCAAATTCTTATTAGAAGGATATAAATTACTAAAAGAAAGGTTATTAGAACACAAAAAAATAATTTCAAAGAAATACGAATCACGGGAACTTTATGGTGCCTGTTTAAAAAGAGCGCTTCCAGAAGGCGTACAGCAGTTTGCCGCCAAGCCACCCAGAAGGCGTACAGCAGTTTTCGGGTTAACCAGCAACATCACTCCTCCTCCCATCTTACCTACTCTATTTCTTTTCCAAACGTTATATTTCCCTTCTCCAACCTTCATCAGGTCTTCTCCCTCTCTCAGTTTTGTTTCAGTAAGACCCACAATATCTGGGTTCTTGTCCCTCAAGTAATCGTTGAGTTCTAAAATCCCCGATATCACTCCATTTATGTTGGAATACATTACATTTCGCTCATATGTAAGTTTCTTTAGTCCTTTCTTGCTGTACTTTTCTGGGTTATGAACCACTTCCTCAGTCTCATATCCAAGATTCTCCAGAAAAACTCTTTCTTCTCTTCTTCTGTCCTCTCTTCATTTTTTTCAAAGCCTCCTTTCTCAACTCATTTAACATTTCTCTTTCCTTTTCACCGAGATCTCTTCTCAACCAAATCTTCCTTGTTGTTTCCTGCTGGGCTAGCCTCCATGACTTCTCCACCAATTCATCTACATCCTTTTGTGACTTAAGTTTGATTCTTATTGGCCTCATACCTTCTCTTGTGAACTTTCCAATTCTATGGAAGTCCTCTATTTCTTGTACTAGGTCTTTTCCTCCTCTTGCACCACATTAATGATATTATTTATCACCTTTTTATGTTTTCTCTCTCTCCATTTTACTCGGTGTCTTATCCTCCTCCACACCAAATATCACCACACATCTCTTTTGTCTACAGTTTCCCTCACCAATGTCTCATTTGACTTAATAACCTTCACCACTTTCTCAGCTATCTTCTCTTCTATGATCTGTTGATCTATAATTTCAGCAAGGCCCAAAGTTTTCTCCCCTGACTCTTTGATTTCCTTTTCCAGACTTGCAACTTTGTAATTTACCTCCTTTCTTTCCACTTCCTGACTTTTTTTCCATTCAGCCTGCTTCTCCATCACTTTTCCTAGAGATTCTCCACATTTTTCGCAATTCACTTTAATGTGTGTGTGTGTCTGTGTATATATATATATATATATATACAGTAAGGTCCCGAGTTACGTCAGAGTTACGTTCCTGAAATATGACGTAAGTCGATTTTGTGCGTAACTCGAGTTTTTGTACTTTCAAAGCATATTATCGAGTTTTCAACCAATCATTTTTCATGGTTATTCAGGTAAGTAAAAGGTTATATTGTTATACTGGTATATTATTTACAACTATGTAGGAATATATTGATTACGGCCGCGAATGCGAAGGACTGCAGGTTGCCGAGAGGCGGCCTGAGGCCGCCAGGAGGGTGGGCAGGTCGAATGTTGTGACGCCCAGGGCGGACAGCTGGGAGCTTTGTGGAGTGCGGTAGGAGTAGAAGCTTTATATAAGTAAAAGGTTATATTGTTATATTATTTACAAGTATGTAGGAATATGAAACACAAGCTTGTTTTTGTTGTTGATTAGGGCCGCGAATGCGAAGGACTGCATGTTGCCAGAGGGGTGGACGCCTGAGGCCACCAGGAGGGTAGGCAGGTCGAATGGGAGCGGTAGTGCAGTTTGGTGGGAGTAGAAGCGTGGGCAGCGGAGCAGGAAATGCAATAGGAAAGGGCAATAGGGATCAGCAGACAGGCGCAGACGGCGCAAGTGACCTGCAAGTGTCGTGTGGCCCAGACAAAGGCTCCGGAATTGTTATTGTTGTGATAGGTGCGCGAGCCCTCAAGGTCGTCAACCTCCCCGTTGTCATGGTAACGGGCTTCCCATTTTCTTCTTCACTCCCTTACACACAGCTGCTGCCTCCCTTCTCATGTCTTTTAATTATGTCCACTTTTTCTTGTAGCGTAATGGTTTTCCTTTTCTTAGCATCACTGCTATTACTCAGGAGTTTTCTTTTTGGTGCCATTGAGCAAGATACTAAGATAGTCAGCAAACGCAGATGTAGGAACACTCTTGCCAGGGCGACGGTGTGGTGGAAATGAGGTCGTGAGTGTTATTGTATTCAAGCGTGAGGTGGGCGGTGTGGTGGATAACCACTAGTGACGCCTGGCGGCCAACAATAGCAATAAACCCCGCGCTTTATGATTTATAAATTTTCAATTTTTTAAATCTTAAATTGCCTTATAGTGGACTGACGTAAGTGCGAGTTTGACGTAACTCGAGACCGACGTAACCCTGGACCTTACTGTATATAAATATTTATATATATATATATATATATATATATATATATATATATATATATATATATATATATATATATCGCCCACTCCACCACACACACACACACACACACACACACACACACACACACACACACACACACACACACACACCCACACTCACACTCACAACACTCACAACTGTCGGGCTGACTTGCCGACTGACTCTCCCTCTTTAGCTTCAAAATTATTAAAAATGTGAAAAGAAACAACAAGATTGAATATTTAAGTTGAAAATTTAATTGGAGAACTGATAAACAAATAAGTAAACTTTGTGGAACCCCAATGAATACACAGAATTTAAGTACTTGTCTTTATGGTAACGCAGTGTGTGACTCCCATTCCACGATGTGGGGCCCACAACCGAGTCACTAATCTTTGGCACTGGATTTCTTTCTTTTTTTTTCTGTTCTTCCTGACGACACTTTTGAACTTTAAAAGAGGGGGATGTGGGTTCTGGGGTTACAGTTAGCTCACCTTGAGAGGATGATTTCTTTCACAAAACAGCACGAGTATTTTTCTGGTGCATCACAATAAAACAAATTATAGCACTAGCTCCTGACACTACCTTCTTACACTGATCGTAAACTTCAGGAGGGAGCCAGGGGGCTTCACCTCTGATTACAATAGAATTAACACCGTATCTCACAGCCTGAGAAATTAGGAACTAAGCACACTGATCCTCGACAACTCTACTCTCATAATTCTAGCCTTGAACAACCAAAAACACATTGGGAGGCACAAACAGACAGACTTTTCTTTAGTTTAACTTCCTCTTTGCTCTGCTTGAAAGGGAGACGAGACGGGACTGGCGAACTGTGGGAAACTCGCCCACGAGTCCCTCCCATCTCCACTCAACAATAGCCGAATTATGTATTGACGGTGGATATTACAGTATGAGATTAAACTTTTACTTTAATTGGCTGGTAGGATGGAATAGGATATTTATTTCCACAGATAAGAAGGTGAAAAATTCTAGCAATCAGCTAATGACTTCTTTGTAAATAATGAACATACGCTTAACACGAATCGATTACCCATCCCTGCCTACTTCAACCGTTTTTGTCCATCTGTATGTATGCCTCGATGTGCGTCCCTTGCACCACATGACGAAATTATAGAATAGTACATTATTTCAACATAATAATTTGTTCCAATTTATTCTTCCTTAACCTACAATCCCCGGCACTACACGAGATTTTCCTCCCATAAATAGAATTTTTTACCTACTCCAAGTCTGTCTGTTCCACCAGTAAAGGTAATGTTCCTCTCCCGAGTGACAATAAGCTCTTACACTTTATCCACAGACCTCTGATCAGATGGCTGGCTTCACCAATGGCTCTGGAAAAATTTTTGTACTTGACATTTCTTATCATGAATTACAACAAATATAACAAACAATGGCCTTGTATAACCATAACTCCACAATGTCCCTTAGAGACATGACACCAAATTTCCCTACACCCTGAGGAAGTTAATCACCCCAGCCAACCTCTTGGCACACTGTCAGTATGAATAGCAGTATGAATCTTAGCCTTAAGACTTCCGCTGCTCTCGGTGGCGAGATTCAATACTTCCAGTACCCCAACTCCTTTCGCACACTCATTCATACTCTCATTCATACTACCATCCACTGTGGTCAGGTAATACTAAAGTAATACATGAGAGCTTACCACGTCCTGAAGTAGACTACCACAATGTGACCCGTGCTGACTGTTGTTACTTGCAGTAAAAATATGCGAAGTAAAGTGATAACTCAACAACCTTCCTCTCTATACATACATTTCATCTCCAAGCCTGGTTCTGGCACTATTATCTAGATCAGGGCATGATAATGTTAATGTAACTATTATACACTTTACCAACTTCTACTCATTCCACATCCTTCCCTACACTCTAACACTCCTCGATGTAGCGTCTCGGACGATTACGAACCCGTGGCGGTAACACTTCCATCTCTAAGTCTGCCTGAAACACAGTATCTTGGGGTTCCACCACATACTCTTCACTTCCATAGTACGGTTTCACCTTTTCAGCCGCCCTTTGCAACACTTGCCCCGTAAATGGGTCTTTTACCACATAACCACCACCATCTCTCAACACTTCCACAACTTGGTATGGTCCATTCTTCTTGACACATAGTTTCTTACACACTCCTGGTTCATTTACCTCTCGTTTTACCCACACCAATGCTCCAGAGTTAACCCTTTGGTCGTTGCGTTTTTGATTTGCGACACTGCGATATTTTCTGGTCATTTTCTCCTGTGTTTCTCTAATAACCTGTTGAGCGATACTAATATCGTCCTCTTCCCCGGTTATAGTAGGTAACCTGGTACCCACCACTCTTGGCGCAGGTCTTGAAAAAAAATGTAAAGTAGGGTTGTTGAGCGGTGCTGGTATGAACAGCAGCGTTCATCGTAGCTTGACAGGTCTGCAGTAGTCTGGGCCACTGAAGAGGGTGACCTTGGCAAAGTGTGAACAAGATTGTCTTGAAAGTGCGGTGGAGTCTTTCAGTGATTCCTTTCCCCTGGGGGTGGTATCACGTGGTGTAGTACAGCGTGATGAGGTGTTGCTGGCAAAACTGCTGGAAGGCCTGGGAAGTGAACTCGCCTCCGTTGTCCAGCACGATGCTCTCGGGGGCTCCAAAGTCTGTCACGTACTGTGCTAGCGCCTCAATGACCCCTTGTGTGTGTTTGGTTTTCAAGGAATAGAATTTTACATATCGACTGAAATGATCTACAACACTAAGCACATATCTGTAACCTTGACTTCCTGCAATCATGTCAGTCAAGTCAATCCCTATTCTCTCTAGTGGTTTCCCCACTGAAGGCAATTCTTGGAAAGGCTGCTGTAATCCTGTGTGGCCTTTGAATCTTTGACATGTTACACATTGTTTTACATAATAAGAAACATCAATTTTTAAATTGCACCAGTAGAACAATTCTTCAGCCTTCTTTATGGTTTCTTTTGCCTTAGATGACCTGATTTTTCATGTGCTTGTGATAAAGCAATTTGTTTTAAGTTGTGTGGGACTACTAGGTTATATTGTATACTGCCATCAGCTGTTTCCTTTACATAATATAGTATCTCATCTTTTGAAATGAACTGTTCTAGGATAGTTTTGTGATATTTGTTTGTTGGGATGGATCCTTCTAAATACTCAATCATTTCTCTCACTTTACTTCCTCTTTTGGCATTTGACAAATTCTTCTGAAGTTAGGCCTAAAATAGTGGTGGTTGGACAACATTGGACTATTCTGACTGGTCGTGAGAGCTGATCTGCCACATAATTGTACTTTCCTTGAACATACTTTATTTCATAATGGTACTCTCTCATTTCTATGATCCAGCGATTCATTCTAGCTGACTTTGTTTTTCTCTTGAATATACTAGTGAGGGGTTGGTGATCAGTTAGGATGGTAAATTTAGTTCCTCACAAGTAATGATGAAAGTGGCAACAAGTTAGCATTACTGCCAAAGCTTCTTTGTCTGTGGCTGCATATCTACTTTCAGTGGAGTTCAATTTTTTTGAGAAGTAACCAAGAGGTTTAACTTCGCCATTACTCTGAGTTTGACTTAGCACACCTCCTACATGGGTATTGCTAGCATCAGTAGTTACAATGAAAGGTTGATAAGGTTGGGCTCTAACAAGAACTGGTGATTTAGAAAGGTACTCTTTTAGTGTTTCAAAAGCACTTTGACATTGTTCAGTCCATTTAAAAACTTGATTTTTCTTGGTGAGCTGAGTTAAGGGTGTGGCAATTTTAGCATAATTAGAGGTATGTTTTCTATAGAAACCTGTCATGCCTAAGAATCTTCTGACTTCTTTTACTTTAGTTGGGGCTTTCATTTCAAGAACTGCTTCCACATTCTTTGGGTCAGGTTGACTACCTAGTTTAGAAATTTTAAATCCAAGGAAAGTAACTTCATTTCTAGCCATTTCACATTTGCTTAAATTTAGTTTAACTCCATTTTCCTTAAGTAATTTGAAAGTTTTTCTGAGTCTGTGAGTAAGTGATGCAAAATCAGGGGCCCAAATAATAAGGTCATCTAAGTAATTTCTAATCCAACCTTCCTTCAACAGGAGGGATAAAAGAGAGGCCATGTGGTGGGTAAAGATGGCTGGGGAGCAACTAAGTCCAAAGGGTAGCCTCCTAAATCTGTATAATGTCACTCCATCACTAAAAGCTGTAAGGTCCCTGCTATTTTCTTCCAGAAGGATTTGAAAGTAAGCTTCCCGCATGTCAAGAGTTGCATAAAAGTTATGACCAGCTGCTTGGTCTACCAGTTCTTCCAATCTTGGTAATGGATAAATGTCTGTGGCTAGATGCTTGTTCACTTGACGGTAGTCTAAGCATATTCTTTTACTGCCATCTGGTTTATTTACTAAAACTATGGGTGAAAGCCATGCAGATGTTGATTTTTCTATACTTTGCCTGTCCTCCATGTCCTGCAGCATTTCTGCTATTAACCCGAAAACTGCTGTACGCCTTCTGGGTGGCTTGGCGGCAAACTGCTGTACGCCTTCTGGAAGCGCTCTTTTTAAACAGGCACCATAAAGTTCCCGTGATTCGTATTTCTTTGAAATTATTTTTTTGTGTTCTAATAACCTTTCTTTTAGTAATTTATATCCTTCTAATAAGAATTTGGTTATTTATATCATATTTATAAAGGAAAACAATGAAACACTATGTTTTTATTTTATTTAGTCGACATTGCATTCCTTTCATAGATATTAGAGATTGAGTCTCATGTATGGTAAGAGGAAGCTATAATGTAGTAGTATAGAAGTTGTTTTTGTACAATAGAAAAGAGATAAAGCGAATAAGATTATGGAAACAAGACCATCTTCACTAGACGTTTGTAACACTGTCAGGCGTGTCGGCCCGGCCCGCATCGCGTCATGAGACATGACTCATCGTCGCTCCTCTCTCTCTCTCTCTCTCTCTCTCTCTCTCTCTCTCTCTCTCTCTCTCTCTCTCTCTCTCTCTCTCTCTCTCTCTCTCTCTCTCTCTCTCTCTCTCTCTCTCTCTCTCTCTCTCTCTCACACACACACACACACACACACACACACACACACACACAGATATATAGTATGATATGTATGTTATTGTGGCTTACACGGAACTAATATTTCGTTACTTTATTTATTGTGAACCAAGCAAAGAGTAGTATTTTAGTTTCACTTATTTATTTTGAACAAAGTGAGAGAGAGAGAGAGAGAGAGAGAGAGAGAGAGAAGAGAGAAAAAAAAAAAAAATGTAAAACAATAGGGGGCTAGAACAATAACCAGTGCATATGCATTTTTACTTAACCAATTTATCCATTCCATATGTATGTTGTTTACTCAATATACTTTGATGCCATTTACTTCATTTGCGATTCAAAATATTAGTGTCAGAATAATGGAAAGAATATTACTTATACGGAAATTGCCATTATAGAAATAAAATACTTTTGTTTTATCATTTATTTCTCTTGAAGCAAGCAAGAGAGAGAGAGAGAGAGAGAGAGAGAGAGAGAGAGAGAGAGAGAGAGAGAGAGAGAGAGAGAGAGAGAGAGAGAGAACATTCGAGCGTTGAAAACACTGTCCGTCGACGAACAGTGGCAATAAGCGGTCTGTGTGTATCCTCCCTGCCTCCTCCCCCTACCTCCCCCCTCCCATCCCGCTCTCCACAATGCCTCTAGATCCTGCCAGAAATCCATTTTTGTGGCGAAAAATACTTAGAAATATGGTAGCTACAGTAAATTTTGAGTTACAGAATTGTGAAATGAAGTATCTGTGACACATCTTTATAAAGTATATATCTTTCAGTGAAAGTCAATCGTTCGCTGATTTAGCCGCACCAGGAGACACCCTCTGAATGTGAATGCCGCAGTTTACGGGTTAAGCTTTTGGCCTCCTCAGGGTAACGGTATCTAGGACCACGACTAGGCTGTGGATCAGCCACATTAATTTTTGCAGGAGGTCCTTTCATTAGTCCTAATTCACTTTTGTCTAGAATGAATAACTCATGGTTATCTAAGATGGCTGATTTCAGTTCTGCTTTTTGTTCTTGAGTTAGATTGTTCCATTGCTGTTGTTTAATGAGCTCCTTGAGACACTCAGTTCTACTACTATTTTCCTTATGTTGTACTTGATCATTTTTAGGCAACAAATCATTATGAATTTCTAGGGGAGGAGATTTAGCTGGTGTTTGGATGGCATTAATTGTGTGAAAGTTAAGACTTTCAAATGTTCCAAGTAAAGTTCCTTGTTTAATCACTTTAATACCTTTTGTGTTGTTCATGAATGGCAAAGAAATATTGTTACTCTCATCTACTTGAGCGAGAAATGGCAAACTATTCTGATTTATTTTTGACTGGGAATGAACTAGTAAAGTCTCCCCTGGTTTCTTTTGCACGGGTACAGGTAGGAATAGTGACTGGTAAGGTTCCATCCTTATAGATTTGGTCAGTCTGAGGCTTTTTAATTGGTCATTTTGATCTAAAGATATTGGGGCTGCTCTAACTCTTTGTACCTTACCTCTCTGTCTCTTAATGTGACTTATAACATATGGAGCATTTCCCCACACAATGATGTTACTCTTACCATTCCAAGTAAATGGGGCCCTTGATAGAACATCAGTGCCTAGCAATAAATCTGCATCCAGGTAACTATTTGGCACTACTGGGAACCACTGTTTATGTACGTGATCATCTCCTACTCCAATTTCTAGCCAAACCATGCCCAACATTCTCAATGGTGAACCCGTGATTCCTTGTAGGTTAGGTAGGGCACGTCTTTTATTTATTTCACTCCCCATTTTATTTACTGTTGCTTCCTTGATAAGAGTGTAACTGCTACCTGTATCAACTACTGCACTCATGATTTTGTTATTAACAGCCAGGCTGATGGTTGGGGAGATGTGAGCTTGTGCTAGTCATATATTCTTTGGTTTTCCTGGACAGTTACTGTTTCCTCGCCAACAGCTGAATTATCTGCAATCAAAACAGGACCCTCTAGCAGGTTTCCTCCAACATTCCTTTAAACTGTGTGAATGAGAACGGCAGTGAGAGCAATAACGCTCATTTTGGGGCTGACGTGGGGAAGTGTGTAGTTTCCCAACCTGTTCTGCTAAGTTCTTGATCTGTTTCTTTAATTCACTGACTTCTGAGGATTCGCTGGATGTAGCATTTGATTTTATAAGATCAGGTGGACTTGCATTTTGAGCCTCTGTCTGGTGGTCAAGTTTAGGTGGGTGTTCTTTCCTTTCTGGTTTAATTCTACCTAGTGAAGGCACATGAGTAGCTTCGAACCACTGTCGCTCATGTTCTACTCTTTCAATGAATTTGTTTAGGGGATAATCCTCATCCAGGAATCCTTCTAATCTTGCTTTGGCTTCTTGAGTAAGACCTTGCCATAGTTTTCTTTTGATTATCTTGTCCCTATCAGGAAATTTCTCAGTGGCAAATTGAGTTTCAAAGATGGCATAATTACAAATGAAATTATTAACAAAAGCTTGTGGTGACTCAGACCAATAATAACATTCAGAATTAATGTCCTGCCAGGCTCTATCAAAATTAGCTTCTTTATTAAACTGATCATTCAGGAGAGATTTAAGTTTTTTCCAAGTGTTACAGTTGTGCAAGATTTGATGGTTGTGAATGAGAGCTGCTATCTCTGAACCTACTCTCCCTTTTGCTATTTGCACTCTTCTATCATCTATTTCACTACATTGTTCAACAAGTTCAAAGAAAATTTGGAGTTGAGTAGTGGCATTGAGTCCTTGTAAATGGTGTAGTTCTAAGATAGGAATATCACGGGGTTTGGTTGATGTTACTTGACTCTGAGAAGTTGGTAAATGAGCACCTATTTGTTGCAATAGTTGGTCTTGCTTCGACACAATGTTTCTAAGCCTGTCTAACTCCTGTTCCAAAATACTGGCATCATCTACATTTTCATCTGGTTTTTCTGGACTGGACATGGAAGGGTTAAATTTAGTTTCCTCAATTTTTTCCAAAGAATTTGATTCCCACTGGGAAGGTGTGAATTGATCATCCATGTTCACGACGGGTTGTGGTGAGGCGTAGATTACGTAAGTTCTGGGTAGAGGTTCGATCCTCGTAAACCTGTGATACAGGGGTATTCTTCAGGCTCCCATGTCCTGGCGGTCACTACTCCTCACTCTTCATCCTCGTCTTCCCCAATGAATCCTTTAATCACCTTAAATTTTGATTCAACTCTCACTCTGCCAGCCTCACTCCAATGCACTCCATCACCACTCAATTCTTCTACAAACACAAAGTTATTGAAATGAATGTTGGGTGTTTTTAGTGATCTTCTGATCCTGTTATTTACTCCAGTTTGAATTTTCTTGTAATCCTCGGCAGGAATGTTTCTGGCACGAATTCTAGGTTCAATTTGGCAGATGTACACTTTAGACTGGCAATTAGTCTCAATTTCTTGGTAGATTTCTTTGATGTGGTTGAAAATTTCTACAGGATTAGCATCGACATATATGTCATTACTACCAAGCCAAAGAATTGTCAGGTCATGTTCCCATTCTAAAACCTTGTTCATTCGAAAATCTTGAAAAAAAATTGCTGGCTCTAGCTCCAGGGGCACGAAAAATTTTAATTTCAGTGTTTGGGAACTCAAAACTTTTTGGAATCTGGCGGTGTCCTACTAAGGCAATTTTCCACATTGTTCGTGAAAGAAACACACTCCAGGTAAACCAGAACAACTGTAACCCCACCGTAAATCCACCAATGTAACGCCCGCTCTCCACCACACACACACACACCCACACTCACACTGTCAACACTCACAACTATCGGGCTGACTCGCCGACTGACTCTCCCTTTTTAGCTTCAAAATTATTGAAAATGTGAAAAGAAGCAACAAGATTGAATATTTAAGTTGAAAATTTAATTGGAGAACTGATAAACAAATAAGTAAACTTTGTGGAACCCCAATGAATACACAGAATTTAAGTACTTGTCTTTATGGTAGCGCAGTGTGTGACTCCCACTCCACGATGGGGGGTCCACAACTGAGTCACTAATCTTTAGCAATGGATTTCTTTCTTTTTTTTCTGTTCTTCCTGATGACACTTTTGAACTTTAAAAGAGGGGGATGCGGGTTCTGGGGTTACAGTTAGCTCACCTTGAGAGGATGATTTCTTTCACGAAACAGCATGAGGATGATTTTTCTAATGCATCACAATAAAACACAAATTATAGCACTAGCTCCTGATACCACCTTCTTACACTGATCGTAAACTTCAGGAGGGAGCCAGGGGGCTTCACCTCTGATTACAATAGAATTAACGCCATATCTCACAGCCTGAGAAATTAGGAACTAAGCACACTGATCCTCGACAACTCTACTCTCATAATTCTAGCCTTGAACAACCAAAAACACATTGGGAGGCACACACAGACAGACTTTTCTTTAGTTTAACTTCCTCTTCGCTCTGCTTGGAAGGGAGACGAGACGGGACTGGCGAACCGTGGGAAACTCGCTCGCGAGTCTCTCCCATCTCCACTCAACAATAGCCGAATGATGTATTGACAGTGGATATTACAGTATGAGATTAAGCTTTTACTTTAATTGGCTGGTAGGATGGAATAGGATATTTATTTCCCCAGATAAGAAGGTGAAAAATTCTAGCAATCAGCTAATGACTTCTTTGTAAATAATGAAACTACGCTTAACACGAATCTATTACCCATCCCTGCCTGCTTCAACCGTTTTTGTCCATCTGTATGTATGCCTCGATGTGCGTCCCTTGCACCACATGACGAAATTATAGAATAGTATATTATTTCAACATAATAATTTGTTCCAACTTATTCTACCTTAACCTACAATCCCGGCAGTACATATATATATATATATATATATATATATATATATATATATATATATATATATATATATATATATATATATATATATATATATATATATATATATATATATATATATATATATATATATATATATATATATATATATATATATATATATATATATATATATATATATATATATATATATATATATATATATATATATATATATATATATATATATATATATATATATATATATTTATATATATTGCTCCAGCCTGGCAGCGAAAAGTGGTTCAGTTGTTTGTTTACATTTCTCTGTGAGATGCTCCAAGATAGAACTTCCAAGTATTAAATGGCCAAGATGAGCTGCTCTGTCGTTTATGAATATACTTTTTGAAAATTAAATAACCTTTTCGTCAGGAAGCCATTTTTAAATGTCTTGTGTGATTGTGTCATAGCCTGACTCACCCTTTACAGTACTTGGCCAGTAGTCAAGTAGGGAGGTGTGTCATTTAGCTCTCTAATTTTTGCCTGACAAGTATAAGTTGACAAGAATTATAATGAGAAACATCAAGAAGAGAAGACAACTAGAAACAAACAAACAAATGTATATCATTGTGAGACCGCTGGACTTTCAATTCTGGTCTCCCCTCCTCTCCCTTCCATCATGCGTGTTATCTCCCATGCCTCACTGCCAGGCTTCTCCACCATCTCTCTATATCATAAGACTGTTATGATCTTTTCAAACACTTTTTTTTTCTTACTGCCTTCATCATCACAACTTTACATGACACCTCTCACAATAACACTGCTTCATAAAATTATATTGAGACAAAGGTAGAAAGCTGCAACAGACAAACTGTAAATACATCACTATCATTATCTCACTTCAACACACTAATAAAGACTCAGGTAGTGTCCAGTTCAGCAGTGAAACAGCAGATTGCCATGATGCTGCTGATGGCACCATCCCAACCCTCACATTTTCTAGAGAAGCAGGTATCTAATATGTTATCATTCGATCATTCTCCAGGAAGTCATTATCGTATACACAATCATTTAATGTGCTTTCATTCATTGTTTTCTTACCCATTTGGGTTATGTACATGTTTTTTCTCAATTTATAAGGTGTTGGGAGAGGAAATTCCGCGTATACGGATATTTTGCGTATTTGCCAGGGCCTTGGCTGCTATAATCCGGATATGCGAGCAATTACTGTATTAAAATTCAGACTTTATTTCCACATCACCCAATGGCGTAAAAGTCTTTTCTTTCTTTAACCTACCATATTAATATATTATCAACTAAACAACTGAAAACAATGCTGTATACAAAGATAAATGTTATTGAACCTATACAGAATCTCACACTTAAAATGGATGAGAAAGATAGATCTTAAAATAAACATACATATATTTTGAGTGCATACGTATATCCGATTTACGACCGTTTCGACTTATGACTGGTTGGTCGTAACTGATCTAGGTAGTAACTTGGATGGTGCTTGTGTATATATATATATATATATATATATATATATATATATATATATATATATATATATATATATATACATACAGTAAGGTCCCGGGTTACGTCGGTCTCGAGTTACGTCAAACTCGCACTTACGCCAGTCCACTATTTAAGATTTGAAAAATTGAAATGCTCATGCCATGAGGATAACCTCGACTCTGTGACACTGAGTGATCGTCATGGCATGAGCATATATGAATACTATGATATGATATCCATTATAGCAGGCTATAGAGGAGTGGAAACATAAATTTAATATCGTGGTGAAAGACAACACGCAGGATAAAAGGGTCACAAGAAGAAGAAGAAGCGGCCGAGTCGCCGTGAGTCTCCGCTTCATCTCTAGCCGATCTTATTTATCTCTGTTTTAATTTTTTGGTATTCCATGTAAGATTTCACTTTATGCATTACAAAACAATCCTTTCTTGGGGGCAAGGTTTGTAAAAAGCCAATAGAAAAATATAAAATTTTTTTTAATCCATGTGGTATGTTGGGGACCAACCCAAAACGCATCCCCCCTATTTCCATTATTTCCTATGGGAAAATTACTTCCGCGTAACAAATTTATGCTCTACGAACAGCTTTGACATCCCCTATCCTGTTCGTTAAGCGGAGTATTCATATATATACAGTAAGGTCTCGGTTTACGTCAGAGTTACGTTCCTGAAACATGACGTAAGTCAATTTTGTATGTAACTCGAGTTTCCGTACATTTCAAAGCATATTATCGAGTTTTCAACCAATCATTGTTTATGGTCATTCAGGTAAGTTAAAGGTTATATTGTTATATTATTTACAACTACGTAGGAATATGAAACACAAGTTTGTTTTTGTTGTTGATTAGGGCCACGAACGCGAAGGACTGCAGGTTGCTGAGAGGGGTGGACGCCTGAGGCCGCCAGGAGGGTGGGCAGGTCGAATGTTGTGACGCCCAGGGGAGACAGCTTGGAGCGTAGTGCAGTGTGGTGGGAGTAGAAGCGTGGGCAGCGGAGCAGGAAATGCAATAGGAAAGGGCAATAGGGATCAGCAGACAGGCGCAGACGGTGCAAGTCAGCTGCAAGTGTCGTGTGGCCCAGGCGAAGGCTCCGGAGTTGTTATTGTTGTGATGGGTGTGCGAGCCCTCAAGGTTGTCAACCTTCCCATTGTCATGGTAACGGGCTTCCCATTTTCTTCCATCCCTCACACACAGCTGCTGCCTCCCTTCTCATGTCTTTTAATTATGTCCTTTTTTTCCTTGTAGCATAATGGTTTTCCTTTTCTTAGCATCACTGCTGTCACTAAGAAGTTTTCTCTTTGGTGCCATTGAGCAAGATTCTAAGAACTTGAGTCAGTAAATGCAGAAGTAGGATAACACTCTTGCCAGGGGCGATGGTGTGGTGGAACTGAGGCAGGGTGTTATTGTATTCAAGCGTGAGGCGGGCGGTGTGGCGGGCAACCACCAACAATAACAATAAATCCCGCTTTACGATTTATAAATTTTCAATTTTTAATCATAAATTGCCTTATAGTGGACTGGCGTAACTACGAGTTTGACGTAACTTGAGACCGTAACCGGAACTTTACTGTATATTTATATATATATATATATATATATATATATATATATATATATATATATATATATATATATATATATATATATATATATATATATATATATATATATATATATATATATATATATATATATATATATATATATATATATATATATATATATATATATATATATATATATATATATATATATATATATATATATATATATATATATATATATATATATATATATATATATATATATATATATATATATATATATATATATATATATATATATATATATATATATATATATATATATATATATATATATATATATATATATATATATATATATATATATATATATATATATATATATATATATATATATATATATATATATATATATATATATATATATATATATATATATATATATATATATATATATATATATATATATATATATATATATATATATATATATATATATATATATATATATATATATATATATATATATATATATATATATATATATATATATATATGTGTGTATATATATATATATATATATATATATATATATATATGTATATATATATATATATATATATATATATATATATATATATATATATATATATATATATATATATATATATATATATATATATATATATATATATATATATATATATATATATATATATATATATATATATATATATATATATATATATATATATATATATATATATATATATATATATATATATATATATATATATATATATATATATATATATATATATATATATATATATATATATATATATATATATATATATATATATATATATATATATATATATATATATATATATATATATATATATATATATATATATATATATATATATATATATATATATATATATATATATATATATATATATATATATATATATATATATATATATATATATATATATATATATATATATATATATATATATATATATATATATATATATATATATATTGATATATACAGTAAGTCCTCGTTATACGGTACATATGCATTCCTGGAAACCTTACCGTAAATCAAATTTAGCGTATACTGAACCCATTATAACATATAATAATAAGGAATGCGTTCCAGCACGTCTAAAGTCATCCCCACAGAAATGAATACATGAAAATAGTCATTAAAAAAATCTAAAGTACTGCACAAAAGAAATAAACAGAAAAAGTTTTTATTTACCTTTCACTCGCCATGTATTCTATCAGATAAATTCCCTCCCGAGGCTAAGGGACAATAGGGATATCAGCCCTTACTCATACTCCACTGAGTGGACAGACGAGGATATGACGTCGTCATCTGCACTGTCGGAAGCAGATGTGGAAGGGTCGGCTGTAGCAGGGTTGGCACGTTTCACTGGTTTGAAGAAAGAGGATATGGAGGAAGGGCCAGCTGTAGCAGGCTTAGCAGGTGTGACAGGGATAGCATGTTTGACTGGCTTGAAGAACGAGTAGATGGAGGGCTATTTGGTTTTTCTTGTTTTTCATCATAAATTTCTTGATAAATTTTAACACTTTTCTCTATGTCATGAGCCAGTTTGCTACTCCTGGCAGGATTTGGGTCATGTTCCTTCAGGGTTTCCAGAGTTTTTTTCAATACCACTGAGACATTCTCTAAGAGTTTAGATGTCCAAGCCACGCACAGGTTCTTCTTCCTCGTCACCCTCTTTTTCTACCTCCTGTGATACCTTGTCTAGCTTTATAAGTTCATCATTTGAGAGAGATTCAGCATGGCTTTCCAAAAGATCTTGAGCAATCATCATCATGAACTTCATTGAAGCCAGCCCTATGGCACAGATTTACTATCTCATTTCTGATTGCACCGATGTCGTCTTCAGCGAAGTCTGGGAAGTCTTTCGCTCATTTTGGCCATACTTTATTCCACGCCAAGTTCATAGTAGATGTCTTCATTTCGTCCCAAGATGACTTGATGTTATCTAAAGCGTGCTTGATGTTATACGACTTCCACCATTCACTGATAGTGGGCTTGCCAGGCTCATCTGTGCCCTTTATCAGTTGCTGCATGGTTCGCCGCTAGTAGTAGGCTTTAAATGTTTGCCATGATTTTTATGAATATATTAGTACTTACAATAGACCCTTTAATATTCCATTTATTCATCTAATTAGTAATGCATGTGTGTGTGTGTGTGTATATATATATATATATATATATATATATATATATATATATATATATATATATATATATATATACACTCGACCCTCAAAACAACGGACCTCCCATCAACGGATTTCAGAAACTACGGATAAATTCTGGAGTCCGGTTTAATCTACGGACGAATATTAAAATGCGCACGATTGTCCGTTCCCGGCAAATTATTGTCTGGTAGGTGGCGGGTCGGTCGCGTCATCAGCTGTTGGCCGCCATGTTTAATCTTCAGGCCGTGCATTTTCAACCAACAGCGAACATTGTCCAGTGCTTACCACGGCTTTTTTATGCATTTGTACCCTTCCCACGAGTGCTTAACCTATCCAAAATGCCTCCTAAACCTAGTAAACCAGTGAAACATAATCGAAAGGCTCTTCGAGTGGCTGCTAAGCTTGAACTAATACGAAAATTAGAAAATTTTACGTATTCTACATACATTTTATACAGTTTTTTACGTAGTTTTGCAATCTATGGACAGGGTCGTGCACGCATTTGTCTGTTGTTTCGAGGGTCGAGTGTATATATATATATATATATATATATATATATATATATATATATATATATATATATATATATATATATATAGCGTAAGTCCTCGTTATACGGTAGTTCTTTATCCGGTAAATTCACAGTTACGGTATTTGGAAATTACTACCCTCGATTCGATATACGGTAATAAAAATTCACAGATACGGTATCCGCTCATGTCATCCAAGAGGGCCCAACGCGGGGGAGCAGGG